>NC_054831.1:70253675-70578953 GCF_018345385.1 Vulpes lagopus | reverse complement strand
ACATGTGATTTTTGAACACTTGAGCTTTAAGTAGCAACTGAGACAGCTAGCTGCCTCTGGGTTTTCTCAAAATTAGGAAAAAAAAGAAAAGAAAAGAAAAAAAAGTCCATCCAGTTCCATCCACGTTGAAGCAAATGGTGGCTATTCATCCTTTCTGATGGCTGAGGAATATTCCATTGTATACATAGACCACATCTTCTTTATCCATTCATCTTTCGATGGACACCGAGGCTCCACTTTAATACTTCAACTGGCATTAAACAATAAAATACATTAATTTTAAAAGTTCTTCTGAGGCATTACACATATATTTCATGTTTTATTATTATTTTTTGTATATTTTTTATTGGAGTTCGATTTGCCAACATATAGCATAATACCCAGTGCTCATCCCGTCAGGTGCCCCCCTCAGTGCCCTACACCTCATGTTTTATTTATTTATTTATTTATTTATTTTTAAAGATTTTATTTATTTATTCATGAGAGACAGAGACAGAGAGAGAGAGAGGAAGAGACACAGGCAGAGGGAGAAGCAGGCTTCATGCAGGGAGCCCGATGTGGGACTAGATCCCGGGTCTCCAGGATCACACCTTGGGCTGAAGGCGGTGCTAAACCGCTGAGCCACCTGGGCTGCCCCTCATGTTTGATTTTTTTTTTCTTTTATGGTACTCCATTCTTTTTTTTTTTATTGGAGTTCATTTTGCCAACATATAGCATAACACCCAGTGCTCATCCCACCAAGTGCCCCCCTCAGTGCCCATCACCCAGTCACCCCAACTCCCCCGCCCACCTCCCTTTCCACTACCCCTTGTTCATTTCCCAGAGTTAGGTGTCTCTCATGTTTTGTCACCCTCACTGATATTTTCACTCATTTTCTCTCCTTTCCCTTTATTCCCTTTCACTAATTTTTATATTCCCCAAATGAATGAGACCATATAATGTTGTCCTGTTTGATTTAAAGCCCACTTTTGCTACACTTAGAACATTTCCCAAGTTGCTGTGTGAGAGGATCTAGGGTTCAGTAGATGGCGCTGCTACACTGTCTTTTCAGTCAGATTTCAGACTTGTTGATTTCTGGGACACTAATCAGAAACTTGTGATGTGCATGGAAGAGGTTGGGAGGGAAACCCAGATCTCTTAAGCTAGTCCTAGGTAGGTACCAACTAAGATTCTGAGTGTCATTTTTTTCAAACCCTTTAAAATTCTGTGCTTTGAATAAATAAGGATATTGTGAAAAGATCCATTCATTGGGCATTTATCTTTAATTCTCCTCATCTGAGAATCTAAAGATATCCTGCTAGGATCTTCTCTCCAGGTCTTACAATTCAGATGTGTGGATGCACTAAAGGGCAAATCTTTTACTGTTCTTTTCATATGTAAAAGAAGTCACATTACCCTGAAAATTAGACTTTCACTCCCAGAAAACTGCTTTTCAATTTTTTAAAAAAATCACCAACACCATAAGAAGTAAGATGAACTCTCTATAATGAATGAATGTGTGACAAGCTGACTGGCTACAGTTATCTTTCCTGCCACCCCTATGCCCATCATTGGAGCTGGCTGATAGGCATCAATTGTTCAATTTATTCTTCTTGGAAATATTTCAGGGATACAAAATAGGATATGTAATAATGTAACAAACATACATTTACCTACACTCAGCTTTAGAACAAACACATTATTTTAGAAAACTATCCAAGCTTATGTCTAGTTCGTTTTTACATTTACACGTTGGGTGAATTCTCCACACTTTGTCTGAACCATCCATCGATGCTTTAAGATGCTTTAAATATCTAATGATATTTATATCACTGCCAGTTTTCCACTATTACAGACAACACACATTCTTGTTTAGGTGTGAGATATTCCTTTAAACCTTTATGTTTGGGATCCCTGGGTGGCTCAGCAGTTTAGTGCCTGCCTTTGACCCAAGGTGTGATGCTGGGGTCCCGGGATCGAGTACTGCATCAGAATTCACGCAGGGAGCCTGTGTCTCCCTCTGCCTGTGTCTCTGCCTCTCTCTTTTTCTCTCTCTTTCTCAAATAAATAAATAAATAAAATCTTAAAAAAATAAAACTATATGTTTTATGCATCTTAACAACAACGAAACGTAAAGAATACCTACAGTCATTGCAGCCCACTGATCTTCACGTTCCCTCATTCAGTGTAGTTTGTGTGATTTCTTAAAGGAGTCAATGATTTAAAAATATTAGAAAGCAATGGATGAGGGATCAGAAAGCCATTTAGAGGGTAACTCAGCTTCTCTGGATTTGTTTTCTAACTACCTAGGTGTGAAATGCTACACATTGCATTTTACTTCAGAATGCCAAATAGCTCTTCAAAGTCATAGCAACCATTCCTACTCCTAGTGTGTTCAGGAACGCCAACTGCTTGTCATCCTCCCCAACACCATCAATCTCATTGCTGTTGATTTTTAAAAACTTTCTTATCAAAAATTTCAAAAATCTACAAAAATAGAATAGTGAACTTTTATGTTCCTGTCATTCAATTTCAACAATTACTAATTCATAGTTTATCTTGGATCCTGTACCCTCATCCACCCACACACTCCCCCCTGATTATTTGAAGCAAATCTTATCATTCCAGAATATTACTCTGAAAGGTGAGGATTCTTTCTTTTGACCATAATCTTGATACCATGATCATGCTTAAAAAAAATTAACAGCCATTCCTTAAGCACATCAGTAACCAGTCAGGATTCAAATTTTCACAATTGTCTCATTACATTTTTATGTTTTGTTTGACTTGCCATCCCAAGTAAGAGGCATAAGCTTCGATTGTTGGTGTGTCTTTGAAATATCTTTTAATCTATGGATTCCTTCTCTCATGTCTTTATCACCCAATTGGATTGGGTTTCTTAGAGAGTTTCCCACAGTCTGGATTTTGCTGATTGTGTCACTTGCTCCTTTGTTTCCATATTTTCTGAAAACTGATGTCACATCATGATCAGGTTTATGTTCAAGTGTTTTGGCCCCATAGTTCGCAAAGTACCCCTGTACATCCTTTCAGGATCTCTTTCTAGTCAAGGAATTGGGCTTCTTTGCACAGGCTAAGGTCACAGCTCACACGATGAGAAGCAGCATTCCTGGGGCATAGTCTACATGATTTTTCTCTTTTCCCTTTAGCTAAATTTGATGACAATCTTGGATGGGAGTCATTCAATTGAAACATACACTGCATCAAAATAATAACTTCTGGGGTACCTGGGTGGTTTAGTCAGTTAAGTGTCTGCCTTCAGTCAGGTCATGTACCTGGAGTCCCAGGATTGAGCTCATGCTGGGCTCCCTGTTCAGTGGGGAGTCTACTTCTCTCCCTCTCTCTGCCTGCCCCCGTCATTGCTCCTGCTCTCTTGTTTGCTCACCCTCTCTCTCTTTCTCAAATAAATAAATAAAATCTTAAAAAAATATAACTTCTAATCTCAAACAACTTCCCATGTACTTCAGATCCTACATATCCCTGTTCCTCCAATTGGTATTCTAATTTTATTTTTCATCCATCCAGTATTTTCAGAGTTAGAGTTCAAAAAACTTAAAAATTCTCTTTTCTTGTTCTATTTAATTACTAAAAAGTAAACTAGATATCTTTCCATGTTTTTAGGCTATTTGGCTGGGTTAGGAGAAGGCAAAACAAGTAGAGTGAAAGTAAATGAGTAGAGCAAATGAGTAGAGCATTCTTAGTCTCTAAAGTTCAGTCTTGGTGAACTATGTTATGGGGAGAAAAAGAGATTTATAATTTTGATGAAATTTAATTTCTTGTTTATTCTCCTTTCTCTTTAAATTCTGGATGGGACGGACACCTGGGTGGCTCAGGGGTTGAGCATCTACCTTTGGCTCAGGGTATGATCCTGGCATCCGGGATCGAGTCCTACATCAGGCTTCCTGCATGGAGCCTGCTTCTCCCTCTGCCTATGTCTCTGCTTCTTTCTGTGTCTTTCATGAATAAATAAATAAAATCCTTAAAAAAAATTCTGGAAAGGAGATGTGGCACCTGGGTGACTCAGTGGTTTAAGCGCAGGCCTCTCGGTCTCAGCTCAAATCTCCATCTCATGTGGTGAGTTCAAGCCCCAAGTTGGGCTCCAGGCTGGGCATGGAGCTTACTTAAAAAAATGAAAATAAAAAAAAATCTGGATGGAGGAACTGAATTTGAGAAACTGAATAAAACAAAAAAGAGAAAAGAAAGGGCTTCTGGCTTAATTTGATACAGTCATAAACCTCAAGGGAAATTTGGCATTTTTCATGCTTAGTTGAAGTATCTAAGGGATTTCAAGTGATCATTGCAAACAGAAACAGAGAAGGGGAAAAGCTGTTTTTTTTTTTTTAAGATTTTATTTATTTATTCATGAGAGACACAGAGACATGAACAGAGGGAGAAGCAGGCTCCCTATAGGGAGCCTGATACGGGACTCGATCCCAGGACCCCGGGATCATGCCCTGAGCCAAAGGCAGATGCTCAACCCCTAAGCCATCCAGGTGTCCTGAAAAACTTTCTATTATGTATATTGGGTTGATGTTTGGCAGTAACACGCAGTGTAGCACAAATTGCTTTCATAAAGCCAGGTGTGGTTGATCAGGGGAGGTATGTGTTAATCTCAGCAAAGTTCTTGCTTTTTGCCCCCATAATGGCAGGTTTTCCTATATATAAATACATTTTGGAGGTCTGGCGAGTGTTATTTGAGTCATTGTTTGCCATAGTCTTCAAAAAAATAATCATTTTGATTGTCTTTATTATTCTTGTTTAAATTTGGTTGATGGAAATATCCTTTAAAAACAAAATTTGGGACACCCGGGTGGCTCAGCGGTTGAGCATCTGCCTTTGTCTCAGGGCCTGATCCCAGACTCTGGGATGGAGTCCCGCATTGGGCTCCCTGCATGGAGCCTGCTTCCCTCTGCCTATGTCTCTGCCTCTCTCTCTCTCTGTGTCTCTCATGAATAAATAAATAAAATCTTAAAAAAAAAGTTTAAAAAATTAAAAACAAAATTTAAGGGGCATCTGGGTGGCTCAATCTATTGGGCGTCTGCCTTCAGCTCAGGTGATGATCCTGGAGTCCTGGGATCAAGCCCCATGTGGGGCTCCCTGCCCAGCAAGGAGTCTGCTTCTCACTCTGCTCCTTCCCTCACCCTGCTTGTGTTCTTTCTCACTTGCTCACACACACACACTTTCTCTCAAATAAATAAATAAATAAATAAAATCTTAAAAAAACACTCACAAAATTTGATCAGTAAATAGATAGTTGATTGATTAAAATACACTGTCTTCTACTTTGAGACTGATAAAAGAGTATGTGGGAACACACAAAGAAAATATTACTAGCTTTTTTTTATAATTAGATGTTGGGCTTTCTAAAGCTGTAATTGCTAAATTGTTTTTTTTTTAAATTAATTTTTATTGGTGTTCAATTTACCAACATACAGAAAAACACCCAGTGCTCATCCCATCAAGTGTCCACCTCAGTGCCCGTCACCCATTCCCCTCCAACACCCGCCCTCCTCCCCCCTTCCACCACCCCTAGTTCGTTTCCCCAAGTTAGGAGTCTTTATGTTCTGTCTCCCTTCCTGATATTTCCCAACATTTCTTCTCCCTTCCTTTATATTCCCTTTCACTATTATTTATATTCCCCAAATGAATGAGAACATACACTGTTTGTCCTTCTCCGATTGACTTACTTCACTCAGCATCATACCCTCCAGTTCCATCCACATTGAAGCAAATGGTGGGTATTTGTCGTTTCTAATTGCTGAGTAATATTCCATTGTATACATAAACCACATCTTCTTTATCCATTCATCTTTCGATGGACACCGAGGCTCCTTCCACAGTTTGGCTATTGTGGCCATTGCTGATAGAAACATCGGGGTGCAGGTGTCCCGACGTTTCATTGCATCTGAATCTTTGGGGTAAATCCCCAACAGTGCAATTGCTGGGTCGTAGGGCAGGTCTATTTTTAACTCTTTGAGGAACCTCCACACAGTTTTCCAGAGTGGCTGCACCAGTTCACATTCCCACCAACAGTGTAAGAGGGTTCCCTTTTCTCCGCATCCTCTCCAACATTTGTGGTTTCCTGCCTTGTTAATTTTCCCCATTCTCACTGGTGTCAGGTGGTATCTCATTGTGGTTTTGATTTGTATTTCCCTCATGGCAAGTGATGCAGAGCATTTTCTCATGTGCATGTTGGCCATGTCCATGTCTTCCTCTCTGAGATTTCTCTTCATGTCTTTTGCCCATTTCATGATTGGATTGTTTGTTTCTTTGGTGTTGAGTTTAATAAGTTCTTTATAGATTTTGGAAACTAGCCCTTTATCTGATATGTCATTTGCAAATATCTTCTCCCATTCTGTAGGTTGTCTTTTAGTTTTGTTGACTGTATCCTTTGCTGTGCAAAAGCTTCTTATCTTGATGAAGTCCCAATAGTTCATTTTTGCTTTGGTTTCTTTTGCCTTTGTGGATGTATCTTGCAAGAAGTTACTGTGGCCGAGCTCAAAAAGGGTGTTGCCTGTGTTCTCTTCTATGATTTTGATGGACTCTTGTCTCACATTTAGATCTCTCATCCATTTTGAGTTTATCTTTGTGTATGGTGAAAGAGAGTGGTCCAGTTTCATTCTTCTGCATGTGGATGTCCAATTTCCCCAGCACCATTTATTGAAGAGACTGTCTTTCTTTCAGTGGATAGTCTTTCCTCCTTTATCGAATATTAGATGACCATAAAGTTCAGGGTCCACTTCTGGGTTCTCTATTCTGTTCCATTGATCTATGTGTCTGTTTTTGTGCCAGTACCACACTGTCTTGATGACCACAGCTTTGTAGTACAACCTGAAATCTGGCATTGTGATGCCCCCAGATATGGTTTTCTTTTTTAAAATTCCCCTGGCTATTCGGGGTCTTTTCTGATTCCACACAAATCTTAAAATAATTTGTTCCAACTCTCTGAAGAAAGTCCATGGTATTTTGATAGGGATTGCATTAAACGTGTAAATTGCCCTGGGTAACATTGACATTTTCACAATATTAATTCTGCCAATCCATGAGCATGGAATATTTTTCCATCTCTTTGTGTCTTCCTCAATTTCTTTCAGAAGTGTTCTATAGTTTTTAGGGTATAGATCCTTCACCTCTTTGGTTAGGTTTATTCCTAGGTATCTTATGCTTTTGGGTGCAGTTGTAAATGGGATTGACTCCTTAATTTCTCTTTCTTCAGTCTCATTGTTAGTGTATAGAAATGCCATCGATTTCTGGGCATTGATTTTGTATCCTGCCACGCTACCAAATTGCTGTATGAGTTCTAGCAATCTTGGGGTGGAGGCTTTTGGGTTTTCTTTTTTTTTTTTTAATTTTTTTTTTTTTTTTAATTTATGATAGTCACAGAGAGAGAGAGAGAGGCAGAGACACAGGCAGAGGGAGAAGCAGGCTCCATGCACTGGGAGCCCGACGTGGGATTCGATCCCAGGTCTCCAGGATCGCGCCCTGGGCCAAAGGCAGGCGCCAAACCACTGCACCACCCAGGGATCCCGCTTTTGGGTTTTCTATGTAGAGTATCATGTCATCGGCGAAGAGGGAGAGTTTGACTTCTTCTTTGCCAATTTGAATGCCTTTAATGTCTTTTTGTTGTCTGATTGCTGAGGCGAGGACTTCCAGAACTATGTTGAACAGCAGTGGTGAGAGTGGACATCCCTGTCTTGTTCCTGATCTTAGGGGAAACGCTCCCAGTGCTTCCCCATTGAGAATGATATTTGCTGTGGGCTTTTCGTAGATGGCTTTTAAGATGTCGAGGAAAGTTCCCTCTATCCCAACACTCTGAAGGGTTTTGATCAGGAATGGATGCTGTATTTTGTCAAATGCTTTCTCTGCATCTAATGAGAGGATCATATGGTTCTTGGTTTTTCTCTTGCTGATATGATGAATCACATTGATGGTTTTACGAGTGTTGAACCAGCCTTGTGTCCCGGAGATAAATCCTACTTGGTCATGGTGAATAATTTTCTTAATGTGTTGTTGGATCCTATTGGCTAGTATCTTGTTGAGAATTTTTGCATCCATGTTCATCAAGGATATTGGTCTGTAATTCTCCTTTTTGGTGGGGTCTTTGTCTGGTTTCGGAATTAAGGTGATGCTGGCCTCATAGAACGAATTTGGAAGTACTCCATCTCTTTCTATCTTTCCAAACAGCTTTAGTAGAATAGGTATGATTTCTTCTTTAAACATTTGATAGAATTCCCCTGGGAAGCCATCTGGCCCTGGACTCTTGTGTCTCGGGAGGTTTTTGATGACTGCTTCAATTTCCTCCCTGGTTATTGGCCTGTTCAGGTTTTCTATTTCTTCCTGCTCCAGTTTTGGTAGTTTGTGGCTTTCCAGGAATGCATCCATTTCTTCTAGATTTCCTAATTTATTGGCGTACAGCTGTTCATAATATGTTTTTAGAATCGTTTGTATTTCCTTGGTGTTGGTAGTGATCTCTCCTTTCTCATTCTGATTTTATTAATTTGAGTCTTCTCTCTCTTCTTTTTAATAAGGTTGGCTAATGGTTTATCTATCTTATTAATTCTTTCAAAGAACCAACTCCTGGTTCTGTTGATCTGTTCCACAGTTCTTTTGGTCTCGATATCATTTAGTTCTGCTCGAATTTTAATTAACTGTCTTCTTCTGCTGGGGGTGGGGTCTAATTGTTGCTTTTTCTCTAGTTCCTTTATGTGTAAGGTGAGCTTTTGAATTTGAGATCTTTCCAGTTTTTGAATGGATGCTTGTATTGCGATGTATTTCCCCCTCAGGACTGCTTTTGCTGCGTCCCAAAGATTTTGAACGGTTGTATCTTCATTGTCATTAGTTTCCATGAATCTTCTCAATTCTTCCTTAATTTCCTGGTTGACCTTTTCATCTTTTAGCAGGATGGTCCTTAACCTCCACGTGTTTGTGGTCCTTCCAAACTTCTTGTTGTGATTAAGTTCTAATTTCAAGGCATTATGGTCTGAGAATATACAGGGGACTATCCCGATCTTTTGGTATCGGTTCGGACCCGATTTGTGACCCAGTATGTGGTCTATTCTGGAGAAAGTTCCATGTGCACTTGAGAAGAATGTGTATTCAGTTGAGTTTGGATGTAAAGTTCTGTAGATATCTGTGAAATCCATCTGGTCCAGTGTATCATTTAAAGCTCTCGTTTCTTTGGAGATGTTGTGCTTAGAAGACCTATCGAGTATAGAGAGAGCCAGATTGAAGTCACCAAGTATAAGTGTATTATTATCAAAGTATTTCTTCAGTTTGGTTATTAATTGGTTTAAATATTTGGCAGCTCCCACATTCGGGGCATATATATTGAGGATTGTTAAGTCCTCTTGTTGGATAGATCCTTTGAGTATGAGATAGTGTCCCTCTTCATCTCTCACTATAGTCTTCGGGGTAAATTTTAATTTATCTGATATAAGGATGGCAACCCCTGCTTTCTTTTGAGGACCATTTGAATGGTAAATGGTTCTCCAACCTTTTATTTTCAGGTTGTAGGTGTCCTTCTGTCTAAAATGAGTCTCTTGTAGACAGCAAATAGATGGGTCCTGCTTTTTTATCCAGTCTGAAACCCTGCGCCTTTTGATGGGGTCATTAAGCCCATTCACATTCAGAGTTACTATTGATAGATATGAGTTTAGTGTCATCATATCTATTCAGTCCTTGTTTTTGTGGATTGTTCCACTGAACTTCTTCTTAAAGGGGAATTTTAAGAGTCCCCCTTAAAATTTCTTGCAGAGCTGGTTTGGAGGTTACATATTCTTTCAGTTCCTGCCTGTCTTGGAAGCTCTTTATCTCTCCTTCCATTTTGAATGAAAGCCTTGCTGGATAAAGTATTCTTGGTTGCATGTTCTTTTCATTTAGGACCCTGAATATATCCTGCCAGCCCTTTCTGGCCTGCCAGGTCTCTGTGGAGAGGTCTGCTGTTACCCTAATATTCCTCCCCATAAAAGTCAGGGACTTTTTTTCTCTTGCTGCTTTAAGGATCTTCTCCTTATCTTTGGAATTTGCAAGCTTCACTATTAAATGTCGAGGTGTTGAACAGTTTTTGTTGATTTTAGGGGGGGATCTCTCTATTTCCTGGATCTGAATGCCTGTTTCCCTTCCCAGATTCTGAAAGTTTTCAGCTAGGATTTGTTCAAATACGTATTCTGGCCCTCTGTCCCTTTCGGCGCCCTCGGGAACCCCAATTAAACGTAGGTTTTTCTTCCTCAGGCTGTCATTTATTTCCCTTAATCTATCCTCATGGTCTTTTAATTGCCTGTCTCTTTTTTCCTCAGTTTCCCTCTTTGCCATCAACTTGTCTTCTATGTCACTCACTCGTTCTTCCACCTCGTCAAGCCTCGTCGTCAGGACTTCTAGCTTGGATTGCATCTCATTTAATTGATTTTTAATTTCTGCTTGATTGGATCTAAATTCTGCAGTCATGAAGTCTCTTGAGTCCTTTATGGTTTTTTTCTAGAGCCACCAGTAGCTGTAAAATAGTGCTTCTGAATTGGCTTTCTGACATTGAATTGTAATCCATATTTTGTAACTCTGTGGGAGAGAGGGCTGTTTCTGATTCTTTTTTTTGAGGTGAGGTTTTCCTTCTAGTCATTTTGCTCAGTGCAGAGTGGCCAAAAACAAGTTGTATTGGGAAAAGGAGAAAAAGAGAGAGAGAGAGAAGGAAAGAAAAGAGAAAAAGAAAAAAGAGAAAGAAGAAAAAAAGGGGGAAAAGAGAAGAAAAAGAAAGAAAAAGAAAGAAAGGAGAAAAAAGAAAAAAAAGGTGGGGTGGGGTGGGGGAAGCAATCAGAAATCAAGAAGAAAGAAAGAAATAAAAGCACAAAACAAAACAAAACAAAACAAAACAAAACAAAAACAAAGCACGGGGGAGTATCTTCCGATTCTGTATATTTTAAGTCCCTTGACTTCCCTTGGAACTGGTCCGTGTCGCTGGTCTTCTGGGGGAGGGGCCTGCTGTGCTGATTCTCAGGTGTTAGCACTTGGGGGAGCTGCTCTGCCCCCTGCCTGGTGCAGGGCTCAGTGGGGGGTGTTCACCCCGTGAGGCCCCGGGAGGAAGCCACAGTGGCGGGGGCAGCTCTGGGACCCTGGATCCAGCCCCCGCAGTAGCTCCGGGGCTCTCCGTCTGCAGGGCCTGGGGGCTCCGGGGCGGGGCCGCTGATCTGCTCAGTTCCAGGCAGGAGCGTCCTTGCTGTCCTGGGCCCTCCCCGGCCTCTGCCTGTCCCGGGGGAGGCCGGATCCTGGGCTGTGTCCCGGCGCCCTGTGCTCCGGGGCCTGCGCTGTTGGATTCGCGCTCCCGCCCCGCAGCCCCCTCCGCGGAGCCGCCGCCCGAGCCCCTCCGAGCTGCTCCGGGTCCAGCCGAGCGCTGCAGCCCTTAGGGAGCTCGGCGCATCTCCCGGGGCGCGGTTCCTCTGTTACTGCCCCAGGGAACCCGAGGGCATCCCCGCCTTTCTGGGGATCCTGCTCCAATTCCCAGGGAGCCCCTTTCCGCGGCGAAGGTTGGTTCAGCTCCTGCTCCTCCGGGACGGGGCTCTCCTGTCCTGGGGACACTCGCCCCGGCCTCAGCCCGGCTCCTCGCGGGGCCCCTCCCCCTTGGAGGCCTTTTGTGTCTTTATTCCTTTTTCCCCGTCTTCCTACCTTGATAGAAGCGCGAACTCTTCTCACTGTAGCGTTCCAGCTGGTCTCTCTTTAAATCTCAGGCCGAATTCGTAGATTTTCAGGATGATTGGATGGTTTTCTAGGTAATTTGTTGAGGACAGGTGACCTGGAGACCCTACTCTGCCGCCGTCTTGCCCCTCCGCGGGGCAATTGCTAAATTGTAGCAATTTAGCAATTGCTAAATTGTAATTAGCAATTACAATTGCTAAATTGTTGTAGAGCTTCACAGATAGTAGCTATGAACCATCCTTGAACACAACGGGCTCACTAGCCTGTAAGCAATCCATATTCCACACAACTGATAGATGTGGAGAAACAAAAAGACACAGGGCACAATTACTGAGTGGGCCATTTCCATTAGGTGAAGGAAAAGGAAGACCAGCTGGATGTTCCAGCTGGCATATAACTAGTTAGAACTCAGAGGGACCCTAGAATCATTTATCGTTGGGAAAACCAGGGTGTAAGGGGATAACTGATCAGTTTAATATCTGATATCTCGGTAGAGGCAGAGCTGGAAGTAGAACCAAGGAGTCTTGCTTCTGAGACCCTTTTCAATACATTCTGGTGACTTACTAAGTATTAAGGACAGCAAGTAAAACTGCTTGTCACAGCCAGACAATGGTGGTTGTAAATGAATACGATAGTGTGTTTACGGCCTCAGAACACAGATTCCAGATGAAAGTTTGCATTAAAATAATGTTTTCTTGCTTTTTCAGTTGCATGCTGGAAGATTAATAGCACTTTCAGTAGAATCATCTTTTAAAATAGTGGTTAGTGATATATCAATACACACATACTTTATTATGTGAATTCTTTCATTATGGGGGTTAGCCACCAGAGGGTGACATGCACTCTCTTTTTCTCGATACAGGATGGACATTATTTGATATGCCTGAGATAATTTACTCTGTTGCAGGATTGGCCTTTTTCTGCCGGTTCCCACTGTGCTCATCAGCCGTCGTATGGCCTGTGTCACAGCATCCCCTCTGATCTCCTGGTTTCTGGTCTTCCACAGTGCTGCCAGGCAGGTATTTATGACTACATAGCTTTCCTGTTTAAAATCCTTCAAGGACATAGTCTCTTCAGGGATTCGGTGGCATTTTGTACATGCCTCTATTTTAGCAATTTATCCCACGGGACAGCAGTGATTCATTGATAAGCCTACCTTTCACACAAGCATATGAACTTCACTAGGATGGCATCTTGCCTCAAAAAAAAATTTCTTTTCTTCTTCTTCTTCTTCTTCTTTCTTCTTCCTTCTTTCTTCTTTCTTCTTCTTCTTCTTCCCTTGACTGCTAGCCTGACACAGAGCATGTTGTTGGCTGATTAAGTGAATAACAAAATCATAGTAAGGAACTCTATTTGTCATCCTTATTCTGTTTTGATACACGCATGTGTGGCCCCTGGCTCTCCTTGCCCTACCTCTGATCATGAGGCTGAGGAGTGGCCTGACTTGCTGTTGGAATTAACTATTGCTTTAAAGGTCTATTTACATATTTGAAACATTGAACACCTCTACGGGGATTGGTCGACAGCTGGGAGCAAGAAGGAGATCTGGGCTAGAGATGGAGGAGTGTGAGGGGGTGTGTGCCTGAGAGGACAGGAGTGTATGGACAAAGTGTCACAAGGAAGGTTCCAGTGACACAATTAGACCTCACAACCAAGGCAGTGCTGGTCTTTGGTTGCACCAACAGCATCTTCTCATGGTCCATTTAGACACACGTGCTCTGGTTTGCTTACCTTGAACAAAACAATTCAGATAAATTGTTGACTTAAAAGTTCTAGTTCTTTTTCACTGAGAACACATGCAAGTGATACAAAGAAATTCAAATAGTACAAAGGGACTAAGAAAACTTATTTTATGTATGGCAAGCAAAAATCTCTCATTTTATTGTGTCTATTTCCACTTCCTTAGTTTTTCTTTTTCCTCACTTAAAATACCTCCTTCATCCCAAGGTTCAAAATCATTTTATTTTCCAAATAATTGGTCTACGATCATCATAGTTTTGAACACTCCGCTGATCAGAGTTTAAAGAGGTCATATCTAAAGCATGGTTAAGCATTTGTTCATATGTCTGTGTATCTGTCTCAACCCTGGGTATACAGAGCTCATCAGTACACTCGCCAAAAGCAGCAGTGAGCAGCTGGTGCAGGATGTGTGCCAGAAATTAGTGTGGTAGGTGAATCAGATGTCCAATATTCATGCCACGTGGTTGCAAAGTGAAGATAAATGGAAACCTTCAGGATGGTTTGTCTGAGCCAACTCCTTTTTATCTCTTGCTGGCAAATGATTTCAGTAGGAAAAGAATCTAAGATTGAACAAAATGATGATTCTCTTGTGTGTCGACATGGCAGCTTTGCTGAGGCTGCTGTGAGTTTAGAAGAAAAGGTGAAATTATTGCTATATCTAAATAAGCCCCAGTTGTATAAGATCTCCAGACACACATATTTTCATGAAATGCTGATATTTCAAAAATGTAGTGTGAGGGAACTTTCATATTTTATATTTATATATTGTGAATCGGGGTGAGGATGATTGCTTAATATTTACTCCATTTTGAAAGGATGTTGACAATTTTAGCATTTCTTAATGTAGTCTCTATTGTGTTATTTAAAAACACTTTGGAAATAGAGAAAGGATTCCAGACTGGAGACATGCTAAAGCTTTGGGGAAAATCTAGTGTTTCAAACGTGTGCAGTATAAATAAATCAAAATAAGATATTTTGAGACACAAACCAAGAGAACCCAATGCATAAGGGGGTTTTATGGCAAGTTGAGGCTTCCATGGCACCCTGACCTTTCATCCCTGTTACCTGGGATGAAAGTATTTAGTAAGGGGCTCTGTATAGAGAGGTACTCAGTAGATACTGTTGCTGACAAAAAGCTTATTATGCAGAAAAAAGAATTTTGTGGAAGAAGAACGATTGCAAGGCAACATGCTCAAATGTCTTAAATGACTTTTGAGCATTTTTTTTTGATATATCAACAATAGAATTAAAATACTTTCCTCAAGTATACAATAAGAATCTGAAGTGATGATCAGAGCAAATAATTTGGTTCATTCTAGCCTAAAATATTTGTGATAGAAATAAAATTTTATCTTAATTCTGGCCTAAAACATTTGCGACAGAAATAAAAATTTATCTTAATTAACATTGTAGTTACGCAAAATGTTCCATGATTCACATGCACCTGGTAAAAGCACGTGTTGTGGATAATTATTCAGACTTGGTACTGACCATTTACTATGAGTTCTGAATGCTCACATGTTGAACATTCTTGAAGAAATAACTTCAGAAAAAAAAAAAAAAAGAAATAACTTCAGGTTCAATTCTTCCAGTGGGATTCTGTTTTCTTGGGAGCAGTTCTTTTGTTCCGACATTTACAGGAACATAACACCTTGCTGTTCTTTCATTTTAAGGGAGAAGAATTTGTCATAGGAGAGTCCAGAATGAGAAAAACAATGACAATTTGAAAAGGATACCTCCCTTACTTTAGAACAGTGCATGAAATTTCCTTTTATGGTGAGCGTCAGCCTTCGGCTTAGGTCGTGATCCCCAGGGTCTTGGGATCAAGTCCCGCATCCCTCTGCCTGTGTCTCTGCCTCTCTTTCTGTGTGTCTCATGAATAAATAAATAATGAAATCTTAAAAAAAAAAGTGCAAAGCTGGGGCACCTGGGTGGCTCAATCCATTCCATGTTCAGCATCTGACTCTTGATCTTAGCCCAGGTCTTGATCTCTGGGTTGTGAGTTCAAGCCCCATGTTGAGCTCCTCACTGGGCATGGAGCCTACTTAAAAAAAAAAAAAGTGCAAAGCCAACTGTTCAGCCAGCGCCTCTGGCAAATGGATTTCTGGCAGATTTGCCCAAATGTAGCTAGAGCACAAGGACAAGGCAGGGAGTGTTTGGGAGCCGCAGCGGTCCAGTCATGCAGGCCTTGGTGACAAGGAGGAGTTTTAAGCCAGGGACAGGCGATCCTGCCAGTTTTCCATGGCAGAGCCATGAATGCACATCTGATGTGCCAAGTGTGAGCCCAGCTTCTCTCCTACAGGCTGCTTCCGGAGCCCTTCCTATTTGCCATAGCCCAGCTCTGCCCCTTACCAGCTGCATGACCTGGTGCAGGTGCATTCGGTCCTCTGGCACCAATATCCTCAAGTGAAAAATAGGGGTACTAACAGAACTCACAGAGATTTGTGAGATTAAAGGAGGTAATGTAAGGGCTGTGCTTAGCACCATGACTGGACCAGAATATGAGTAAATTATGAAGACAGTAGTCTTTATAGTAGAAGTAGCACTGGTAGTAACAATAGCAGTGGAACAGATACTCTTACTAGGGTAGAGGAGCTGCCCAGGGAACCAGTATCCCGGGAGTTGGGACAAGTCCTCTTATTGTGCACTCCAGCTGAAGAGGTGGGGGAAGGGGAAGCTTGTGAGAAAGGGGGCACAAAAGGTGTCCTCTGATCACCCTCCTCCCCTTGTGGACTATGGAATAGGATGACATGAATTTTAAATTGGATTTAAAAGATTATTTCATGTGATTTCCTGTACCCCCCTTGAGGGTGAGCATCTGGGCTAGTGCCACCCTTCACCCTTTCCTTCCAGCACTACGGGGCTGGAGTACGAAGGTGTGTTATTAGTTCCACTGCTGTAATTTTTTCGACGTGAATGCAAGGAGCTCTCTCCATCAAAGTCTGTAGGACATCTGGGTTTCCCCAGGTGACCAAAGTGTCCAGGCAAGGGGTGGAAAATGGAGGTCACCTTAGGGTCAGTCCTCCCTGGAATCATGTTTCTGTATTTGAAATCAACCTTATCCAAATAACAGTTAGAAAAGGTAATTGTTCTTGGATATTAGGTCACACTCCCCTACCAAAGGCTTTACCTTCTGTCAAATATACCCCCCCATCCCTATACATCCCTACAATGCCTTGAATCTCTTGCCTCTGTTATTTGGATTTGAATCCTTTTTTTTAAATGAATTAATTCATTTTTAGAGAGAGAGAGAGAGCATGCACGAGCAAGTGTGAGTGTGAGTTGCAGGAGGTGGGGGGAATCTCAAGCAGGCTCCACACTCAGCATGGAGCCTGATATGGGGCTTGAACTCACGACCCTGAGATCATGACCTGAGCCAAAATCAAGAGTTGGACACTTAACCCACTGAGCTACTCAAGTACCCCAAGGGGCAGTAAATTAAATGGAAACCAGGGCAGGGCATAAGCTGGTACACTGAGATGGGTAAAAAGGAGTGCAAGCCTCACATGAGGCTTCACAAGCGAGACTGTGGCTTCACCAGCATTTGGGGGTCCTGGTGTCAATGTTTTAAAAAAAATAACAGGGTTTATTAGTTTATTTTTTTTTTAAGATTGTATTTATTTATTCATGAGAAACACAGAGAGAAAAGCAGAGACCCAGGCAGAGGGAGAAGCCGGCTCCCTGTGGGGAGCCCAGTGCAGGACTTGATCCCAGTACTCCAGGATCACGCCCTGAGCTGAAGGCTGATGCTCAGTCGCTGCCACTCAGACATCCCAATAACAGGGTTTAAACAAAAAAAGAATCAAAATAAGAATACATGTATATGTATATCTAGAATAAGTGCTAACTTCCATGTGAGTTTGGTATAGCATTCTGTTCCTATTATTCAAATTGATTTAATTTTCAATATTGATTTTAAAGGCTGAACGGTTTGTGCATTTGGATGATTCAATGATGAATATCTTTATTGAAGATCCAGTGATTGCTATGAAAAAATGCAGATGGACCCCAGAGGGCTGTCCTAGCCAAAGTTGACTTTCCTGTAATAGCCTCTGGAGGCCCCTGACTTAAAAGACAGAGGAAATTAAGCTCCAGTTAAAGTATTTGCAGAGGGAGCATTGAAAGTGTGGATGCAACCTAGATGCACAGCAACCAGACTATCCTAAAATAAGAGATGATTTCTGGTTTAGTGTCTGCTTGGTAAACTATAGAATGCACAGAAATGATGAAGCCTGGGACTTTCCTATATAGGACTTCACATAGAGTAGCATATGAATCAGTGACTCATGATATCATTAAAGAATGGTTAATTTCCAACCCATCTCAACTAAGTAAGCACACCCTAGTGTGTCAGGGACTGCTAGTTATCTCCCAACACCGATTTTTCTCATCTTTTGTGCTGATGAATTACTAGCTGAGCTCAAAACCTTGTAGCTAGTGTGGCCATGTGACCAATACAGGCTGGTGGTTTACAAATAGAAGTCAGGTGTGCAACATCCCCCTTTGTACCTCTTGGGTTTTCCCTGAAAGGGAAGGGCATGGACTTTTCTTGCCCTCTTTTCTGTAAGCTAAAATGTAGACATGATAAAGCAACCAACTTGAACCATGAGATGGAAACCATTTTGAGGACTCAGAGCACAAGAAATAAGTTGGACCCTTGATGATTCTGGCCCTGGATGACCTTCTCTCACTGTGTGAGAGAAATAACCTACTAGCTTTTTATTATTGTTATTATTATTTTGAGGAGAATGCATGCATGAGTGGGGGTGGAGGTGGGCAAGGAAGGGGTACAGGGAAAGGGAAAGAATCCCAAGCTGATTCCAGTGCTGAGTGCAGATCTTGACTCAGGGTTTGATCTCAAGATCTTGAGATCATGACCCGAGCCAAAATAAGAGTCGGACGCTTAGCTTACTGAGCCACCCAGGCAGTCCTAAAAAGCTTTAAAAAGCTACAAAGTCCTTTAAAAAGCTAGCTTTTTAAAGCCACAGTCGTTTTGGACCTCTTTATTACTGTTGTCAAAGCTATATCCTAACCCAAATATCCACACGTACGGTGTAGAATGGATGCATACTGTGGTTATTCTTTTGGATGGCGAGTACAGTATCCTCTCTCACTTTTCTTTTGCAACACATATTCCATGTATATTCCTATGGTGATTTCAACACAAATAGATTTTAATGTCATATTATTTCAGTGTTATTTGATTTCTGTAGCATTTATGCAGCCATTCATCATAGTAAGTGATGTCTCTATTTCTTTATGATAAATTAGATGCCTCTATGGATTCATCTTCAGATATTTGACCCGTCCATGTTATAAATTAGACTGATTCTTAGATTAAATGGATACGACAAATGGTGCACTGCATACAAAGAAAGTACTGTTTTGTGCTGGCAACTACTTTAGTTGGTTGAAAGGGAATTTCTAGGAGGAAAACATAGACTGGGTCTTAAGCAAGATTCAAAAATCTCTTTCCAGACTTCTTAAATTTTGATTTTATAACTCAGTTTACCATAGTATAAGGTTAGTAAGGAAAAGTCATCTATCAGAAGGATATTCCATTCAGAATCTTAGCTTTTTGTGGACCAATAGAATAATAACTCAGATTTCTTGAGCGTTCATGTGCTCAGATGATTAGGGGCTCTACGTGCATTATTGCACATAGTCTTCCCAGTACGCCGTAGGGAGAACTATTTGCTTTTTATTTCCATTTTGTAGGTGAGGAAATTAACACTTAGAGAGGCTTAGTGACTTGGCAAAGTTTACACATCTAGAGGTGACAGAGTCAGGACTGAATGTCTGACTTGTAGATTCCTAAGGCTTAACCCACCTATAGTGCATATTTACCCAAATGCTTAAAACCAATGGACTTTTTGTGGTTTTCCTAATAACTTCTTTCTCTGGTTCAGCTATTGTTATGTTGTTTTTACCTAGCACTTACAAGTTTCTCATTAATGTAAAGACGTTTACAAGCAGGAAGCTGGGAATAATTCTAATAGTGGAATGATTTCATCACTATCATCAACATGTAGAAATATTTGACTTTGGTTTGTTTCTAATGGGGGGGTTGGTGATGGGTAGCAGTGAGAAAGAAATATTTTTAAAAAGTTTTTATTTTAATTCTAGTTAACATACAGTGTTATATTAGTCTCAAAGATATGATGTAGTGATTTTAATAGCAATTAGTATATTAATCATGTCATAATATAGCAATGAATTAATATTTTTAAGAAAATACATGTAAAAATGAACACTTTGTCTTTAATCTGCTAAAAAATTCAGCTGAGTAAATTTGAAGATCTAATTGGCTTTATTCAAAGATTTATGAAAAGGATAGCTTTTCATCTAGCAAGTAGAAAGGAGCTATCAGAAGTTGTACAAAATAGAAGGCTTTTATAGGCAGAAGGGGACAGGGACAAGGAAGTCATAAACAAAAGAAAGAATTTTTTTAGGCAGGGTCACTTTCCTTTGGGGAGAGGGCTGAGGTCTATCATATAGACTATCTCACTATTGTGTTGATCAGAAAATTCCAGACTGGTTTAAAGTCCCACCTCTGAGAGAAGCTGAAAGGGCAGTGAGGTTAAGTCTTAAGTCTTGGTTTGCTGACATGGGGCTTAGCACAAGTGACTGCATTTTGGGCCTGTTGTTTGTTTGTTTGTTTGTTTGTATCTATCTATCTATCTATCTATCTATCTATCTATCTATCTATCATCTATTCATAAGAGACACAGAGAGAGAGGCAGAGACATATGCAGAGGGAGAAGCAGACTCCTCAAGGGGAGCCTGATGTAGGACTCAATCCCAGGACCCTGGGATCATGACCTGAGCTGAAGGCAGATGGTCAACTACTGAGTCACCCAGGTGCCCCTTGATAACTATTTAAAGAAATCATTGGGACACAGTGGACGTCTGTGATGATTATTTTTAAAAAGTCACAAAAATGCAAAAAATGTGTCCATTGACAGTGTCACTGGAGCAGTTGACAGCTTTCCCTCTGGCTTCTTCTTCTCGCAGCTGAATGACTTACCTATCTGTACTCTAATCAGTTACTCAATAACCAGTGGATTCCTGCCCTTTTTGTGCTTCTCTATTTTAGACTGAGGGAAAAAACTCCCACATTCCTTACTGAAGGCTCTGGGAGTCCTGAAGAGTTACTGGTCTTCCTGTTTAATTCTCCTGTGTTCTGGGAAATATGTGAGATGTAAAGCTCAGTGATAAAGAGACATGACAGGCTTCTAAAGAGGTGACAGAAGCTCAGCGTCCACAAGGCAGGCAGCAAGATTTTTTGCTGTTCTCAGTGCAAGTGTGTGACAACAGTGCTCTGCCCATGTTAATATTCAAGACCAACACAGGACAGCCGAAGAGTATTGTCTCCGATAAGAGTGAAGTTCTTTGCCTGGAGCCATCTGCAAGCTGGCTGAAGTATGTTGATAAGCACTCCATAAATTGTAACATTACCAACCCAGCCTCCAGTTTTAGAGAGAAGCCAGCATACACACCACCTACACAGATTAACAGTCTCAGGTTCTCAAGCCTGGAGAGAAGAGGTTATAAACAACTCTATTCTTTCTCCCCAAGCTAGCCGCTGTGCAAAGAAAACTGGCAAGATGGTGACAATGACCACCAAAATTGTTTCCAATTCCTTTAAATCATTCTCCCTAAGAGTGGAAACCAATGGTGCAAACCCTTTCCAAGTCACGGTGTCAAGTTTAGCCCATTAATCACTGTCCCCATCCCTGGAGGGTCCCTTGGTTAATGGCATTACTTCCTGAGCCAGGCTTCTCACTATCTATTGGCAGGATTTATGCCTCATTATTCTCTGGGTGAAGAGTTCCTCAAATTTCCTAAGGCTTTCCTTTCCCCACAGGATGAGGAGGAAAAGGACAACTCCCATTCTGCGTCGTGCTTTGTTTTTTCCTTTGAGTTTTGAGTGATCTATGCTCTTCTCCCTCGTAGCTATCACTGTAGCTGATGGGCCTCTAGATTTATTGGTTCAATTAGGACTCTATGTACATGACACTAACTGGCGGGTTTGCTCTAGTTCCTGACAAAAGTAGTGAACTGGGCAGTGAGAAGTATTGATTCAATTGTTGATCAGTTGAATACAACCTGTCAGAGTAACCTCTGAATAGTGAGTAAATAATCCAGGGAACATGTTCCATGGAAAGTAGACTTTTCAAAATACTGCCTTTTCACCATATAGTGCTATCACATAGAAACTCTAGTCTTGTTTCTGCCAAGTCAATATAGCAAAATGTCTATTATTTTCTGTTAACCAGCTATCAGGCTAAGTAAAATGTGAGTTTTAAGAGTTCATTCTTAACAACCCTTTTTAATGGGGTTGCTCAGATCTGAAGTCATAGATGATATAACCTCAGGGAACCATTCAGATTATGAGATTAGAAAAGTAATTTTTAAAACCAACACAAATGCCAAAGCAGACAATGTAGGTAGCCTGTTAGTTTATTATTTCCCTAATCTTCCTCACTAACTGAACCCCATTATATTGAGGTTTCTGGTGGCCATTTGCTTCATGGGTCCTTTCTTGTTCCAGGAGTGAGTGTTGACGTGGCGAGTCCACTGCTCTTGCCCACCACAGGTATAAATATGGTCTTGTGACATAACTGGTCAATGGGACATGAGAGGGAATCTGCTGGGAAGATTTTGAGGAAGTTCTTCCACCCTAATAGAAATTGAGACTAGAGGAATCACTTTCCTTTTCTGCTTCTGGACAAGCTCTGTGAAGAGGAGACCTTGGCAGCTGCTGTGGCCATCTGGTCACTATTGGTGGGAGAAGAAGGTTGGGTGGGACATCCCAACAAGCTGAGGATGACAGAGCAGGAAGTTAGAGGAAACTCATTCACTGAGGTGCTGAACAGTCCTGAAACTACCTTCCCTTTAGTTTTTTTTTTTTATATGGGATAATAAGCCCCTTATTGTTTAATGTACTAATAGTTGGGTTTTCTGTAACTTTCAGCTGAAAAGCATTCTAATAGATATAAGCCGAGGTCTAAGTGTAATATTAGTGCTCTGAAACCTTGAGCAAGATTGTTCTCGGCTCTGGTATGAATTGGAAACTTTTCAAAAATTTTAGGTTCTGGATTAAATATCAGGAATCAGGGAAAGACTAATTCATAGAGAAAGTCAAATCTAGAATTTCAATGTGAAGGCACAAATGATATTGATGCTCACTGTCAAGATTGAAATATGAACATTTTGCTTTTCTGCCAGACACAGAAGGCATAAAAATGAATGAAATTTAGATGAAATGTCCAGAATAAGCAAGTACACAGAGACAGAAAGCATATTAGTGTTTGCCAGGGCCTGAGGGGTGGGAGGAGATGGTGAGTGACTGTTTAATGAGAATGGGCTTTCCTTTTGAGGTGATGAGAATATTCTGGAACTAGATAATGGTGATAGTCGTCCAACATTGTGAATGTACCAAATGTCACTGAATTGTACACTTAAAATAATGAATAAATGGCAAATTTTATGTGTTTTATCACAACAAAATAAAATTTTAAAGAAACCTGAAGTGAGCATTGTGTGGCAGTGACGCGATAAAGAGAAGCATTCCTATTCATGAGATAAATTCATCGTTACATTTGAAAATTTCTTTAACTTCAATATTGTTTTTCTCCACATTTTAAGATGAGTTAAAGGGTAGCTATTTACAAAATATATTTTCAGTTAACAGATCATTTTTTAAAAGATTTTATTTATTTGAGAGAGAGTGAAAGAGAGCACGAGCGGGGTGGGGGGGGAAGGGCAGAGGGAGGAGAAGTAGACTCTCCACTAAGCAGGATATAAGGGCTCAATCCCAGGTACTCAGGACCATGGCCTGAGCTGAAGGCAGATGCTTAACCAACTAAGCCACTCAGTTGCCCCCAGATCATTTTTACTTAAAACCTTTTTTTACTGAAAATTAAAAAAAAAAAAAACAAATACACCATTTGTTTTGGACAGTTCTTTAAGTATTATGCCCTAAGGGCTACCAGTCATTATGAAATTAGTTTCCTGTATACACCAAGACTAAGGTAGGCCCTAAGAATAAGAAGTCCATGAATAGGGGCATCTGGGTGGCTCAATCAGTTAGTTAAACATCTGACTCTTGAGTTCAGCTCAGGTCAAGATCCCCCGGGTTGTGGGATCAAGCCCTGCATCAGGCTCTGCGCTCAGCATGGAGTCTGATTAAGATTCTCCCCTCCCCTCTGCTCGTGTGCATTCTCTCTCTCTCTCAATAAATCAAATCTTAAAAAAACAAAGCCCGTGAGTGGCTTAAGAAGAACCTTGCCTGAAAATAAGAAATTTGGTTCTGTGGAATAAGCCTGTTTTCTAGACAAAAGCCATTCCTTTTTTTTTTTTTTTAAGATTTTATTTGTTTATTTTAGAGAGAGATGGAGAGAGAGAGAGAGAGAGAACACAAGCCAGGGGAGAGGGAGAGAGAGAAGCAGATTCCCCACTGAGCAAGGAGCCCGGCATGGGGCTTGATCCCAAGACTCTGGAATGACAGCCTGAGCCGAAGGCAGATGTTTAACTGACTGAGCCACTCAGGCACCCCTGGACAAAAGCCATTCCTATGTAAAGAGGAAAAGTTACCAGAGCATAGAACAGAGCAACATATTTATGCGTAATTGGAAGTGAATATAAAATTTTGACTGATATACTCAAGCTTTAAAGAATATAGGGATCAATGTTGCCAATAGTTGTTTGGTCTGTCAGCATAAAGCTGTATTTTCAATTCCAATTGTATATGTTTATTCAAGATAGGAATAGCTTGAGATACTTAGCTGAGAATAAGCTGTCCTTTCACACATGTGTCAGAGCAACAGCAGCATTACCAATATCCCTGATATGCTGAGTATGGCAGCTGTCTGCTAAACAATTGAAAAGACTCAGATATCCTTACGTTATTTAGCTGAGACAAGTGACCTATTTGAAGCAGTACTTCCTTATTTTCCTTATTTCTTCCTTATTTTTCAGTGAAGATTCCCCACAGCTTTTCTTTAAAAAAACACTTGGCAATTGACTATAAAGTCAGTCAGTAAGAGACAGGAAGGTAGTTTATAGAGATTGAACTGGAAGCTGAGTTGGTTTTGTTTCATGCCTTCAAATGTGTACTTTGTTTTAACAGGGTCTCTCTGCAGTGGGCATATATGGCTTCTTAAATTTGGATCAATTTTGAGTAGACATGGATCATCTTTGTTCTTTTTTTTTTTTTGTATGTTGATTTGTCTACAATCTATCTCTCTCCCTTCTTCCCTTTGTCCCTGATTTTCTCTCTCCCTCCTTCAAGATTCTTGAAACGAAGAGGGCAGGAGGGAAATAAATGCTTTGCCTTAGACGTAGGACAGGGGACACTATTCTTTTGGTAAAATGGGCGTGGTCTCCCCAGCTCCTCAAATTAAGGCACATGTGATTTAGAAGAGATCTCTTCTAAAAAGATCTAAAGAGATCTAAAGATCTTCTAAAGAGATCTCTGGGTGAGGTCCTTTTACAGAAAGTGACTTCTACAAACAAGGAAATTTTTTCTACTAGTTAAACACAAGTTTGGGAATCTCAGTAGCTTTGGGAAAGACTATTTTGGAGTGACTTTATTGCTTCTTGTTTTGCTACAAAGGTGTAACGAGGGGTATTTTATAGGCTTGCATTTCTAATTTTTTAAAAACTTATCAAAAAGGAAATACAGAAATCTCTGAGGGGGAGATTCACACCCAGTGTTTTAGTAATTTTCCAGAAAGCTGTGCTAGACTCAGGTTATAAATCTCAATAGAAAATAGTTTCCTTCCCTCTGTTGGCAGCCAGCTTCATTTACTCAGACCATTAAGAGGTGGGAAATATCCCTAAATCCTCGCTGCCCCCTTCTTCTGAATCACATGGTCTGGTAAATCAGGAGAGAGTACAGCTGACAATCTATGTTTTCTCTTGCGTAGGAGCAGCCTCCCTTTGATCTCAACCCTTGACTTTATGGCAGCCAGCCATATCCCAGGAGGAAGGAGAAGGACAGAATGAGGACAAGTCATATTTATTTTAGAGGAACCCAAAGGAGTAGGCCGAGCATTGAGACCCGGGCAGGTAATGCCATGGAGCTGAGGAGAACAGAAATCTAAAAATGTGAGAAAAGAAGTCACTTCTGAAAGGCTTCAAAATCCCCAAGTGTCATCTTTCATAGGGACCAGAAACACTCTCAAGAAGGCTGCACAACCCAAGATGAATTACTTTTATGAGATTTTGCGACAGCTAGGGGAAGGGTGGACAGATATCAAAGGATTTGCCTTTCTCTTGGCGTGGTTTCCAGTCCCTGATTCTCTGCTTGTTATGATAACTGCGCTGGATTCATGTTTTATTCCTTGCAGTGCCAACACCAACACTGTGCATCAGGGATGCTCTTCAGATAGGGCTTTCTCCCAAGCAGCTGCCTTCTGTCTTGTTTTGAGAGCATAACCTAATATAAATCAGGAGAAAAACTTCTGTGCCTTTCTCCCAGAGCAAAGGGTAGCCCTGTAACCTGCTGCTCATGGGTAGGTCTGAAGTCACCTACAGGTGCATCAAGGAACCCAACTCCTGGCCTTCAGTGAGCCAGCTGTTCATTAGTGAATGGGACTGCCTTCTCTTTGGGGGGATACAGAGCAGCCGACACATTGCTTTTAGACCAGGTCTGTTCATTCATTCTCTGTGACAGAAATCAAACTACCTAATTCTAGGTAGTTCTAGATCAAATACCTACTTGATTAGGTATTCTAATCAAAATACCTAATTCTAGTTCATGATGTCTTTGTTTGGAAAATTCGTGCTATCACAGGATAGTGTTAGACAGGCTTTCTGCATCCCATCATTCACCTCTGATTTATTTATTTATTTTTCTAATTTTAAAGATTTTATTTATTTATTCATAGAGGCACAGAGAGAGAGAGAGAGAGAGGCAGAGACACAGGCAGAGGGAGAAGCAGGCTCCATGCGGGGAGCCTGATGTGGGACTCTATCCTGGGTCTCCAGGATCAGGCCTTGGGCCAAAGGCAGGTGCCAAACCACTGAGCCACCCGGGCTGCCCCTCACCTCTGATTTAAAATTTAGAGACCTTTCAAACATCTTTGAAAGTCTATGCTGCTTCCTTCCTGATCTAATTTGGTTGGGTGATCTTTTGCTGTGTCTTGACAGGTGGACACTGCAAATACACCTAAATGAATTTGTCCCCCGTGGTTCTCTATCTTGAACAAAGAAGATGCATATCACTGAACACATAGTAAGCTGACCTCAGCTGGAATTGAAGGGATCCTTCAATTGTAAAGGGAATGATTCCTGTAAGTAAAATTATTTCAGGAGTTTAGGAGGATTATTGATGAAATTTTGGTCATTTTGTTAGTTTTAAATAATGACTGTTATTTAAATCTTCCTAATGTTGCATTTTTATTTGAGTAATATATGGAATATACATATGAATATATGTACTCTATAAGTGCATCTTACATCTAATATTTACTTGATAAAATGTGTAACATTTAGGTGAGACATTTAGGTGACCCTCTTCCTTAATCCTTGGTAACTAAAAAAAATATTACAAACCTAGCCTCATTGCATCTCCATTGTAGACCATTTATCTGCTTTAAGTAAAAGTATCTGGATATGAAGTCAGAGTCTAAACTTTTTTTCTTTATAAATTTTTATTTATTTATGATAGTCACACAGAGAGAGAGAGAGAGAGACAGAGACACAGGCAGAGGGAGAAGCAGGCTCCATGCACCGGGAGCCCGACGTGGGATTCGATCCCGGGTCTCCAGGATCGCGCCCTGGGCCAAAGGCAGGTGCCAAACTGCTGCGCCACCCAGGGATCCCCAAAGTCTAAACTTACTACCCATAAGTACTAGAAAGTTTGTTATGTCATACACAAAAGATTGTTATCTTTATAAATGTGTTGATTGTGGGGTTCAATGAAGTAGGAAGAACCACAATGCTATTTTCTTTCTACAGTATTTTTTTTCTTTCTACAGTATTGATTGCACATATGTATTATAATAGCATGTACCTATGTAAGACATATAAAAAATTCTGAAAATAACAAGAAAAGAATAAATGCCACCACCAATCCCAATTTCCAGAAATAAGCACTACCCAATTTTGGGTATGCTCCCATTAACCTTTTTTAAGTATACATATGTAATTTAAAAATTTAGGCCAGGCCTTATATATAATTTTGTGTCATTGTTTTCATAACTTTGTAGTACTTTTAAATTTTTATTTAATTTTCAAAAAACCTTTTGGGAATTATCTGTTGTATGAAGTCATGCAGTAGAACATGTGTAATATTTGAGTAGTCAATATTCATTTTCCCCACTTTATTCCACGTTGTTTAAGGTTGAACTGCTTTCCCATCAACTATTCACACATCTGTGTTAAGGTTTCTTACACTGCCTCTTTTTTTTTTTTTTTTTTTTTTACTAATTTTTGGTTTCCTGTTTCTTGACCCTTTGAGAATCAGCAGGCTTGTATAAACTGTGGTCTAATCCTTGATAATCTCTAATAAACCTAGTAAGCGTTTCAAAAGTTCATCCGTTACTTACTTTCTTCCACTCTTATGGATAACATGCTACCTAGCTTCTGGGCTCAGTCTGTTTAAGTGCAGTGGAAAATTTTGTAGCTGTATCTGTGACCAGAGCTCTAGTGTCTCCAAACCAGCAAAAATCATCTTTGTCTGTTTTCCTCTAAAAGAACAGCAGAAAATGAAGCATTTGACCAAGCTCTTCTATGCAGTAAACATTTTTGATTATATACACATCTCATAGAATTCATTTGAAAAAAATTGCCTTTTTGTATTGACTTATTTTACATGAAGTTAAAATATCCAAAGGGAAAACAAAAATTCACTCTACTTTAGAGATTTAAAAAGGTTTCCAGAAATTTCAAGATATTTGTGGAATTCATCTGAATAATTTAATTAGATAAACTGGTTGAATTTTTCACTCTTCCTCCTGATGCATTGTCACTGTGCTAATAGAATTTTCTTTCTTTTCTTTCTGTTTTTTTGCCTCTTTTTTTGGAAGATATTTTATTGTCATGGCATTTTTGTGGTTACGAGACAGGGATGCCCAGAGTGTCATTTCCCAATTTCCCAGTATCAAAAGCAGCTCCTACTCTCCACTAATTTCTGAGTTCTCTTCCTCTGGCTTAGACCACGCTAAGGCCTTTTGACTCCAGGTTGGATTGTGTATGGGATGTTGTAAGGAAATTTGATCTCAGACAGACTGAAGGAGTAGTCCTGTCATCTGTCGTGTGGTCAGCTACGCTGTGTGAGTCTAGTTGGAGGTGGGAGCCTTGCCAGAAGCACCAGCCTAGGAGTTAGAAGACTTGATTTGTAGTCATGGCTCTGCCATTTAGCCATGTGACATTTGACAAAACACTTTAATTCTCCTGAGATTGAATTTTCTTATCTGTCAAATGGGAATATTGATTCCAGTCTTGCCTACCTCACAGAATTATGGTGAGAACTTAATGAGAAGATGTGTGTAAAGGCACATCATAAAGCATAAAGCTATATGATTCTGGGTTATAAATTATTATCTAAAGTGTGATAGGTTTAAAGTCACCATGACAACATACATACTATGTATGAACAAATTAGACTGATACTGTATAGTTTACAACTTATATTCTGTTAATTATATTTATATATTTATTTTTTAATAAGTATTTTTTTAAATTTATTTATTCAGAGAGAGAGAGAGACTGAGAGGCAGAGACACAGGCAGAGGGAGAAGCAGGCTCCATGCAGGGAGCCTGACGCGGGACTCGATCCTGGGTCTCCAGGATCAGACCCCGGGCTGCAGGCGGCGCTAAACTGCTGCGCCACCGGGGGTGCCCTGTTAATTATATTTATGAGAGTATATTTTTTAAATAACCTAAATGGTAGTTGGTCATATGATAGATTGAGGTATACTGATATGGGCCTAGACAGAGTCACTCATTTGCAAAGATCTTTTGAGAAGAAAAACAGTTTGTATTAGAATAAAATTCCAAACATGGAGAGTTTTTTAGTGATGAATATCAGTATAATCACTGTAATGTGTTTGGTTTTAATTTATACTTTTTTTTTTTGCTTCTGGCCTGTAGGGCCATTGGGAATTGTTTGTGTTTTGCTCCACTGTGTTTCTCTTTTCTTCTTTTGTTCCCTCATGGCATTAAGAAAAAAAAAATAATTAAAAGCGCACTATTCAGCAATTTTTAGTATAGTCAAATTGTGCAATCATCATCACTATTTGTCTTTAAAATGTTCTCACCATCCCCCAAAAGAAATCCTGTTATCATTAGTGGTCACTCTCCATCCGACCCTCCTCTATCTACCCTCTGGCAACCACAACTTTCTGTCTCTATTATTTGTCTATTCTAGATACTTCATATGAATGAAATAAAAAAAATGAGGTGTTCTGTGTCTGGCATATTTCATTTAGTGTAATTTTTTTAAGATTAATCCATACTGTAGCCTAAATCAGGGCTTCATTTCTCTTATGGCTGAATAATATTCCATTATATGGATATATTATGTTTTATGTATCCATTCATTGGTTGATGGATATTTGGATTGTTTCCACTTTTTGGCTATTATAAATAATGCTGGGGTAAACATTCATGTATAATTTTTTTGTAGACATATGTTTCCAATTATCTTCATATATATTTAGGAGTAGAATTATTGGGTCATATGGTAACTCTGTGTTAACTGTTGGAAGAACTGTCCAACTGTTTCCATTATGGCTGCACCATTTTACACCCCCACCAGCATGTAGGAAGGTTCCAGTATCTCCATATGCTTGTCAACACTTGTTATTGTCTCTCTTTTGTGTATAGCTATCCTAGTAGATGTAATGTGGTATCTCATTGTGATTTTGATTTGCATTTCTTTGATGATGTTAAGTATGTTTACATGTGATTCTTGGCTATTTGTATATATTCTTTGGAAGAATGTCTATTTAAGTCCTTTGCTCATTGAAAAATTTGTGTTATTATTTTACTGTTGAGTTTTAATTGTTCTTTACATGTTGTGAATACTAGACCCTTATCAGACACATGATTTGCAAATATTTTATTACATTCTGTGGGCTGGCTGTCTTTCCATTCTCTTGATAGTGTCCTTTGATGCACAAAAAATTTAAATTTGGATGAAGTCCAATTTATCTATTTTTTCCTTTGGTCGCTTGTATGTTTGGTGTTATATTTAAAAAGCCATTGCCTGATGAAAATGTTCCAGAACTAGATAGTGGTGATGGTTGCGTAACATTATAAATGTACTAAATGCCACTGAATTGCACCCCTTCCTTAGAATAGCTGAAGTGATAAATCTTATGTTGTGTCTATTTTACCACAGTAAGCAGAAGGAAGTCATTGCCTTATCCAAGATGAAAAAGATTACCATCTACATTGTCTTCGAAGAGTTTTAGATGTTTGATTCATTTTGAGTCAATTTTTGTGTATGGTGTGACATAGGAGTCCAACTTCATTCTTTTGCATGTGGATATTCAACTGTCTCAGCACTATTTGCTAAAAATGTCACAGCTTTTTGTCTATAATGTTATTACATCTATTATATCACTTATCATGGTTTGTTTTGTATCCAGGTTATTTGTGTGTCTCTATGCTCTCAGTAGATTATGGACGTCTTGCTTATCTCTGTATAACTCTCTCTTCTTCACTATACACAGTTTCTATTTGCACTGCAGATGCTGCATACAATAAATAGTCAGTGAGTTGTTGATCTAAATTGACATTATAAACAAAGATATACTTGGTGAGCTTTTACTATGAAAACCTTTAGGACCATATCTTTGTAAGAGCTGCTTTCCTTCTCAACACCTCTCAATTAATGTTGATACAATAAAAATGTTTCTACTATCTGTCCATTGAGATTTTAGGGAGTCCCTAATTAGTACTTCTTTCTGCTCTGATTGGTAGATAGACTCAGTAGTCAGGTGGGTACATATAAAATAAAATAACACCCCCTTCGTTGTTGAGGGAAGTTGTTGGGAGAAGGTGGCTTGGGTCTCTAGTCAAATGGGATTGCTAAACTTTTTCCTGGAATTAGCTCTTTTTTGTAGAGCACTGGCACAGCTCCACAATGAGAACTCTCACACAGGGTAAGTTATTTTCCATTACCAGAAAGTAGAATAGAACACAAGTCTCTAGACAGGAATGAAAGTTATGGGGTGGGATGCTTTGTTCCTTCTTCCAAATTCACTGGTCAGGTACTTTAACCAGGGAAGAAGTGAGTGAGAAAAAAAAGAGATGGATTCCTCTGTGGTTATAATCTTATAGTAGATGAACTCTCCTTAGTTGGGAAATGTGGACTGATGTCTGTCGCATGTAAATATGCGCCCTTTTACTGCAAAGAAGACTGTAAATGGATGAGGCCAGAGACCAGTAGTGTTCCTCTGATGGAGGTCCTTCCACATGGAAGCATACAGAGTGGAAAGAGTTCCATTTAACAGGGATTCAGTTGGCACTTCGTACTGAAGGAATTTTGGGGGTTATAGTCCCAGGCTCAGCATTGAGTTACTGGAAAGCCAGTTACTGTTAGGGCTAGAAGGACATTTTGAGATTAAATGTGAATCTTTCCTGAGCTACTTTTCACTTCTGCTAAATTGCATTGTAAAATTTGTGACTGACCTGAGGGAAAACATTTCCCTGTATTTATTTAGCTAAGAAGAATTTGCTCTATCATTTCTTAGCACGCATCTTTTTATGTCACTTTCTATGTTAGTATTTAATGTTCCTTCATTTTGTGAGGGATCCTAACATCAACTGAGTCGTGGGAGATCAGATGATAGATTATGTCTGGAGTCTATGAGGCCACTCAGTTTATATTTGTTAAAGTTAAGGAAGTTTTCATAATTCTATGTTTTATGAAGGAAGCCTCCCTAACTGTAATTTCCTTAATCAAACAATAGTTGTATGGAGATCCAGTGCCTTTCCTGTGATTTTATTATTATTTTTCCCTAAGAGCCACTTAACGTAACCTTTAAACTCAAAGTTCTTTTTTTTAATAAATTAATTTTTTATTGGTGTTCAATTTACCAACATACAGAATAACACCCAGTGCTCATCCCGTCAAGTTGGTCTGAGGGTTGTGGGTTATTGTTAAGCTGTTAAACTCAAAGTTCTTAAGAGACACTCACTGAAGTTATATGAACCCATTGTTTCAATTCTGAAAAATGTATTATTCAAAATAAGAGGCACCTGAGTAGCTTAGTCAGTTGAGCATCCAATTCTTGGTTTCTGTGCAGGTCATGATGTCAGGGTCATGAGGTTGCACTCCCAGCACATAGGGCTCCATTCTCAGTAGAAAGTCTGCTTCCCATCTCTCTCTTCCTCCACCTGCCCCCTCCACCCCCTGCACTGGTCAGCTTGCATGTACTCCTGCGTGCGTGGGCTCCCTCTCTCTCAAAAAACATAAAAATAGAAAAGGAAAAGAAGGTCTATAGGAAATAATGAACTGACATCTGAAGGTTGCACACAATGGCCTGGTCAAAATGCTGCCATCCCAACTGCCTCCTGGTTGAGGGAACACCTCTGCAAATATCCCAGGAACTCATTTATGCTCTCTGAGGGTGGCTTATGTCTCAGATTGGGCTCCAAATAGGAACAAATGAAATGTGCACAGAATGACGGAAAGGCTCCTTTTCCTTAGGAAAGTTAGGGATATCCTTGGCTCTGCAGGAGGGGAAGAGATGAGGAAATGAGCCGAGATCAGAGAGGAAAACGATGTAGAAGGAGAAACTAGACAGAAAGAAATTGGGGTGATTTTGAAACATATTTGCATGAGTTGTAATGCTCCTACCAGTGAGGAGCCAAGACACTGCCTCTCTGCCATTCAGGCTTTTTCTATGTCTTGGTCTATCTTTTTTGCTTCGTCTCTGATGTCTGCTCTTTATTTTCCCTGTAGAATTTGCCAGACTAATCTTTCTGAAGCACAACTGTGATTATTATTACTTTCTGGCTCAGAAACATTTACTGTCCCCCAGGCTTATGGACTCAGCATGGGTGGTGCCTTGTCAGTGTGACTCTTTGGGATCCTAGCCCTCCCACCCCAACAGCCAAGGTCATTCCATGTAGGCTCTGTTCATTCTTGTCTCCAGCCTCTGCTCATGTTCTGCCTTCAGACTGGGGGTCCTCTGTGCCACTTCTCTTCCTGCCAAAGTCATAGGTATCTTTCAACTTCCAACACGATTCCCCCAAAACAGTTTCTGACTCATTCCAGTATACTCTTTCCTTTTATTTTCAACCCTAAAACATTGTTAAATGCCCAGGTGGCTCAGCGGTTAATACTGCCTTCGGCCCAGGGCCTGATCCTGGAGACCTGGGATCGAATCCCATGTCAGGCTCCCTGCATGGAGCCTGCTTCTCCTTCAGCCTGTGTCTCTGCCTCTCCCTCTCTCTCTCTGTCTCTCATGAATAAATAAATAAATAAAATAAAATCTTAAAAAAAAGATTTTATGAAAGGGGAACCTTCTTAACACTCTTGGTGCACTCTTGGGAATGCAAGCTGCTGCAGCCACTTTGGAAAACCGTATGGAGGTTCCTCAAAAAGTTGAAAATAGAGGTACCCTATCACCCAGCAATTGTGCTACTGGGTATTTATCCAAAGGATACAAACGTAGTGATCTGAAGGGGCACCTGCACCCCAGTGCTTATAGCAGCAATGTCCACAATAGCCAAACTATGGAAAAAGCACAGATGTCCAGTGACAGATGAATGGATAAAGATGTGATATATACACAATGGAATATTACTCAGCCATAAAAAATGAAATCTTGCCACTTTCAACAATGTGGATGGAACTAGAGGTTATTATGCTAAGCGAAATAAGTCAATCGGAAAGACATTTATCATATGATCCCACTCATCTGTGAAATTTAAGAAACAAGACAGAGGGTCATAGGGGAAAAGAGGGAAAAATAAAACAAGATAAAATCAGAGGGGGAGACAAACATAAGAGATTCTTAATCATAAGAAACAAACAGGGTTGCTGGAGGGGAGGGGGAAGGAGATGGGGTAACTGGGTGATGGACATTAAGGAGGGCATGTGATGCAATGAGCACTGGGTGTTGTATAAGACTGATGAATCACTGAACTCTACCTCAAACTAATAACATTATATGTTAAATAATTGAATTTAAGTAAAAAAGATGTTTAAAATGTCATTTATGATACTATCATATGTTAAAACTTACACTTTATTTTATGTACTTATTTTCACCTTCCTCTGAGGGGACCTACATGTAAAGTCTTTGAGGGTATGAACAGGGCCTTCTATTTCCATGCTAGGAAGATTCTGCTAGAATGCCTAACAAAAAACTATTCTTTAAATGTAATTCTCCCTTTCTCTTTTGACGCTTTATGAAAGTGCCAGTAGCCTTGGAGAGCTTTCCTTCCTTTCTTTCATGACTTTTAAAAATGCTTTCCCACAAAGCATGTTGTTTTATTTTTAAAAATAATTTTAACCTAACATTTAGTTTATTGTTAATAAATGTGGTATATGCACAGTTTGAAAGCTAGAATAGTGTTAAAAAAGGTTATAACAAAACCTAGGTCTCCGTTTTTATTCCTCTCCAAACTACTTCACAGAAGCAAATACTTTCAAATTTCACACAAGTTTTAACAAGAGATACTATTGGACTCCAGTCCTCTTTGATACAGCCATATGTGTACAATCCTAAAATACTGCACCCTTCAGAAATAAGAAGATAAAAAGTCTGATATTAAAAATATTTTAAAAGTCTGAAAAATTGAAAAAATAAAAGTAGGAACAGTTATTCTATTAACCAGCAACATAATTTTTGCATATAATTGTTTTTTTTTTTTAAAGATTTTGTTTATTTATTTGAGAGAGAGAGATGGAGAGTGAGAGAGCACTCGATTGAGCAAGTGGCAGGGGTGGGGGAGGCATGAACAGAGGGGGGGAGGGGGCTGAGTCCAGAGCCCCACTTGGGGCTTGATTTCATAACCCTAAGATCATGACCTGAGCCAAAATCTAAGAGTTGGACTCTCAACCGACTGAACCACCCAGGCACCCCATTTTTTCCTTTTAAACAAATTGTGATCATATACAATTTGGATCATACTGTCAAAAATTATTTTCAAAATCATGTTTTTAGTGATTGATAGTTTTTCCTTGTTTAATCATACACTCAATGTGAAGCATTTAGGTTGTTTCCAATTTTGCCTCTCATGAAGAATGAAGTCATAAACGTCACTTAAATAACTATAAGCCTTTATTCAGAGGTCAGCCTCCCTTGGGACAATTTGGGGCCCTGAAAAGGTAGACTCAAGTGAATGGCTTTGTGTCCTGGCCAGAAAACAAGGATAGTATGCAATAGACTTTGTCCGTGTATTTCTAGATTGCTTCCCAGATAATTTACACCATATTATGCCAAAGAAATGACTCTGATGGTGGAAATGTTTGGCTCCTCAGTAGAATGATGATGTTGAAGTATGTGTTAGGAATGATTTGTGAGTCTCAGAAATCCTGAGACTATAGCCAGTGAGCTTTATGTCATCTCTGGGTAAGATTTTAGAGTGGATTATTTAAAAAATGACTTGTGAGTTCTCAAAGAAGGAAGTGGTGCTCACTGCTGTTCCATAAGAACAAGTTACTCATGTATTACAAAATCCAAAAAATACATCGAATTCACTTTGTTCAGTGGCAGGGTTTGTGGGCTTCTAGCTCAGGGAATGATACAGAGTTTTAGATTTTAACAAAACATTTGATTAGATTGCTCATGCTATTCCCATGGACAAATGGAGGAATGTGGTGAAATACAACCCTTATAAGACAGAAATGGTTTCTTCATTGAAGAACTTAATGTCCAGTGGAAGTCTTAGGGAAATTGATTTCAGCTTAACATTAAGACTTTTCAAGCAGAAGTAACAGACTCAAAAGGAAGACTGTAACTTTGGAGGTATTTGGATACAAGTTAAAATGGACTCTTGCTAGGGACTGTTTAGAGGGGACTTGAGTACTGGATACATATTGGAATTCAAAGTCCTGTAAGATTTTGTTAATCTTTTGTTTGTGATTGTTGTAATAGCTAAAGGCACGGTTGGATAGGATATACCCTTAGTTCCCCAAAATAGTTTGTGCTATGTAATTGGTTCTCATGGGCAGGTCACTATGAATATTAAGAGAGAATATCAGTGGATAAGGGCAAAATAGTCTCAACCGTGGGATAAATCTAATGACACACATGTCCTACTGATAGTGACATGGCATCTCTCATAGGGATAGCTTCGGTGTGTCACAGTCGTTTTCCCAGGTGTGTCATGGGGCTGGTCAGCAGGGGGCGATATAGCACAGTTCTTGGTGGCTATCATGTCCTGCTAGAGTCCTAGACTGAGCAAGGTGGTCTTACCTGAGGGCTGAAGAGACTATAAGATTCCTGTCTGGCTAGTGATTCCAAGACACAGTGACTCAGTGACCCAGAAAAAAGGATTTCCTGTTAATCCAGTGCTTGGAGCCAAAGCTGACCACCCACTGTCATCCATCTCCCTGGGGAGAAAAGCAACATTCTCTGCTTCACAATCCTTGAAGCAGCAGCCCTGGCCCCTTGGCCTCCGAGCTTCTGCCTGCTGCTCTCAGAATGCTCTAGGAGGAAACAGTTGCCCTGAACTTTGAATGTGGCTAATAGTATTCTCATGCCTTTCTGACTCGAGGCCTGCCCCATCACCTCTTCTGATTAGGACTGGAAGAGTGGAGTCTGGATGACTGGCTTCCTGCAGACCAGGCTGGGAGGCCGAGCTACCGCCAGTAATTCGTGGAGGTCACTAGGTCGGTGTTCTCCTCTCTGTTTTCCTGTCCCCTGAAGCAGCGTTTTGAATAAACAGCTCTTTCCTCTCACAAACCAAGACATGAAAAATACTTCTGTGGTCCCACCCGTTGTTTTCTGCACTCTTTTCTTGCATTCTCTCTGATTTCTGTCTTTTTCGGGGTGGATCATCATGACTAATAGGAGTGGGGAAAATAGGCCAACAGTAATTCTATTTCATTTTGAGAATGGTCTTAGTTACAGGAATCTCTTCTATGTTTGGAAAGATTCTGTGTTTTCTTAAAGGACTTTTCCTTGCAGCAATCAAGATTTTAAAAATTCCACAAAGAAATATTTCCATTCCCGGTCATGCTTGATATCATGCATCACTTAGAATTAGATGAACGTAATTAAAACAAGCAGGAGACTCAAATACACATAGAAATATCAAGACTTCCCAAATGTCGGCACAGGAATATAAAGTTGGTATTTGTCATTAGCCACCACTGTTCTGTTTCCCCAGCTTTATGGACTCCATCAATGGTTACATACATCCACACAACCAACAGGCATGCATGTATTACTCAAACATGCAACTGCTAACTACAGACAGACCCCTAGATTTTTGATGATGATGATTTCTTTAGGACAAACAAACATTAGATGCTTGGAGGAAAAAAATTCTCTTGAAACATAAATTCTGAATACCACTCTGGCTGCCACATGATAGAAATCATTGTTTTCTTGTTTACTCTAAGTTCATTACTTAGAAACCACTGAACCTGCAAATTCAGAATAAGTCATCTATTCTTAAAGCCTTCTCTTTGGGAGTCATTTATGTGATTTTAAATTTTTTCCTATATACATGTGTCCAGATATGGGAAAACTGGGTATTTTTCTTTTGTTCATTTATGTGAACTAAATGAAAACTAGTACACTATTGTTAGGTGCATATACATCAATAATTATTATATCTTCCTGATGAATTGATGTTTTTATCACCATGAAACTCCTTCTTTGTCTATTAATATTTTGTCTGTTATTAATATAGCTATCCAATTGGTATGTCTTTTTCCCCCCTATCCTTTTATTTTGAATGTCTTTTTGTGAATGAACATAAATGTGTCTCCTGCAGACAACACATAGTTCAGTCCTGCTCTTTTACCCAATTTGTTAGTCTCTATTTTTTGAATGGAGCATCTTGTCCATTTACATTTAATATAAATTATTGATATGGGTGGATTTCTGAGCACTGCTTTGGTGTTTTTTTCTCTCTCTGTGTTTCATATCTTTTTGTTCCACTTTTGCATTTATTGCCTTTTTAATGTAAGTATCTTTAGCCTACTATTTCAAATCATTTCTTGATTTTTTAAACATAATTTTTAGTTATTTTCTTAGTGGTTACCCCACGGATTATAATATGCATTAAAGTATCACAGTTTAGGGATCCCTGGGTGGCACAGCAGTTTGGCGCCTGCCTTTGGCCCAGGGCATGATCCTGGAGACCCGGGATCAAATCCCACGTCGGGCTCCCGATGCATGGAGCCTGCTTCTCCCTCTGCCTATGTCTCTGCCTCTCTCTCTTTCTCTCTCTCTCTCTGTGTGACTATCATAAATAAACAAATAAATAAAATATTAAAAAAGTATCACAGTTTATTTCAGAATAACATTTACTCAATTTCAGTAAAATTTAGAAACATTGTTTCATTATAACTTCATTCCTTCCTCTTTTGTGCCACTGTGATCATCTATATACATTTATATTTGTTATAAGCATAATAAAATGTTGTAATTATTGCTTTATACAATCTTATGCCTTTTAAAGAAGTAAAGAGATGTAATGAAGAACAGTATATTTATGGTCTTTTAGAAAAATTATTTTAATTTCAGTATAGTTAACGTACAGTATTATATTAGTTTCAGGTGTACAATATAGTGATTCAACAATTCTACACTATATTCTATATCATTACTCAGTGTCCATCATGATCAGTATACTCAATTCGCTTCACCTATTACCCATCCTCCCACCCACATCCACACTGATACACTTTATTTTTAACTGAGTATGCTCAGTTAAAGTTTGGTGTTTTTTTTTCAACAGGTGCATTTTTTACTTGAAGCATACTTTGGAATGCATGGTTCTAGGGGAGCCTGTATGGCTCATTTAGTTCAGCCACTGACTCTTGGTTTTGGCTCAGGTCATGATCTCAGGGTCATGGGATCCAGCCCTGTGTCAGACTCTGCTCAGTGAGGAATTTTCTGGAGATTCTTTCCCTCTCTCCCTCTCCCTCTGCTCACATGCTTACTCTCTCTCTCTCAAAAAAAAAAAAAAAAAAGAATGCATGATTCTAAAGATATATATCATATTCCATCTAAGAAAAATAGAATACATGTTTTCTTCAAGTACACACAGAAGAATCCCCTGGTTAAATCACATAAAAAGAGACATAACAAATGTTACAAGCTTAAGAAGACTGAAATCATACCAAGTACATTTTCCAACCACAATGATACAAAATGAAGATCAACAATAAAACAAAGCTGCACAATCTACCATGTAAATATTAAATATTTAATATGCGAATATTAACACACTCTACTGCATAAGCAATCGGCCAATTAAGAAATCAAATGGCAAATCAAAATATGTCTCAGAACAAAAGAAAAGGAAAACACAATATTCAAAAGCTACAGGATGCAGCAAAAGCAGATGTTGGAATGAAATGTATGCTATAAACTCTTGTATTAAGAAAAAAAGTTTAAACAACATTATGCCACAAGGAACTAGAAATAGAAGAAACTTAGCTGAAATTCAGTAGAGGAAGGGAATAACAAAGAAAAAGCAGAAATAAATAAAATAGAGACCAGAATAAACCATAACATTGAAAGTAATGACCAGTCTTTCCAAAAAACAAACAAAATTAGCAGTGCTTTTAATTACATTAGCTAAGAAAAAAAGAAGACTCAAAAATCAGCATAGAGTCACCTCAACAAGCATTTGTTGAGTGAATGAGTTGGCAAGGAAGTTTGACTTTGTTTTCTACTCATGTTCTTTTCTCTGCATGCCTGAAACTCATTTTTCTTTTTCTGGCTTTAAAATGTTTCCTTCAAGTTCCTGGTGTTAAGATGAAATCTCTTTCAGGTGGATCACTAATGTCTTAACAAATCATGGGAGACTTTTTCTCCAGCATGAGGCAATGGTAGCTGCACCAGGGGACAGAGAACTCACCCTACATTAACGATTGATGATAAGATGCTGTAGGAGATCACTAATCCGCTTGAGCATTTTTAGGTGTAATATCTGTTGCTGAAATGGTAGGGAAACTCCCTTCCTCTGAGCTATTTCTTCTACTTCATCTTGTCCTTCTTCACTCTTGACCTCTGACATAAGCAAATCCAACATCTCACCAATCTAGATTGTAGTGGAGATTGCTGTAAAGGCTAATAACATGATGTAAGATGCTAATAGAATGATTACTAGAACAATCAGGGACACAAAAGAGAAGTTAAAATGGATAATGGAGAGGTAGAGAATTTAGATACAATATTCCTTTTTTTAAAATTATTTATTTATGAGAGACACAGAGAAAGGCAGAGACATAGGCAGAGGCAGGCTCCCCATGGAGAGCCTGATGTGAGAATCAATCCCGGAACTCTGGGATCACAACCTGAGCCAAAGGCAGACACTCAATCACTGAGCCACCCAGGTGCCCCTAGATACAATATTCCTTGCAAAAGTTAGGACTTTATCTACTTCTGTACAAAGGAGACAAGAGCAGAAGAGGGAAGACCCAGGAAAATGCTGTCATGTGAGTGAACAGAAAGTTCTGTGTTGGATAACAAGAGGCTTGATGTATTCTTGGTAGAAGGGGAGTGGGCTAGCAGCAAGAACAGTATTTCCAAGAAAGCCAAGCGTGATGTGAATTCTGGGAAACAAGCAGGGGTTTGCTGCAGTTGGTGGAGAGCAAGGGAAGGACGCTCCAGGCAGAGGGAGCAGAGAAGTAGCAAGGAGCAAACGACCCACTATATAATTTCCTTTCAATATTGGTTTTCACAATTATCATTTGTTTAGTTCGATCTAATAAATGTGTTAGCTTTGAGCACATAGCTTCTGAGCATGAGGGAAAGAGGCCCCCAGACAGACTACATGGTGAGGTGAGCCAGCAGAGAAAATGTCCATGGATATTACCTGGAAACAGCAATTGTCTCAGGGACAATTGAATGATACTTGCATTGACAATTTACTACAAAACCTCTATTAAGCACACATTTGCAGAGATGTTTTCTCTATCATTTCTTACATGAATGTCATTTATATTGTTTTTGTTTCATTTGGTTGCCCTAACAAATTGTATGTTTAGTCTATTCCTTTTAGATGAGATTTTACTGACACAGTTGACTATTAAAATAAGTAATAAAAATGAGTGTAGGGAAGTATGTTCAGAGCAGTCTGGTGAATGCTGATTCAAGGAAGAATTATACTCAGAGAGACCTCAGAGTCATTGCCAAACCGGCCTGGCCTCGAGCAGCGACCGGGGGCTGGGAGCGGGGTGGGGGGGGGATCAGCACTGCCTTTGCCTTTCAGTAATTGCTTCTCTGCTGTCTCTGTTAGTCATCTGACTGCAGTTAAAATAACATTTATGACTTTCTGCTTAATGTTCTAGAACAGATGATCAGGAAGCCATGAAGCAGAGACAATGGGTAATCTTAAAATCAGTGAGGTGTCCTAACCAGCCTTCCCTCTCCACTTGCAGTAATTGGTTACAGGCCGAGGAGATATGGTGTTGAACTGCTCCATCCATGCCCTGAACATGTGAGTGGGGCTGAAGTGTGAGAAAAAAAATTAGAACTCTTGAAGGAGCTCCTGTGTAGAAAGGCTCAGGAGTGGGATAGACTGCTGTGGGGGCTGCCACCGAAAATCCCTGAGATGCCAATGAATTTGGGTGTTGTAACTGAAATGGGGAAGAGTAGGAATAGCATGGTATGAGCCACCCTTCTTCCCTTTCCTTAAGGAAGGAACCCCATCACCCATTTTTGTTTTGTTTTTAGTGTAAGGGCAAATAGTTTTTTTAAACTAAGTTTTTTTTAACATGCATCTTTTATTTTTTCCTATTTTCACTTAGAACTTTTTAAAAAGACTTATTTATTTGAGATAGCTAGAGAGAGAGAGAGTGCACACAGAGGGAGAAGGAGAGAGAGAAGCAGACACCCTGCTGAGGTGGGAGCCTGATGCAGGGCTCAATCCCTGTACCTGGGGATCATGACCTGAGCCAAAGGCAGACGCTTACCCAACTGAGCCACCCAGGTGCCCCTAAGCTAAGTTTTTTGTTAGAAGCTTTTATTTACTTATTTTAGAGAGAGAGAGACATTGTCCATGAATGCATGAGCGGGGTGGGGGAGTTGGGGGGGAAGCAGAGGAAGAGGGAGAGAAAGGGAGAAGCAGATTCCCTGCTGTGCAGGGCACCCAATGCAGGCTCCATCCCAAATCTGTGAGGTTGTGACCTGAGCTGAAGGTAGCTGCTTAATCAATTAAGCCACTCAGGCACCCCTAAGCCAAGTTTTAATTTTAATTCCAATGTAGTTAACATACAGTGTTATATTAGTTTCATGTGCACAATATAGTGATTCAACGCTTCCATATGACACTTGGTGCTCATCACAACAAGCGCATTCCTTAATCCCCATCACCTGTTTCACTCATCTCCTCCCACCTCCCCTCTGGTGACCATCCATTCTCTATAGTTAAGCATCTGTTTCTTGGTTTATTTCTCTTTTTTCCTTTGCTTATTATTTTTTTTAATTCCACATATGAGTGAGATCTTAAGGTATTTATTTGTCTTTCTCTGACTGACTTATTTCGCTTCAGGTTATACTCTCTAACTCCACCCACATTGTTGCAAAAGGCAAGATTTCATTCTATTTTACGGAGGAGTAATATTCCACAGAAGATATATTATATATCCATGCATCTGTCCCTGGATGCTTGGGCTATTTCCATAGTTTGGCTACTGTAAATAATGCTGCTCTAAACATAGGGGTGCATGTATCCCTTTGAATTAGTGTATTTGTATTTTTGACATTTCACTTTGCGACAAGGGGACCTCAGTGTGGACATCTGGGGGCTTGTGGCTCTTACAACAGTTACATTGGTTCACATTCCATCTTCTTAATGTGTGTTTTCTTCTTTGCAACACATGCCTTGGTCTTCCTTTCCAATATTCAGACATTGCCTTTCAGTCGACAGAGTATGGATTCTTCTCTACATCTACTCCCAGCAAAGAGTATTTTGGGGCAATGAGTTACACACGATGTCCTGCTCAGATGGTGGCAGCTGACTCCTGGTAGCAGGCAGACGGGGACTGCCACCTGGAGATCCAGGTCAGAAGGTTAGCCACCAAGTCCTCAGGACTGTGCCTTTGAAATGTTTCATCTTTTGTTTGGAATGTTTCTCTTCTCTTCTCCTGTTTACGTTGCTATAACCACCACTTTTTACTCTAGACTCATTACCAGTGCTTGGATTTTGGCACAAGTCTTATTAGCTAGTCAGCCTGACTCCCTGCTCAGAAACTAAGTGGCTTCTTATTTTCTTGTTAGGGAGACACATATCCCTGCCTCTCTCTGAAGTGCTTCCTCATCTGACCCCGCACTTGCCCACTAAGAAGACGTCATGCAGAGCTCCTCATCACAACCGCTCCAAGCAGACAGGGCTGTCTGCTGTCCCCTCAAACCCTGTTTGCTGTCTTGTTTCATTTCATTTATTTTGTTTTATAGAATGCCCTTTTCCTTCCTTGCTGCCTATTCACCCAGAAAACCACATTTTCTGGGAAGCCTCCATGGATGCTTCTGCTCACACTCTTCTATGAAATTCTCTTGGGCTTCATGACTAACCCAATAACTCAGCATAATTTTGCATTGACTTCAATTAATCACTAATCGTTTTCAAGTCCTAGCATTCCAAATTAGGGGAAAAAATATAATTTTATTACTTACTTCTTCAGTGTATCCCCAACAGTCCTGAGTCCATAACAATTCTCAATAAACACTTTTAGCTTGCCTAATTCTGCATTTCCAGCCCTGAAGAAGGCTATGAATGTAGCTCTAGTTCCCCTCTCCACAGTTGCTCTAGGATATTCCTAACAACTTTAAAGGGCTATCTGTCTTGGCATGGAAGGGGCGGGATAAAGTAGCTTAAGGTATTCATCTGGGAATCTTTTCTCCTAATACAGTCACTCTTGGGAGCAGGGTTCTTTGGTTTCTCCTAAGTGTCACTGAAATGTCCCCCTCACCTTGACTCCTGCTTCTCTCCTATATGAGCATTTCTACCTGAGTTATGGTGTTGTCCCACCTCCATTTTTCCCCGCTTCCATTTCAGGCAAAATCTATGTACGGAGTTTTTAAGTATTTTCCTTAGGTCCTGGTCATTATGCACAGATTCAAGTGACCATGTAGATGTACTAACCTCATGAACTAAGAAACATAACTATAGTATTCTGGTACTATAGGGGTTACTGTCCCAAAGGCAAGTGAGAACCTTGGCCTCAATTCCCATCTTACTAGTTACAACCCAAACTTCTGTTTCCCTTAGGTCATTGGAATTTAGTCATTCTTTTTTTATAGAATTGGAGATGAAAATTAACCAATTTGTAGGAAGTGGAAAATCATCTTTGCTTAGGAAAAGTAGCATCCTTAATCCCCACAGAATGCTGGCCTTTGATTTCTCTATCACCCAGCATGAATTCAGGCACGTGTTCCTTCACCCTCCTCCGTTTCTTTCCTCTGTTCCATTCTTACCCATACCTTTAGAAGTCTGCATTATGAGTCATTTTCTACTGAAAGTAGAATTTTTCCTGGGTTAAGACTTCACAAATCTTAATTCCATTTTACTTATCTCTGGGTTTCCTTCAAATTCTGTTTACTTTTTACACTCTTTTTTTTTTTTTTTTAAGTAATTTCTGTGCGTACCATGGTGCTCAAACTCACAACCTGAAGATCCAGAGTCACATGCTTAATCGACTGAGACAGCCACTGGTCAACTTCCAGGTCATTAACAAAGATGCCCTTGCTCAACTGTAACACTGTCCTTAAATGAGTTCACTGTTCATGTATCACCAACCCAATTTCTTAAGAAATTCACATGATGTATTTGCTTACTCACTTTACAATTACCTTCAGTTAAGATTGAGCTATTGACACAATAGCTTCACAGGAACTTATTTCACTGTACCATCCAGTTTCACTATATTGTCCTGGTTAAAGGATCTAGCTTCTCAGGGATAGGTATGGCTTTTAGTTCACATGTACAGCATCAAATCCTTCTAAAATGTTCTCTGGAGTTGTACATGAATGAGGTAAATGTATTTATTTATTTATTTTAAAGATTTTATTTATTTGAGGGCAGCCCCGGTGATGCAGTGGTTTAGTGCCGCCTGCAGCCCGGGGTGTGATCCTGGAGACCCGGGATCGAGTCCCATGTCGGGTTCCCTGCATGGAGCCTACTTCTTCCTCTGCTTGTGTCTCTGCCTTTCTCTCTCTCTCTCTCTCTCTCTCTCTCCTGTCTCTCTGTCTCTCTGTGTGTGTCTCTATGAATAAATAAATAAAAATTAAAAAAAAATTAAAAAAAAGATTTTATTTAATTGAGAGAGAGAGAGAGCATGGGGGCAGCAGAGGGAGAAGCAGACTCCCCACTGAGCAGGGAGCCAGACACAGGCTTCAATCTCAGGACTTGGGGATCATGATCTGAGCCAAGGCCAATGCTTACCCGACGAGCTACCCAGGTGCCCCCAGGTAAAGGTATTTAAAGATAATTATTTTGGACGGACCATCCATAATATTGAATGTATCTCAAATCCCCAAATGTGGTTGTGAGTATCTTCTTTCTCATTCTTTTGCTAAATTCATGACATTTTCATTGTCCCAAAAGCCTTGGTCTGTTTTATTATGCAGTTAGCTACTGACTCTAGGATGTCCCCTCCCGCTGACACTCACTAGTTCATTTCTTCCATTTTAGGAGATGTGCAATAGCATTTAGATTTAGAAGGAATACTTTTGGAAGGAGGGGAATTGCATCCATACTGATGAGGATAGAATTCTTTATTTCTTAGTGAGGCTATTTGTAACCTGGGATTAGACTTGATTAACAACAAGTCTTGAAGTTTCAGTCTAAGTACACTAAGAAAATCCCAAATCTTGTCTAGGCGGTGTGTGAGGAATGTGGGTATTAGCAAGAGATTTATATTTAGAAATTGGAGTTTCTCTGTTGTAAAGTGCCCTTCCCTTAGCAAAGAAAAGAGGGGCAATAGCATGTATTGTTGAGGCACTCACGGGTGATTGGAGAAACCCAACAGAATTTAATAGGCTGAAGGGATGGGCTCCTTTGTTCCTTAGGCAGGCATCCTTCCTGCTGCCCTAAACCAATAACATGTCCCTAAGCCTCATTGTCCAAGACCCTGTTTCAGTTGTCTCATTGTTTGTTTTGGAAATGTCACAATAAATAACCTAAGAGAGGATATTAGAGAAAGGTTACAAATTCTTTGGGGACATAAAGCCTCATACATGTGGTCTCTGAGAAGAGGAAATCACTGTAGATAATGTTTGCTTTTTCTACATTCCCTGAGGACAATAAAATAGAAACAAGAGCAAAAGGTAGAAAAAAAAATCTGTTATTTGTTTGCTGAGTAAAACCTTCTATTTAGTCATTTTGGTCAAACAAGCGAGTAGGGGTGCTGATTCAGTGCCCTGGGACCCAGGAGTCAGTTGGTTCTATCTGGTGGGGTGAGACCCATCCCATGCCTCCGAGGCTGGACTAGATCTCTCTCTGGGGAAACTGGCAGTGCCATCTTGCTTCAGCAAGGTCTCCAGTTCATCTTACCTGCTGCAACCTGAGGATGTCTGGTGTAAAGTGAGTTTGGAGACAGCTCTGGAGTCTTAGCTGAGGGAGAGAAAGGGTGAAAATCAAAGCACCTTTCGTCATAACACAGAATCTGGTCTGTGCACAGGCAGGGGCTCTCTCCTCCCTAATCTCTTTGAGCATCACTCTGTAAGGGTTTTGGCACAGGCATAACAGCTGCCACAAGAATCCATGAATCCGAGCCAAATCTTACATCACCAAGAAGATGAAACGCTCCCTGCGCAAGGCTCACAGACACAGATCTCGTTGCTGGGGCACTGAAGGGGGTACTGGCTGCATCCTAGGTGGTGACCCTCCCCAGGACCTGCTGCCCCTCACCCAGAGGAGGAGATGTCTCCCATGGAGTCCCTAGATTACTCAGAGCTCATCAAAGAAAGGACTCTGCCTCCCTGGAGAGTTGCTTGTTTTTTCCTCCTAATTACCAAAGCAAAGCATAGGGGTGTCTTTTCTGAAATGTTGATGTAGAATTCTGAATTTAAATCTGGGAGACTGCCTCATTTAGCTTGCAAACAAAATTCTAAATAGCATAGCAGGCAGACCTTGGGATTTCAAAATCCCCAACCTGGAAGAAGTGGGCAGAAGAGTCAGGCAATGCTCAATTGCTGACGTTTTCAAAGGATAACTCCTGTGCTATCCGGACAAAGACAGACAACTAACCATGAAAAGGGGAAGCTACTCTATTAGAAATAGAGGGCTTTAGGAAGAAGGGGTCCCTTAGTCATCCCAAGGGGGTTACACTTGGGATGAAAATGATTATACTTTAAATCTCAGAGGAAGATTCCTCTAATGTTGTAGATGACAGAAATGAAGAATGAACTTTATTATCTCATCTGAAGTAGGGAGTCAGAGTTGCTGAAGAGATACATATGGCTGATAGGGAGGAAGGAACAAGAGCAAATTTAAAATAAACCCAGGAAAGACTTAGTGAAAAAAAAGTTGTTTTGTTTTTTTTTTTTTTTAAGTCCACAAGCAATAGAATATGACTCTTTTGGACCATAATACAGGTATAGTTTGTGGATCTTGCAATATGCTGGGTCAGTCTGGGTCTTCTGAGAAGTAGATGCCAAGATGAGATTAATGCACAAAGGTTTCTATAGGGGAAACACCTGTGTAAGAAAAAAAAAAAAAAAAGCAGTGTGAGCCAGAAAGGGAAGGAGGGGCATCAGACCACAACACAAGTCTGACCTTAGCAAAGGAGAGAGGGAAGAGTGTTGGGTGAAAACATCCAAGACTGCCGTGAGGTTCTGGGAAGGTTCAGCAAGGCTGCCGGAGAGTCCTTGAGTCAAAGCTGGGATCTGTGTCTGAGAGGGGTTCTACATCTCCCGGGTGTGCCCTGCTGTGTTCAGCCATGGGCTTGTGATGATGGATTTCAGAACATGCAGCTGGACCTCTCGGTCAATTACACTTCCTCTAGTGGGAAGCTTGCATGACAAATGCTCATCGCCACCAGTTATCCAATGGAGCGTGCATAATGGCAGTACAATCTTCCATGGAATTGGAAGGGATGCTGGAAAAAAGAAGTAACAAGAAGGAATAATATTACTCATAACTTGTCCAACCAAACCCCCAAATTCTTAGCCTTTTGGTGTATAATCTTTTTTTTTTTGGTGTATAATCTTTAACATTTATTTTCTATGCATTTTTTAATATACTGAAGTTTATACTGTATAAGATTTTTATCCTGTTTTTTTTTCACCTGGCATCATATTATAGGCATTTCTCATGCTATAAATATTTCATAAACTTAATTTAAGTGACTATATAACTCATTCATCTCTGATTCACTTATCAGTGAGAATTCACTATATGAGAAGATGAAAATTTCAAAACATTTATGTTAAGCATAGTCTTTAAAAGAAAATTTCTGAAACTTATTGTTTCAATATGGGATATTTATCAGACGGCAAAATTTGCAGCAATCCTCTAGTTCATCCTTTGGAATATCCTTTTTCTGATGTTTAAAAAAATTCAGACTGAGTTTTTAAACTTCAGAATACTACTATTTGACAAGAAAGACATTTATCTGTTCTCTACTGTTTCAACGTATCTACTTTGTGTATCTACCTATCTGTGTTTTTGAGCTTTTGTTTTTTTTTTGTTTAGCTTTTTGGAAGTAGGAAATTGGCTTGTAGTTTTCAGACTAACTGACCTGATACAAGAAGTTCCTTCTTAGCCAGCTCTTCCTAGTAATTGACTTTCAGGGGAGGATAAGCGAGAAGTGATTAAAAGCACAAGCTTTGGAATCAGGCAGATTTGAGCATGCCCCTCAGCTTTGTCCTGGTCATACAACTGTGGAGAAGTTCTTTGATCTCTGTGAGCTGCAATTTAAAGATCTATGAAATGGGAATAATGACGTATATCTTAGTTGACTTATGTAAAGATTACAAGGATGTAACACAAGGAAAATACTTCACACTCATCTTGTATACAGTTGAATGCTAAGTAAAATCACCATTATTATTGCTTCCAGGCTTTAATTTGTTGATGTTTTGTTTATTACTAATTTATTAATCTGTTAATGATTTAACCGGAATGATATATCTTGTGGAACAAACCCAGACATTTCCTTTCCCTGTCAATGACAGTGACAAAGTAGCTTTGCCAGCACATACCTCCACTTGATGTGCTCATTATCCATCAGCCAGATGTGGGTTATTACTATAAATACACAGAAATCTTAGAGACTGAGTATTCACTGTATATCAGTATTTAGAGTTATTAATTGTGATTAATCTCCTCTGTAACCAGGGAGCGCTTGTTTATAACTTTGTGTATAAAATAATATGTTTCAATCTTAGAGTTGGATTCCAAGTTCCCAGTACAGATAATAGAAAGTTCATTTTAACCCATCTCGGACCCTAATTCACTTCTTTTCAAGTGTGTAGGAATCTGATGTGTTCGGTGGATTCTGGTGATAGATCGAATAGTCCTGCCCCATCTACTCCCATGTTGGTGTTAAGAGAGCTTGGCTGCCAGGTAGCTGATGCTCTTGCCTGTGCTGCCAAACAAAGCAAAGTAAGCTACAAGTGAGGCTGTGGTGAGGTGGGTGTCTGGTCTCACTGATTATCTACCAGAAAACACTTTCATTCAAACTGGGTGGAGCTTCATGTCTATGCTCTTTTGTGACTTCATTCAAGATTTCCATGTGGCATAAGGTTGGTAGTGCCTGCCTCTCCATTTGGTTAGCTGCACTGTGTCTTGTGGAAGGTATTTTTAAAAAGCCCCTCATGTGGGTTTGAGAACTCTTTCCAGTTGCAAAGAATATGTTTATGTTGGTTGAATACAAAATTCTTGGGTCATGACCTTTCCCCAGATGGACTGGGCTTCTTTGTCATCTGGTGGTTAATGTTGCAGAGCCATTGAAGACCACACTAGTTTTTATTCCATAGTTGGTAAATATTTTTCCTGCTTGGATGCTTGTAGGGTTTTTATCTTTTTTTCTTTTTCTTTCTCTCTCTCTCTTTTTTTATTCATGAGAGACACAGAGAGGCAGAGACATAGGCAGAGGGAAAGGAGGCTCCCTATGGGGAACCTGATGCAGGACTCAATCCCAGGACCCCGGGATCACAACCTGAGCCGAGGCAGATGCTCAACCACTGAGCCACCCAGGTGCCCCTAGGATTTTTTTCTTAATCTACTGAGCTGGAGGTTTTAATAATTCCCTCCAATTCCATAACCCCTTCCTAGAGAACTTGCTATTGATGGAACAGCTCTAATCCCAGTTATGGCCCTGCCTTTTTGGCTATAGCTAATTGAGCTGTGGAGGGACAACCGTCCAAAGCTGGACCATCAGTAATTTTCTTCAGAAACTTGTAAATGGGGAGCAGAGACTGAGTTTTTTTTAGCTGTAGGAATTTAAGCTCAAAGGTATGCAGACTCAAATGCTGATATTTCATTTAGAAAGTCATTTTGAGTGATTTATAAGCAAACAGGGAAGTCAGTTCTTTGAGACATGTGGATGAAGCAGTCATGGAGTGAAGTTGAATTGTGGGGTTGGGGGTAGGGAGAAAAACTCAACACAATGGTTATTTTTTCCAGGAAGCCCAGCAATACTGCCATCCACTGACCTCTGTGAGATCCTTCTATACCCTCCCCACAGATGCACAGTTAACCTGCCTACAGAAGGTCTAGTTCCTGTCAACACATTGACTGAGGCATTATTATATTCCCCCCCTTTTTTTTCAAGAGGATATCTAATAATGGATTTATATTAACTGATTTTGTTTGGAGGTTTCTTTTGATCTACACACTTGGGAAAGCTATTTAAGTTATTACTTCTATCTCAAATATTCTGGTTTCTTTCTCAGAAACCACTGCAATTTTTAGGTTAAGACACTGTCTTATTTATCATATATCTCTCTCCTTTTTAACTTTTCTCTGCATTCTGGGAGATTATTTGAATTTTCTTCTGCTTACCATTTTAAATTATTTTCTGAGAGGTTTCCTTTCTAAAAAAAATTCTCTTTCTCCTGTCCTGCTGACTTGGGGGTGGTGTGGTTCTTTCCCTTGTTTTTTATTCTAGAACAGTAGCTATCTAGAGTGAAGAGTGCCCTTGGCTATATTTACTGTCCACTTGACAGGTAGTGTTTCCTAAGATATATAGCTGAAGGGCCACTTAAAATGTCCTAGCTGATTTTCCAGTGTCCAGAATGCACTTACTTGTTTATCTATCTGTTTGTTTGTTGGAGTACAATTCACATAGCCTCACATTTAAAAGTATGCTTCAGGAATTTGCATGTCATCTTTGTGCAGGTGATGTTAATCTTCTCTGTATTGTTTTTTGAAGTGAGAATGGCACATAATTAGTGTGACTTCGATGAGCTTAGGTGAAGTGATACTCTATCCACTGCCTAGTTCTCTGAAAACCTAAATTGGAGAGGATCATGCGTGCAGGACCTTCTTTATACTCTCTTTGGTCTGTCCAAGGGACCATTCCCTTCACACCAAGGCTGATCAGCAGACAACCAAAGAACAATGTCTACTTGTCACCGCATTGTTTCTTGGAGTGAGTTAATAAAATGGCACAACAGGAGGCAACTCTTTTGCTTCCTAGACAGGAGCAGAAGCTCAGCTGGAGTTCCTAACTGAGCCTGAGAAACACCAGGTGCAAGATTTTGGCCACTGTTGGTAGATATGCCACCTCCACAGAGAGATACCATCACCTCTTCATAGAGTGTCCAATGATTGCAACTAGAATAACTGCATAAGAAAGCAAATGGTGAGATTTGGAGGATGCCTCCAATTCCTGTGAAGCACTGGGAATGTTAATGGGAGCTGTCTGCATGGTTATTAAACTTCTAGAAATTACCTCACAGACTGTGGAAATTCCAAGGTCTTGATAATTATTAACTATCTATCCCAAATGGCTAGCAAAATTCTGAGAGAAGACTGAGAAGCCATTCAGCGTCAGGAAATTGAATCAGAGTTAAAGATTAAGGGATCCCTGGGTGGCGCAGCGGTTTGGCGCCTGCCTTTGGCCCAGGGCGTGATCCTGGAGACCCGGTATCGAATCCCACGTCAGGCTCCCCGTGCATGGAGCCTGCTTCTCCCTCTGCCTGTGTCTCTGCCTCTCTCTCTCTCTCTCTCTGTGTGACTATCATAAATAAATAAAAATTAAAAAAAAAAAAGAATTTAAAAAAAAAGAGTTAAAGATTAAGCCTACTTTCTATTGAGGAACAGTTAGAGAAGTTGCCCAAGGGTCTCAGCAGCCTTGGAAATTGTCTCTAAAATGTATCTGCTATGGAGAACACTGCTTTGGGTTCAATGCCAATTAGGGTACCCGTCCAAGTGATACATGAATGACTTAAATTCGCTAGACAGAGCTTCGGTTTCTTGTTAAGTCATAGAAAAATCTATGATGTAGCTTTTCTTGCTTTCATAAAATGGGAAGAGGATCAATGGATTAGTGTCAAAGTTACACTGATAACTTGCATTAGTGTTGCAACAGTGTTGATTTTCTTTCCCCCCAAAGAATAAGATGAAATAGCTTCTGCTGGCCTGGTTTTCATGACTTAAGACTAAAATTAGAGTAAAGCGCTTCTGAAAAGTTAAGATCAGATCTGTGGAAAACAAAATATCCTGACCCATTTAAATCGTCATCATTGCCCTGGTTACCTCTTTGGCCTTGTGAAGTGTAGGATGTCAAGCAAGTTATACATAAATTGAAAGTGTTTAGTACAAAATGGGTGGCGGTGTTGCAATATATTGCATGACCTCAGGTATGCATGTTCATTTAGTTAAAAATTCTATTGTGCATCTATTATGTGCCAGACATAGCATGTGTTCAGCACTGTTGGTAGGGGAGGAATGCCATCAGGGAACAAGTTGAAGTATCCGCTCTCCTGAAACTTACATGTAATAATACAAGAACAAAGGGCTCATGTAATATTAAATCTCGTCATGGCCATAATGGGATGGTGGAGACAGCCCTGGGTGGTAAAGAAAGAAACCTATGTTTTAAGCCTGACTGTGCCACCACAATAGCTATGTGTCCTCTGAAAGTCACTGGTACTTTCCTTCCTAAAGTTCTATAACCTTGTGTAGGGCAGCACTAGCATCTGATGGTCTGAGGCTCTGAAATTGATTCTTCTGTCCAATAGATGTTCCATAAATGCTTTTTGAGTGAATAGACCTCATATTCTCTTGAATTTCTACCATTCTGTTTAATGATTATGGTATTACAGATTACTTTTGTCACCGAGAGTCAAGCTTTGTGTCTTGCATTTGCCAGTTTTTAGACAAACCTTGTAAAAAAGGAATGCAGGAGAGATGTCCCTCCTTCCCCTCCGCCTCTGTTCAAATGCTAAAGAAGCAAATGGTTCATTCAGCCTGGCCTGGACACTCCTTGACCTGGTATTCCCCTGGCTCTTGTATTTGTGTCTCCATCCAAGATGACCTTGACTGGTCATCCAGTGTCCGTCTGCTTGGCACTCTGATCCCAGAAGTGCAGGTTACCTCCCTGAGACACAGGGCCCTCTAAACCATGGGAGGATCCATCTAACTGGCAGCAAGATGAAAGATGTAGAGGATAGGTAGGTCCTGAGCCAACAAAGGGATTTCCATTGCATTCCCATTGCTTCTGACTCCTCTGCTGGCTGAACTGACCCCCAGAATACAGGGAGAGTGTCTGTCTTGTACATCTCTGCCTATTTGCTGAATAAATGAATGAATATATTCAGACTCTGTCTTTGTCAGTTCAGGCTGCTATAACAAATTATCACAGACGGGGTGGTTTAAATAACAGACTTTTATTTCTCATGGTTCTGGAGCCTGGAGGTCCAAGATGTAGGTGCTAGCAGATCTGGTGTCTGGTGGAGGGCTCACTTCCTGATTTAGAGTCTGCTGATTTCTTGCTCTATCCTCACTTAATGGAAAGAAAGAAAGAGGAAGCAAACTCTCTCATTATTACTTTTTTAAAGGTATTAATCATTTTATGAGGGCTCCACCTTCATGATCTAGTTCTCTCTCAAAGGCTTTACTCCCTAATGGTATCACACAGTGGGGTGTGTGTGTGTAAGTGAGGATTTCAACATATGAATTTTGAGGAGACACAAACATTTAGTCAATAGCAGGCTCAGTGTCTTTTTCTGGGATCCCTGCTTCCTTTTCTAACATTTTCCCACAAATTGTTTATTATAACCTTTGGGTTTGTGATCATCATCATCTCAAATTTTGGTATAATTTCAATATCTACATCTACGTCTGTATTTAGAACCAGATGAAACTCTGGTTCAACTCTATCCAACTAATATGAGCATATTGCAGTTATTACCTAAATAAGTAATTAAAGGAAACCTTTGAAGCTTGAGTATGGATGAGAAATTATTAGAGATCAGAAAATTATTATTTTTTTTAAATTTTTTTAATTTTTTATTTATTTATGATAGTCACAGAGAGAGAGAGAGGCAGAGACACAGGCGGAGGGAGAAGCAGGCTCCATGCACCGGGAGCCTGATGTGGGATTCGATCCCGGGTCTCCAGGATCGTGCCCTGGGCCAAAGGCAGGCGCCAAACCGCTGCGCCACCCAGGGATCCCGAGATCAGAAAATTATTAATAATTTTAAGAGTGGTAATAACACTGTGATTCTGTAGGAAGAAACAGATTTTTAGGAGATACATGATTGTTATTTAAGGGTAAAGGATACAATATCATTTATTTTCCAATGGCTTGCAATATCTATTTATTATCTATCGTCTATCTATCTATCTATCTATCTATCTATCTATCTATCTATCATCTATCTATCATCTATCTAAAACAAATATGACAGGGGTGTCTACATGGCTCCATCAGTGAAGCATCTGCCTTTGGCTCAGGTCATGTCCTAGGGTCCTGGGATTGAGCCCCACATTGGCTCCCTGCTGAGCGGAGAGCCTACTTCTCCTTCTCTTGCTTGCTGCTCCCCTCACTCATGCTCTCTCTCTGTCAAATAAATAAAATCTTAAAAAACCCCAAATATGGCAAAAAGTTATCATTTTGGATTCTTTATGGCACATCTATGTGTGATCATCACTCTGTTCTTCCATATGTTTGAGGATTTTTAATAAAAGCATTGGAAAAACAGTAGAGCAGATGTTTGTGATCTCAGGCATCAATGTGACCCCAAAGGGTCACCTGTTTCAGGCTTGCATCCCACCAGAATTGCGCATGAACCGTAAGTGTTGAGGAATAATCTCTCCTTCAGGAGAGCATTCCTGTGTCTTCTTTGGCAACCTATTCTATATTTTCATAATCTTCACTGCCAAAAAGGTCTCTTATGTCTATTCCAAATGGTAAGTGAAATCATTGAGGCTTCGGGCTATTTTGGTATCTTCTGATTTCAAAACTTAGTTGGAAGTTTGGAGCAGGTACTAGATTGTTTTACTTTTCCTCAAGATTCGAATTCCCATAGGCATCATGGAATGGCTGGTAAGACAAGCTTCTCTCCAATGTGGTCTGGTTTATTGGAAGGTCCAAGAGGAGACAGAATGCCGTTATGATGCTGGGCTGCCTGTGCGTGTGTCCTGCGCCCTGGCTTCATGCTCTGCTCGAAAGGGAGGTTTTCCTTCCCTGACCCTCCTATCTGACATAGCACCCCATTACTCTTCTCTCTGTTTCCTGATTTACTTAAAAAAAAAACAGCTAAAAATTGTTGCCTCACGTTATATTACACATTTGTTATTTATTAACTCTTGCCTATCTTGTCCACGAGAAGGTGCACTCTGTGAGGGCCGAGCCTTAGTCTGTGCTGGATTCCCCAACTTAAATGTGCCTCCCGATCTCCTGGGGGGCTTGCTAAAAAACCAGATTGTTAGCCACCCTCCTTGAGTTTGTGATAGGTCTGAGGTGGAACCTAAAAGTTTGTATTCTTCTTTTTTTTTTTTTTTTAAGATTTTATTTATTTATTTGAGAGAGAGTATAGGGAGAAGGAGCAGAGGGAAAAGCAGACTCCCCACTGAGTGAGGAGCCCAATATGGAGCTTGATCCCAGGATCCTGAGATCATACCTGAGCCTAAGGCAACTGCTTAACCTACTGAGCCACCCAGGTGCTCAGGAATTTGTATTTCTAAGAATTTGTATTTCTAATTTGTATTTCTAGGAATTTGTATTTCTAAGAATTTCCCAGCTGATGTTGGTGCTCCTGGTCCCAACACCAGATTTTGAGGACCACAGTTTTATTATTCACCAATGTATCCCAGGTTGTAGTATAGTAAATGCTCCATAAATACTTGCTGAATGGATGAATGAGAGAATGAATAAAGCTGACTTGCTGATATGATCACTGGACTCTGGAAATGGGAGAACTTTGAAAACCAGATAGCAAGCAGCTGAGGAAGCCAGTGTGGTCCCCATGCTGGAGGCCACTGACTTGGGACCCATACCCAGGCATGCTTTGCTTGAAAGAGTTTGAACACCACAAATTATTGTTTTAAATCATTGTTACCAAGCCTTGATGGAGAATTTAGGGATGTTTAGGAACATTTTAAACTTCTGAAGATGATGTCTTGGAGGATGAACTCTATTTAATTTCCTCTAATGCCCTAATTGGAAAGAGAATATGGAAGTAGACGATCCAGTGGTCTGAATTTGTAGGGCATTTCTTCTTTTTTTTTGGCTTATTTTCCTAGGATGCTTTTCCTTTGTTAGGGATATTTCCTTCTAGTCAGTTTCTTTCAAAGGGAGCTACCGTTATTAGAGATGCTTCATTTGGAGTTGCATGCTTACTTGGGTGACCACCAAGACGCTGTTCTCCAGTTGTATCTGATCTTCAGAATCTCACAGAAGCAGAATAGCTTTGGTTAAGCGCCTCGAATACTTTTCCTCAAGCTACATGTGATTATTTTCTACTGATATAAATAAAACATCCTGTTGGCCATGTAGAAAACTAGGTTAGTGAACTCAGTGCTGGAGAATAAGAAAAGAATAGTCTTAGGTATTATTATTAGCAGTGTGTTATGTCTGAGTAAAACAGTGGTTTCCAAATGATACAAATGATCTCATCTTTCTTGGAATTATTCTGTAATGGACAGTTTGGTGTTCAAGGAACTTCATTGGGCAATTTGTGTCAACAGATGTACATTTGTTGGTCAAGATTGTGTACACATGCCCTATAGTGAAGATAAGTTCTAGTCTGAAAATGTACATGTGCGCGTATGTATACACACACACACACACACGCATGCACACAGTCGCCAACTAGATATATGGATGTGCTCCTTGGAATCTGAGCTGAAAGAAGGAGCACTGCCCTGGGTGTGCTCAGTGGGTTGGGGGAGTGGAGGTCTGGTATGTTTTCAAAGTTCTGTTTTGGTGTCAGATTGAGTGGAGATAGAGCATCCATTAATTTAGCAGAGCATCTGGGATCTTTAAAGCCAGAAAGAGCCCTACAATTTATCAATCTTAATTTGCTCACACTGCAGTTAGAGAAGACCTCTAGGAAACTCTGACAGGACACAGATGTTCCCCATTCGGCTGCTATCACACACACCAGCAAAGCCGCATAGCTCCACCCCGACTTCCTCAGCCCCTGTAAGCCTGGTCCCTTGCATTTTATGCTTGCTGTGTTAGTGCCTACACAGTATTGAGTAACAGAAACACACAAAGTCTGTTTGGTATCCTGTAGGCAGCCCTCCTTGCACAGGAAGCTACCCTATTTTAAGTTGTTGGCACTGGGGGCCAGGGTGAAACTTTCAATCTAATATATGTTTGTGTTCTTAATAGCAGATGGAGAGGATGTTCAGGTTCTCAGAAATGCTCTCCTGCATCAGCCATGTTGCAGGCTAGTAGAAGATTATGATTGTTCCTTCTTTATTTTAAATTCCTTGAAGGCAGGAATCCGATCTTACAAATCTTTTGTCTTCCTGTAGTTTCTTCTGTAATGCCTTATATGGCAACGCTCAAATAGAATGTATGGCTGAATGGGATCATTAGACTCTCACTGGTGTAGTCTGTTTCATACATTCATCTTCTTTTGAATTTCTTCTTGGAAATGGGATTGTTAGTCCCATAGGATTAGAAGTTAACCAACCAATTAACCAATTAACACATTTCTCCATTTATTAGATTGTTGATTTCCTGTGATATACTCTGTCCTGGACCAGGCTCTGGGCATACAGAAGAGGATGAGACAGAGAGAGATGATGGTTGAGACAGTGAAGTGAACTATTATGGCATATAGAGTGATAAATGCTATGGAGACAGGGCAGAGGGATGTCCTGGGTGTTATGAACGTGGATCACCCCATTTGTTATTCTAGTCCAGGGGTCAGGGAGGAGGAAACAATACTTATTTTGATCCCTAAAGCATGACGAGGTAAAGGTGAGGGTGAATGGTAGCCCACATGATATTTTGTTGTTGCTGTGGTTGCTTTGATGGCAGGGAGAGGGAGAGTAACTTCCCTATGCCTTCCTGGTGGGGAACCTACACATGAAAAGAAGAGGTGACTTCCTGATGTGATACAGAGGCACGAAAGTCTTGGCAGTTGCAGTGTTCTTTTAAATTTAGCCATTGTATTTCAGAGGCCCTCAGTAAAAATGCAATTGCTTCCAGGGAGAGGTAATAAAAAAGTCATTATCCATAAATGAATTAAATGATCTCTTCATGTTTTCTAGTGCTCTCTCTGGGCTCTGAGGGAATGAGCAATGTGACTATTGACTTTTGAAGGGAAGAGGTGAGGTTCAGAAGAAGGAAGAAAAACCAGAGATGGTAATATCTTGAGGTTCCCCAACTGGGTTTTGGGGAACAATGTTTCAACCTCACTATGGTTTTACTTTTGCTCCTTTTAGAAGGTTGCATGACCAAATAACTTGGAAAACACATGCTTAAGAAGAGTGAAAGTTTATAAAAGACTTTTCAGAGCCTGCATGATGCCAAGACACATGGAGAGCCTTAAACATTTCCTAAATGTCTTTGACCATGGAACCCCCTTGATGGGAAATTTTGGGGGGGTTAATGTTCTAGGCAGCACACTTTGGAAAATTCTGGTTTGGCATATGGATTAGTTGAAAGGAAAGACAATTCTAGGAGGGGCCTCATTGTGTCACTATAATGGCCAAAGTATTACATGGTGAGTGGTTTTGAGTTGACTTGTTTTTACCAAGGATCAGCCCGATTTCTTGCATGAATATCTTGTTTGTGCCTGACTTACTAGAGAGTTTGGAAAATTTTGGTTCTGTAAACAGTCTCCCCTTATTTGTTTATTTATCTTTGTTTTTGAGATTAAAGTTTTGTACTGTGCTCTCTAAAATGAGGCAGAGCCATAGTCTGAGCTCTTATGCACTTGCTTTCCAGCAAAATGCGCAAACTTTGTCTATAAATGTCCTATGCAATCCATCTTGTCCACTTGACCTCTTTTATCTTGCTTAGTTTATCAGTTCATCTTGGAAACACACACTTTCACCAGGCTGACCGTGACTATTTATATACATTTGGAAGACATTCCACTGGAAATTACTCTCAAAATGTCCTGTTCAGTAGAGCAGGGAAGTGGTAATAGGACCTTACAGTTTCATCACTGTTTTCCTTAAGCTAGTTTCCTGCAGTGTTATCAGCCAGTTAAGGATTAAGAAAATCTCCCGCAGGCATTCCAAAACTTCCTTCCAACTCTTTTGGTTTCTGGAGCAAGAAACACTTAAGCGATTTCTTTCCTAAAAGCTGAGGAGGCAAAATCTAAGAGAGGAAAGAGGGGAGAGCTATTTGTTTTCTTTATTTCAACTATTTAAATGTCTATCATGTACAAGAGCCTCTGCTTTGTACTGCAAAACACATGGAAAAGGGTATGATGTGGCCATGTGGTCCTTGCCTTCAGGAGACCAACAAGCAAGGAAGACAGGGTATCTGCCTGACTGAAGAACTATCAGGCAGATAGAGGCCAACACAAAATGTTGACACTCTAAGTGGGATGGAGGAAGAGTATTCTGTGACTTCATGAGACAAGAGGTAGCGTTGGAGACAGGTTTTGAACTATGGGATTTCAATGTGAAGGCACCTGGGGATGATATTTCATGGGAGGGGAGGCTGAGAGCAAAGATGTGAACAGAGGTGTGTCCAAGAAGCAAGAGCAATTGTTTGTATATTAACACTTGCTCATCCTGGAGTGTCAAGGTGACAGCAGGAGTCACTGCGGACTGTGCCTCCCACTCCTTTCACTCAACAAGTCCCCAAGTCTTGTGGCTTTTCTCTCTCAAATCCCCCACTGCTCCATGCCTGCTTCACTTTTCCTCATCCATCGTCTTGCAACAGATGTCTACCTGCTTGTCTTCTTTCTTCCTGGGAGGCCTCTGATCCGCTCTCCACACTGCCACCAGAGCAAACCTGGGGAAGGCGAATGTACCCCTTCCACATGCCTTCTACACACCTTCCACGGTGGCCATCAGGAGAGAGCCCATATCCCCCACCCTGGCCTGGGTTCCACAGTCAGAGGAACCTTGGCTCAAATGCCCACTCTATCTTTCCAAGTTATGTGAGCAGCCCTGTCCACCTGAGCTGTGTAACCAAACCTCAGTGTGTCATCCATGAAGTGGGGATCACGAGTGGCCTTCATTGGCGTTTTTGGTTTGTTACTGACTCCCCTCCTCCACTTTCCTTGCCCCAGCCCCGGGGCCCTGCTTATGTCCCCAGGTGCGTAGTTTCTCTTACCTCTATCCTCCCATCCCCTTTATTCTTCCTTCCACCTGTCTTCCAAAACTCATCTCCAGCAACCCCTCCTCTAGGAAATCTGCCCAGTGTCCTCTCCTCTCTGCTCTCTAGCCCCTGGGACCTGCCTTAGGTCCCTTGGCCGCATTCCCATCCCCACAGGACTGACCACACAGTGTGTGTGCCTCCACTTCCCATACCTGAGGGACTGTTTCTCCAGGATAGATTCCCAGAAGTGGAGTTGCCAGTCAAATGATACACGTATTTTGAAGTTGGGTACCTAGGGCCAGACTGTGTTCTCGAAAGGGTATCAGTTTCCATTCCCACAAGCAGTGGATAAAAGGGCCTTATTTCCCTTGGCTACTGCCTAGCCAACCCTGGGTAGGATCACTCTTTTCAGTGTTTGCCAATCTGATAGGTGAAATTGGATATATCATTGTTGTTTAATGCGACTTTCTTTGATCTCTACCAGCATTTTGTGGTATCTCTTTCTAACTTTTGTAAATGACCTCTTTGTTTTGTGCCCCCCCCCTTTTTTGTGGATAATCCCTCTTTCCCTTATTGATTTGTAAGATGCCTTTGTATATTCACCTTTAAAGTGTTGCATGGTAAAGATGCATTTATTTACCTATAAACGTATGCCATATGTCTGTTTTTTTTAACCATAGAAAAGTTTAAACCTATCAATCTTTTCCCTGGATAGTTTATGAGATCTTTTTCTTTTTTAAAAAAATTTGAACCTTAACCTATTCAGAACTTATTTGGATATGGAATGGAAGATAAGGATCAATCTTCATTTTCCCTCCCAACTGGTAGTCCATTATTTTTTTTTAAAGATTTTATTTATTTATTCATGAGAAACACAGAGTGAGAGGCAAAGACATAGGCAGAGGGAGAAGCAGGCTCCCTGTGGGGAACCTGATGTGGGACTTGATCCCGGGATCCTGGAATCATGACCTGAGCTAAAGGTAGATGCTCAACCACTGAACCCCCTAGGTGTCCCAGTAGTCCATTATTTCAACAGTATTTGGTAATAGTCTTTTCTCTGTGAATCGCTAATTTGAAATATTTGTACCATGTAATACATTTGTGAGTGTGTGTGTTTACATCTAGTCTCCAGACTCTTCATTCTTTTCCATTGATTTGCCTTTCCTGTGTGAGCTCTGTGATATTTTTAATTAATGTGGCATGATAGTATGTTTTGATATTGGCAAATCACCCCTCAACAATCTTGTTTTCAGTAATTTTCCCTTGGCCCTGACCTTGTGACCCTGGAAGGAGGAAAAGGATCATAACCACCTGCAGTCCTAGGAGGTGCCTGGGATGCTGGTGACCCAAGCAGATCTGAGTGCCCTGGAGAGGTGGGTTCTTTTAGAAACCCTCCAGCTTGGGGGAATGGTCTCAGATTTGAGGGTGCCTGCAGAGCCTCTGGGTTTCCATGCTGGCTCAGACCTCTAGCAGCACCTGTGCACTGTGGACTATAACAGTGGGGAGTGGGTTCTAGAAATCAGGTATGTATCTTCTCGACACTGATGATAGTGGAGGGCAAGGATTAGGGTCAGGGAGGGCCAGGAAAAAAAATGACACACAATTTTGGGCACCTGGGTGGCTCAGTGGTTGAACAATTTGAGCCTTTGGGTCAGGGTCCTGGGATCTGGTCTTGCATCTCCCTCTGCCTGTGTCTCTGTTGCTCTCTCATGAGTACTTATTCTCATGAGTAAATAAATAAAATCTTAAAAAAAAGTGACACGATTTTGAACTCTGTTGTCATACTCATTCATGCTCAGTACCCATGTGATCTCTGTAAGAGGAAGGTTTCCACATTCTTAAAATTGGGATAATGAAGCTGATCTATTACTCTTAAAAGAAGAATGTGAGAAATGAAGGATTGCAAGCATGAATATTGGGGGCTAGAACACTGTGTGAAATGTTCATCCACAGAAGGAATGAGATGTGGTTTATTCATACCATGAAATACTTTTCAATATTTTTAGGGCCAAGAGGAGAGAGATTTTACCTTTGATCCTGACAGGCACCCCATGCCTGTCCTCTCTTGAAGTTAGAGCACTTGGATTTACCATGCCTTCATTCATATATTCATGCTGCTAGCAACAGAAACTGTCTAGCTCTCTTAACTCAATCCAGTCCCACAAAATACCAAGTGCCAGAAACAGATCAGGATAGGCAGCAAGCAAGGTTTGTATTAAGCCTGTGGAGAAGTGCTGCTAGAGAACCGTTATATGAGGTGGGGACATAGTTACACAGGTCAAATTCCACTGAAGCAAGGCTGGGGTTAAGCCTTCTGTGGTCTGTGCTTTCTTAGAGACCAGTGGCTTTCCTTTTAAGTAGGTTATCCCCTAAGGGTGTAATGACCTTTTGTTATTGTGCATTTTTGTAGTGACTAGATTTAACCTATAAATAGAAATTGCATGCATCTGTTCTTCTGGGAATTTGGAGCAAACCAGCCCTAACTCAGCTTTCGGAAGTGACTTGTCAGATTATGGATAAGGGATAGTTTCTCCTTTGTAAGAAAATGTCACATTTCTGAGTGGTGGTGTCATCAGCCAATGTGCAATATGTAGAATTCTCTAAAACACTGCTGGAGTGTCAAGATGTCTTTAGGCACCTTATTTCTGGTCTGAGTTTACAAAATGAAACCCAGACTTTCTTTCTAGAGATGTAAACGGAACTACTCCCGTGTAGAAGCATGGCCAGGATTCGTACAAATGAGTATTTCATTAGCTTCCAATTGTGTTTTATTATTTTCAGTGTCTGCTTTCTTGAATACAGTCAGTTGAGGGATGGAGTCAGGGATGGGAAAAGTGCTGCTTTCAGCTCCGCTCCCCTAGCATAGGGGAGCTTGCATGATGGTCAGTGGTCCAAAAAACAAATCTTCCCAAATCCAGACTTGACTGAATGTGCAATGAGCGTGTCAATGTACGTCTGGTGTTTTTTGTTTTGTTTTCCACTGGCACCTTGTCTTTATAGCATTTCCCAGGAAATAATGAGTACCCCTTAATGGTGACCACAGACATTTGCTGAGTGTCACCCCATGCCAGACACAGAGATGGGCTTTGGTGGCCCGGAGGCAAAAGCCGAGTCCCTGACCTAAGAGTTGGTGGCTGAGTGGTTGGAGAAATGAACACACAAGGACCATCTGCAAAGTTGAGAGGAAACAAACTCACAACTAACCTAGATGAGGGATGGGGATGGGGAGTCACAAAAGGCTTTCAAGAATTGGTGATGTCTGACCTGACTCTTGACAGAGAAGTGGAAGAGACCAAGTGAAGGAGGCGATGAGAAAGGTACTCCAGGCAGGGGGAATAGCGTTGCAAAGTCATGGAAGCCTGGGAAGTAGCCCAGGGTGAGGAGTGAGCTGGGCGCTGTGGGAGAGGGGGTGTGTGGGAGGAAACGGGCAACACTGGTACTGTGAAGAGTCTCATGTCCATTGTCTGGAGGGTGAGAGGTGGACAAATGAGTCAGGGTGGCAGTCAGGCAGCATGCAATCAGACCAATACTTTGGAATGATCTCTCTGGGGAAAGGGTGGGCAAAGGATGGAAAGAGGTTGAAGGTATTGAAAGCAATCAGCAAGTTGTTAGCGATGAATGTGGTGAATGAAGCAGGCCTGGGCTAGAGCAGTGACACAAAGGATGGGTACATTGCTTCTGGCTGAACAGATGGTTTTGATGGTGGGGGTGGAGAGAGAATATTTAGAATAATTCCTTGGATGTTTGGGCAACTGAAAACAGAGCTATTGGCTGAGATAGAGAATGGAGAAGGAGGAGCAGGGGAGGGGATTCCAGAGAGCAGAGGGTGGTATTCAGACAGGATGTGTGGAACCTGAGTGTAAATGTTTTTTGTTTGTTTTTTGTTTGCATTAATGTCTGTAGCTCAGGAATAAACTCGGCCTAGAGACATCCCACCCCTCCCCCTCCAGCCCCTGGTGACCACTATTCCACTATCTACCTCTATGAATATCACTGCTCTAGAAATCTCGTATTAGTGGAATCATAATATTTGTACTTTTGGGACGTTATTATGTCAGAATTTACTTCCTTTTTGAGGCTGAATAGTATTCCATAGTATGGATGGATAAACCACATTTTGTATATCCATTCATCTGTTAATGAGGTTAACAGAGCAGATTGTTTCCATCTTCTGTCTCTTGTGAATAATGCTGCTGTGAACAGGAGTGTGCAAGTACCTATTCAATTCCCTTTTTCAATTTCTCTGGGTATGTGGAATTCTGGATCCTAGGGAGTCCCATGTTTAATTTTTTGAAGAACCTCCATGCTGTTTTCCACAGTGGTCACATCATTTTACATTCCCACCAACAATGCATGAGGGTTCCAATTTCTCCACATCCTCACCATTCTTATTTTCTGTTTTATTATTTGTTCATTTTTTAAAAAGATTTTTATATTTACCTAGAGAGAGAAAATGAGCAGGAGGGACAGAGGCAGAGAATCTCCAGCAGACTTCACACTCAGTGCAGAGCCTGATGTGGGGTTTGATCTCATGACCCTGAGATCATGACCTGAGCCGAAATCAAGATTTGAATGCCTAACCAACTGAGCCACCCAGGGGCCCCTGTTCCTTTGTTTCTTGATAATAGTTTGGCAAGTGTTCTTTTAACTTTTCTCTCTTGGGAGCTGGTGGTAGGGACTGCTGTGTGTTCACCAAACTCCATTTCCCTTTTACCTTGGGGCACATGGCTAAACCACATTTCTAGGCATGCCTTGTCTTTAAGCAGGGCCATGTGGCTGACTTCTGGCCATTCGAGTGTATGTGCTGCTCCCAGGCCTGGCCCATAAAAACTTCCTATATGCAGAACCACAGGATGGAAATAGTGGTACTGATCAAAAGATACCATAGTAGACTGTTACATGAGCAAGAAATAAAATGTTATTGCATTAAGTCACTGAAATTTGGGTATGTTTGTCATAGCAATTACTGTACCTTAGAATAGGGCTACATTATTTTGTTTTTCTCAGCACTACTGCTTCATTTCTTTGGAAGATTAGCTTTCAGGGTGCCTGGGTGACTCAGTGGGTTAAGCATCTGCCTTTGGCTCAGGTCATGATCTCAGGGTCTTAGGATTGAGTCCCACATCCTGCTCCCTGCTTGGTGAGAAACCCGCTTCTCCCTCTCCCGCTCCCCCTGCTTATGCTCACGTTCTCGCTCATTCTCTGTCAAATAAAAAAATAAAATCTAAAAAAAAAAAAGGATTAGCTTTCTTTGCTTCTGAATACATGAGGCAGAAGATGGCCATCCTTAACTTTGCATTAACTTTGCATTAACTTCCAGTCTCTGCCTTCTTCCAGTGGATAATGAGTGGAGATCATTAGGCTCACTGAATTCCAAGTTTGAGTGGTCAGGAGAGAGAATCCAACAGGCCCAACTTGGGGCAGATGGCCTCCCCTGTGCCATCTGCTGCCTCTAAACACCAGCTGTGAGCTGCATTGGCCCATTTGTGACCAAGGGGGTTGTAAGCTTCATGAGCATCTCTATAGGTGTCTGTCACAGTGTGGTTTCTTGAAATGAGGTCAAAGCTTCCCTGATTTAGTATCACTGACTGAGCCAGCACCTCAGTGGTGGAGTAGGGCGGGATGGCTCTGGAAACCCGTGTTTTGGGCAAGCATTCCAGATGATGCACATACCGGTCAGAGGGCTGCTCTACTACGTGACTCTCAGTGGTATTTTAATGCCTGATCTCAACGAAAGTTTATACAAAATTATCTGAGACACATAGTTAAAGATCCTACCATCAAAGTTCTCTAGGAATGGGCCTGCAAAAGCTCTCATTGATTTAAAACTGAAGCCTATTTCTTCATGTTTCATCACAATCTCTTGATATGTTCTCACTTCCCTCTCAGTGATGAACTGAGGGCTTCCTTGGGCAGTGCATGCTCCCATGCTTTTAGGGACCAGGCAAGTGTCATAAATAAAAGCTGCACAAGGGTTTAAGGCCTTTAGAAATGATGGGATCCTGAAAAAAAATGGAGCATGTGTGTCATGTCAAGACTCCCAAGGTCACAACCACGTGAGCCACCCTAGTCAAATGGAAACCACCTCTGGAGGCTGCCCTGGACAAGAGAGGCTGTGAGTTTGGGACCTTCTTCCTTCCAACTCAAACCATTTCTAAATCCTTCACATGACCTCTTTGCTGGGAAGCTTTTCTGCTAATCGTTTTCAGACCCTCCTGTCTTTTGGAAAAAAGAAAAAAAGTAGGGGAAAAAAATAGAAAAAAAAAGTTCATCTGACTTCATGAAAATCATCAGGAGCTGTGTCTCAAGCATCATCATTTCTATTTATATGTGTTAGCAATGTGTTTCCCGAAAACCTTAGTGGTTTAACTGTTGAAATTAGGGGTACCTGGGTGGCTCAGTGGTTGAGTGTCTGCCTTTGGCTCAGGTCGTGATCGCAGGATTCTGGGATCAAGTCCTACATCAGGCTCCCCTCAGGGAGCCTGCTTCTCCCTCTGCCTGTGTCTCTGCCTCTCTGTGTCTTTCATGAATAAATAAATAAAATCTTAAAAAAATATTGGAATTAAGGTAATGTGTAAGCCTGAAGGCACGATTGGAAGAGAAGAAGTAAACAAAATGAATTCATTGTTTTTTCATCCAAAAGCAATCACCATGAACATTTAGATTTATTTTCTTCTAGTCTTTTTTCTATGTGAAATTTAAGAAATACTTTTTTTTTTTTTTTAAGAGAGAGAGAGTGCACGTGCACATGTGCTTGTGAGGGGCAGGGAGGGGCAGAAAGATAAATAAAGAGAGAGAATTCTAAGCAGCCTCTGCAACACCCAGCATAGGGGCTCAATCTCATGACCCTGAGACCATGAACTGAGCCAAAATCAAGAGTTGGACACTCAACCTACTGAGCCACTGAGGTGCCCCCCCCTAAATTTTTAAAAAATGTCTCCTTAAAAGGATATAACATTTATCCTTCTAAAAAGGATGAAAGACAATTATACAAATCACTTGTAAGTGATTGCTTAGGTTCTTCTATATATGCATATATTATTTGTGCATATATGTGTATATATATATATATATATATATAGTTGCAGTCATCTTGTGTGGTACATGAGTGCATGTGTCTGCATTATTTAAAAGATTTTATTTATTTATTCATGAGAGACACACACAGAGAGAGAGGCAGAGTCGTAGGCAGAGGGAGAAGCAGGCTCCTCGCAGGGAGCCCAGTGTGGGACTCGATCCTGGGACTCCAGGACCACGCCCTGAGCCAAAGGCAGATGCTCAACCAGTGAGCCACCCAGGTGCCCCTCCATGGGACCCATAACAACCACTAAGAGTTATGGAGCACTTGGCATGTGTCAGATGCCATTCTGAGATCTTTACAGGTACTGCCTGACTGAATTCTCACGACAAAGCAGGTGCTGTTTTAAGTCTCACTTTCGGAGGAAGCCCTTGGGGCACAGAGAGGATGAGGGCTTGTTGTTCACCCAGTGATTAAGTGGTAGAACTGGATGGGGATACCTGGGAGTCCGGAAGCTTCCCCACCACACTGTAACTGCCTCTCCTGCTTCTGAACTATTGGGTAGTGATTCATAGACACTGCCACTGGTTTTTAAAACTATCAATGTGAATTTTGGGATGGTTAATTATGTTCTAAAATTTTACTATTGGAAATATGACAGTGATATCATGGTACATATATTTTTCTACAACAGATGCTAAGCATTAAACATGGCTAAGTCCTCATTAATGGGTATTTAACGTTTTATTACATACTGCGACAAAAGCTCTACAAATTTGTCTTCAACCATGCTCATGAGAATAACTTTCCTTGCGAATATATGGCAATAATCTCTTAATCTTTGTGAATGTAATGCGTGAAGAAAGATCATGTCTCATTTTGTTAAAATTTCATTTCCTTTATTGCCAGTGACGTTTTGTATGTTTGTTGGTCATTTTAGTGTTCTCTTCTGTGAATTGCCTGTTAAGAGCATTGGCCCATTTTTCTATTGGGTTCTTTATTTTTTCTCATTTGTTTTGGGATTCCTTCTTATATTCTGGCTATAAATTCAGTGTCTAATTCAGGTAGCATTAAAAATAATGAGAGAGGGCCTTAGGGTATGGGTTAAGAGCACAGACCTTGAAGCCTGGCTGCCTGCATTCAAATCTTTGGTCTGCCAACTACTAGCTGTGTGACCTTGACCAAGTGACTCAATCTCTCTGCATCTCAGTTCCTTTGGGAAGTGGGAAGAATAATAATAGTACCTCCCTCACACTGTGATAAGATTCAATGAATCAGGGCACAATAGAGTATCAGTATCTGGTGGGTAATAATAAGCGTCATATGAAGCAATTGTTAGGATTGTTTCGGATATTTTCCTGTCTGCTGCTTGTCTTGTGGTCAGCTTTGTGTCTTTTATAATAAGCACTTTTTAACATTTTTGACTGAAACTCATCCATCTCTTCAGAGCTGCTGCATTTCATGTCTTTTTTTGAAGGAGGCCTTCTCTGTCCTGAAGTTATTAATAAAATTCTGTTAATTTTAATGCTGAGATAGTATTTATTTTCTCTTTAATCCATTCGGAATTTTCTGTGTAGTAGGGGATAGATGTCTTCCCACTCCATGAAAGGGGGGGCCGGTGTAAGTGATCCATCACCAGGCTCTCTGATCCTTCTTGGGAATGTCACCATCTCAGGGGGTCAGCCTGATCTCTGCTGTTGGCTGGGGAGGTAGGCACCCTGCAGTGGTTGGGGGGAACAAAAGTCAGTGTTGTTGAGTCTGTGCATGGTCTCCACACCGCAGCCCCCAGCCTGTCACACATACTCTGTGCCCCAGGAGGCTGACTGCCAGCACCTGCATTGCTCAGGGCCGCCTGCCCTCTGGTGTCTGTCTGGGGCTGGCCTTATTGGTAGGAGATGGGACAGGGATGAAGGAGAGGTCAGAGAATGTATCCCTCTTACTCTTTCTCTGTCTGGCCATAGAGTCACCCTCTGTAAATAATTCTTTTTATGCTCTTCGGTTTAATCCTTTGTTCAGTTAAGTGTCCTGCTGGGATGTTGATTATGTAGCAATGGAAAGGAAATGAATGCAAATATGAAACTGTAAGACAAAGTGATAGATAACAAGGAGGCAGCCAAGGCTGACATATATGATAGTGATTTGGCCCCAAATCTGCAAATTTTAAGGAAATACAGTGAACAAAGTCTCTAGTTGATGACCATTCATACTACGTTGCTCATTTTGAGAACAAGCTAACTAATTGTTTCCGCAATATTAGGGGCTCAGTTGAGATTTAAAGTTTGTGGTCATGTGCTGTAGCACAAAACTATCTTCCAGGGTGAGTATTTGTGTTATTTCTGTTGGGGGAGGAAAGTGACTGGAAGAGGAGGGTGTAGGCAGGGCTGCTGTCAACACATAATTAAAAGGATTTTTTCAAGGTCATGTTTTTAAGGGACCTATGATTCTGGGGAGATAACAAGGATAAAATGTGGCTTGAGCTACAGAAGCATTGAAAGAATTTTTAGTGATTGTATACAAAACCCTTTGACCTGTGTACTAAGACTTGCCCTAGGCCTTAAAACTCTTTTAAAAATAACCTCATTATAGCTGTGTGAAGGATTGCCACATTTTACCCACTTCCTATAAATAAGAACACTCTGGCATAGAGTTGGTCAGGATGATACAATAGAAAGATTGAATTAAAAATTTAGTGCTCCTACATGATGGAATAATAATTATAGGCAGATAATATTTAAAGAGTTGGAAGCTGTCCTACTTAACTGGGACTTTCTCCTTTTTACATTTCTGCTTAATATGACAAACAGGATGTCAGATGTGAGATGATTAAAATGTAAATACCCTGAACCTTTGGTCTGACAGGTACGGGGTGCATAGGTTGGGGAGATGGTGTCATTGAAAGATCTTATACAGAAAATCATGGCCACCCTGTTTCTGCACTGTGGGCATCTGTTTCAACTGAGACTCTTGGCAGGAAGTGCCACTTCCTGTCCACCGTGTTTAAAACAGGCTGTATCCTCTTTTCAGTGTCCTGAAGACCACCTAGAGGGATTGTAGACACAGAGTCCAGTTAGAAAAACAAGAGAGTGGGAGGATCTCCAAGGCAGCCATTATTTTCAAACCAATTTGGAAAAAAAATAAAGCTTCCATAGAAGCAGATTGATAATAAATAGGCATTTTTAAAAAATATTTTATTTATTTATTTATGAGAGACACACAGAGAGAGGTGGAGACACAGGCAGATGGAGAAGCAGGCTCCCTGCGGGGAGCCCAATGCAGGACTTGATCCCAACACCCCGGAATCACGCCCTGAGCCAAAGGCAGACACTCAATCACTGAGCCATCCACCTGGCCCATAAATAGGTATTTAAATATTGTTTGTCGATCAGGTTATTTGCGGTCTGTTCATCCATGAAACTGTAAATGCCAAGAGGGAAAGAAATATTTTGTATGCCATTGTATATTCTGTGCCTGCACAGTGCTTTGCCTGTGGTAGGCAAAAAGATAAACCGGTCAAGGTGTATTAAAAATTATGAGTTTATTTGAGCAAAAATTGATTCTAATTGGGTAGTGATAAACCAAAAGTGTTTAGGAGTACTGAGCTGACAGGAGCTAGGAAAAAGACTTATATATAAAGAAAATAAGTTACCTGATTGGCTATAGCTTCTTTTTATTTCTTTTTAGATTTTATTTGTTCAAGAGTGAGAGAGAGTGAAGAAGAGAGAAAGAAAGGGGTGAGGGGCAGAGGGAGAAACAGACTCCCCCCTGAGCAGGGAGCCCAATGCAGGGCTTGATCCCTGGACAAGACAGGCACTTAACCAAGTAAGCCACTTAGGCACCCCTATTGCTTAATTATTAGTTGACTATTTGAGATTTGTTATTCTCAGATTTGAGGGTTTTTTAAAAAAAGGATTATTTATTTTGAGAGAGAGAGAAAGAGAATCTTGAGCAGACTCCCTGCTGAGAATGGAGATAGATGTAGGGCTTGATCTCATGACTCTGAGATCATGACCTGAGCTGAAACCAAGAGTTGGATGCGCAGTCAACTAAGCCACCCAGACATCCCTCGGATTTGAGTTTTGTGACCTTGAAACATTTACATGCTTACATTGTGGTCTGCTTACATAGGTCACCACAGCATCAGGGCCACCTTATTGTATTGGCCTCACTGTTGAATTAACAGTAGCTACTAAAGCTTATCTATTAAATGCGTAAGTGAATGAATTCACAATCAAGGACTTAGCAGAAGGGGCCTTGAAGAATGAAGAAATCCTGAGCGGACAGTGTAGAGTTTGATCACCTTGAGGTTACAAAAGATAATTCAGTTTGGACTTTGTGGTAGATAAGTAATAGCCCCCACACTACCCTGATCACGTCCATATTTAAATCCATGGAATCTGTGAATATGCTCTGTTACATGTTGAAGGGATATTAAGGATGCAGATAGAACTAAGGATGCTAATCAGGTGATCTTAAATTGAGATTATTCTGGATTATCCTAATGGGCGCAGTGAGGTCACAAGAGTCCTTAATTTAAAGTGACAAGAGGTGGAAGAGGAAGTAATCAGAGAGAGGTTGACAGGTGCTGGGCTGCGGGCTTTGAAGATGAAGGAAGAGGCCACAAACCAAGGAAGACAGGCAGCCCCTGGAAGCTGGAATGGGCAAGGTAACGTTTTCCTAGAGAGCTTCCAGCCACAACATCCTTCTCCTAACACCGATTTTATCCCAGCGGAATGCATTTCAGACTTCTAACCTGTAGAACTGGAAGTTTTCCTCCTTCGTATCTGAGATGAGCATGTGATTTCAGACCTGGCCAACTGGAACATTGCATTTGCCTGGTCATATTTATTACTTAAGAGGTGGGCATAGCTGAGTCAGTTAAGAGCAAAAGACTTTTTCTGGGACCTTTGAAGGACAGGCTTATGGGCTTGAATGCTGGAGATGTGGGGAGCCATCTTACCACCACGGAGAGCCAAAAACTGAAGGCAATGTGAGAAGCTCAGAGCCAAGAGAGGGAGACAGATTGGATCCCGGGATCAGGCTACTTTTGAATTTCTGTTACATGAGCCAGTCAACTCCTTTCATAGGTTTTCATGTGTGTTCAGCATGCCTAATACTTTTTCATCTTGAAAAAGATCTGTGTTAAAGCAGATTCTCAACACCATTGGTTGTAGCTCTGTATAGACATGTTGTCAGTTTGACTGTTAGTGTCAAGATTATATCAGGAAGACAGTACCCTATGATGGAATTTTGCTGGGGCAAGTCTCACTTCTGTCTTTGTGTGCTCTGTATTATAATATTGCTTAGGATAATGAAATTCTCTTCATCACTTGAAAACATGAGCTATGAAGAGTTCTAAATATTACCAGGAGGTCATTTATAAAGCACAGGAAATTTTTTTTAATGATTTGTCTTCACTTAAAAAAAATTGGTTTTCTTGTGGTTTATCCATATTTAATTAATCTATTTCTTTAAAAACTCACCAACTTGATTTTATACACATTGGTGGTTTTATTAGTTGAAGCATATTTGTCACTGGGTTATTCCACATCAAAGAACAAAATTTTCTCTGTGTGGATGCCTCTCTTAGGAGGCTTCATCTTGGATGCAAGCCTGCCTTCCGTTCACATGGGGGGGACACGCCAACTCAAGTGCTTGTCGGGGCCAGGTGGGTTATGGATGCAGTGGGCTGGGTGGGGACCATGGTTAACTAGAGAGCCCACATTGGTTGGAAGGAGCCCTGCTACTTGGAGCCAGCTGCTTCCTGCTGCAGAATGGAGACCCAGTTGCTGATCTAGTTTTTCAAACATGGCCATAAATCTGGATGTTTATGTGTAGCTCCAAAGTTTTACATATAAGAAACATTTTTTTTTCAAAAAGTACTTTATGGGCCAAATAAATCCAAACAAACAATAAAAGTCATGTCTGCAGGCTGCATTATGTTTGTCCTTCTAGAATACGCTGGTTCGTCCCTTGTGCCAACAGATGGCATGGGCCTCACTTTGATCATTAGTCGAGCTGTGTTCACTGTGCTGGGGCATCATTGTCATGTGTTTTGGGACATTATTTAACCTTGACACGGCCAATAAATGCAAAAGCTGTGACACTGTTGGATGGTGGGTGAGCCTGCATGGCATAACTGAAGGTAAAGAATTGAGTCATTGTCATAGGTACAGCTGGCATCTAAATCCATGGACTGGCAGAGGTTCTCTAGAGAGAATGTCAGTCTATCAACTCGGAGAGCCTAGCATGCTAGAAAACTCCAAGACTTAGAAGTTGAGCAATGAAGAGAGAAGAAGAGCTCAAAAAAGACAAAGGAGGAGTGGTCAGCGGGAAGGAGGGGAGGTGGATGTAGTGATTCTAAAGCCAGGAGAACACTATTTCCAAAAAGGTGGAGTGGTCTCCTGAGCACATACGGGTGAGAACTGCAGATGAGCAGGAGGTGACCACTGGATTTGGCCTCACGGAGAACACCAGGGACCAGGTGAGCCCAGGAGCGTGAGGGAAGTGGAGGTGTCAGCCCTTCACAACTCCTGCGAGAGGTCATGCCATGAAGGCAAGTCACAGAATGAGAGATGCTTCCTGAAAAAGAATTTCTCAGTAAGTTCATGCCCCACTTTCAAAACTGCTGGAGCCTATTCACTCTTTGCCTTGGAGGCGACGCCTCAGGAATTCCCACCTTCGAACTTGTTAAGGAATCCACTTGCAAACCACCTCTGGAAACCTACCATATTTGTACATAAAGAAGCATGGCTAAGCACTTCTCTCTTATTAAACCTGAAGAAATTTAAAACAGTTTGGCAAAATTTTTCCTCTGAGCAACTTGTGGCAGCAGTTTGTATAGTAGGTCATGCTGTAGTGTAGATAAAACACTGTTTCAGGCTCTCCATTTCAAAATCATTTTGTGTGGTGAATTATCCTTTATCATTAATCAGACAAGAAAGGAAGAGAAGGGATGATAGCTTCTTAGGTGATTCCAACAAAGGCACTGGTATTTGAGCAGTGACCGGGTGGCCCCAGTCGGTTAAGCGTCTGCCTTCAGCTCAGGTCATGATTGCATCAGGCTCCCTACTCAGTGGGAAGTCTGCTTCTCCTTCTCCCTCTGCCCCTGCTGCCCCAACCCCTGCTTGTGCTCTCTCTCTCTCAAGTAAATACAAAAATAATAATAATAAAAAAGCACAGACATTTAGAGGAACACCACTGCTGACAATATTCAAGGCCATCAGTCACCATCCCTTGGTGACCAGCTTGGATTATTAGGCTGCTTAGTCCTGATGTAAGTAAAGCAAGAGCGGTGTGGGCATCAGAGAGGAACAAATTAAAAACAACAACAACAACAACAAAAGACCTTACCTTTTAGAGCCATTTAAAAAAGGCACTCCACAACATTTTGTCAAAAGCTCTCATAGTGCCCAAGAATTAACGGCTGTACAAGATTTAGAGTTTCCCCAAGACCTCCCAATTTTAGTTAATAGCATCATCCTAGTCAATAAATTTAGGGCAAAAAGTGGTTTAAGAACATGAATAAACTGTTAAATTTCCTCTCTGAAAAACACTGTATTCCTTCTATCCAAATAAAACCCACACCATTCAAAAAACCCACGCATTTTCAAGCTAAAGCATAATGGCTGCGGGAGGGAGGCTGCCGCATTGCATCGTCCCAGCTGCTGCTCCAGCCACAGAACTTAACTCTCTCCAGATGTAACCCTTCACTCCTTCTCCCTCCTCATAATTTTTGTCTTGAGTAAAACACAACTGAGATTTTTTTCTTCTTATGTGAACTCAAAAGCAGGAGACGCGAAATCGCAACTTCAGTGATAAATACTTGGTAGAGTGTGTTTTTTCTCCTGCCCCTTGGATATACATATAAGGGTGATGGTATTATGAGTTCAAAAGCATACTTAGACTGGGATCAAAAGGACTAGGAGATTATATATATATATATATATATATATATATATATATATATATATATAGTAATGTGTATCAAAGAAAATCTTGGTTCTAAACTAAAAAGGAGAATTTGTCAGTAATGACTCTTTCACAGAAAATAGTATTAAGCATGAAGAGAGGTGTGTGTGTCACACACACACCTGGTTAACCAGTTAAGGCAATACTCTATGTAACAGCTCATTCCAATGGTGCTATTAGTCTTCAGGTTGTTTTCAGAGTTAGTTGTACTAATACAGCTGTTATCTTGGTGTATCTCTGGGACAGGGTGAGCTCAGGATCCTTCTACCCCTCCATCTTCCCTTGGTGTATCCATCTTCCCTGATTCTGCAGGTGGTGATAACAGGATGACCTCCAGAAACAGAAGCCTTGGTGGGACATAATTGACTGGATATAAGGAAGGATAGGCGTCACAGTGGCACAAAAAAGACTCAGGCCCTGGTTAAATACAGAATAAGGGAGACCACGATGAGGTCTTGGTATTCAATGCCTTGCTAAACAAAAGGGTTGGGAAAGTGGTAAGGAGACAAGATGTCCAGTGCATGACTCCAGAGAGTGTGTGGCCACCACTGATGAGAATGTTGAATTAGATTTTACTTCTTGAAACTTAAGACTTACAGGAGCACCTGGGTCGCTCAGTTGGTTAAGCATCCAACTCTTGGTTTTGGTTCAGGTCACGATCTCCAGGTCGTGGGATTGATCCCTGTGTTGGGCTCTGCACCTAGCACAAAGTTTGCTTCAGTTTCTTTTCCCCTCCCCCACTTCTCTCTCTCAAATAAATAAAATCTTTGGAAAACCCCCCCAAAACTTAGGACGTACAGATTTTCAAGCGCAAAATGGACCTGAATTTTATAGAGAAAACTATTTGTGGGCGTAATACAAAAAACTGGACGCCCATATTCTAAGTCTACCATGAGGAGTCCAATAGCATATCTGTGCGTGATCGAGACAATACTATTTTAATTAATTGACATGCTGATAGCTTGTAGAAGTGAAAACAAAATGAAAAATGTCATTTGTCTGTTTGTGGTATTTATAAGATAAATGTTTACTTGACTGGAAGAGGGTCTGAAGTTCAAAGCGGGAGTTTTTAACAATTCATGAGGAATTTCAGCTTTATAGTAATACTGTCATTATAAAAGCAGACTATAATGAAGTCTGGAGATGACAACACTTCCTAGAATTGCAGGGTTACTAACATACTAGTTACTTTATTATCGTCCCATCTATCTACACCTATAACCTTTGCTTATACACATTTTTAAAATGCTCAGTGTACATATAATATGTGTATGCATACATACATATAATATGTATATATTATCACATATTTAATACTTCGTTATACTTAAATCATGACATACAGCTCAAGAGGTATTTTTCCCTTTTCTGTATGGGAACCCTCCTCTGGTATTGTTAGGGAGAATTATCCTATGGTTATCTCAAGACCTGGCATATGCCTGGCCAGGGGATAGGGTGGTGGAGCAGAGGGTTAAGGAGGAAGATCTTTCCTGCTCCTGGGCCACCATGGTACTGCCTACTACTGGGAACTCCTGGACTTGGCCCCTGGGATGCTACTCCCTGCCTATAAGCTATAGTGGAAGTAAGATTTCAGGGCATATCACACTTCCTTTTATTTGCCTTACACCTTTATCCTCCATGGGAGCTGCATAGCAAAGTGGTTATGAGTGGGCTCTGTATTCGGCTCCCTGCAAGCTTGTCTTTCTCTCAGACAAGCTATTTATATGATCATATATGTAATATCTCTCTTGAGTCTATAGGTTGGCAGGGGTCAGGTAATCTACACTAGGCTTGGGTGTGGGTGGTTCTGCTCCGGGTGTCTAATGGACAGCAAGCTTTATTATGCATGCATCCTTTCACACCTCTGCAAGCTTCCCACCTGCTAACGTCCTACTGGCCAAAGCATGTCATGTGGCTGAACTCTGAATCATGGTAGAGAAGGATAGGGGGCCTTTGGATGGGAGGGACAGCAAAGCCAACATGGCAAAGGACATCGATAGGGAGAAGAGTGAAGAATTGAGGCCATTCATGCAGTCTGCTATACGAGGGTGGATCCGATTCCACTGGAATGGGATCCCTGAAAGGCACTACAGCATAGGAGGGAAAGAAGTTATAAACGTCATTCTAACCTTTACTTTCCCATTGTCCTTGGGCAGAACACCCAGGAAATGATGTTCCTTATAGAGAATTGCTGTTTCCTTCCTTGCCTCCTGTCCTCAAGTTTGGTTACTCTACAAAGCTTCCCCGTTGTAATCCATCACAATGCGGATCTCAGTTCTGTCTTGCAGGAAACACTGTTCGTCACTCATCAGAGCTCTGCACAGTGTCCATCCTTGTCTATGGCATGATGTGTCTGCATGTCTGAGCATCCAGGCTAGCATAATGTTCCTTAGGAGGCCTTACAGTACGTTCTGTTCTCCCAGTATAGCTCCCTTCAAGGATTTCCTACTGGCGTGCATTGCAGATTCTCCTCTTTACACGTACATATTCTCTTTCTCTCTCATACACACACACACACACACACACACACACACACACACACACTCATGCCTCATATATATCCCTTCCCACACCTATGGAAAAAAACTAATTCTTGAACATAGTGTGATCCAAACACTTAAGGAGAACGTACAGTATCTTCTGTATTCCCCTGTCTTCCTACCCAGCCCAAATGAAATGCTGTCCGCTGGCCATGTGACGGCATCACATCACAGTATCAGGCAAAGCCACATCATTACCTTTCCTTGACCCATGGTTCAAATCAAAAGGACCATGGTCTTCCTTGCCATCTGTCCAACAGTGGAGTGAGTTAGGACAGATTCATTCTTCTAAGTGTACACATAGCATCTTGATTTAAAAATAAAGTATAACATTTCAACATCACAGAACCTGAATTACATATGAACAGACGTTGATGCTGATGCAGTTAGTAGACCTCCAAGGTTGAGGATTAAACTGGAGTTCTATTTGCTAGGGGTTAATCCTTCATTACCTTTGGTTTCCAAAAGATGGAAACAAAACATCAGATTAGTCTTCTAAGCAATGAGATCACTAGCCAGCAATTGTTTGTGGCCTTGGCAGGACATTATATGAGATCGCAGTTTCCTAAAATGAAGCTGGAAAAGTCTAGATATTTTGATTTGACAAACTAAGTTTATTATGCCCTGTAGGCTTCTAACCAGTCACTTTTTAGTGCGAGGAAAACTATTTAAAGCACACCGCTCTCAAACTCTGTAATCCCTGTGGCTTGGGGGGTTGGCTTCAATCTTTGCGAATGCCCTAAAGAATGAGTTTCTCTCTCCGTATATTCTGCAACTAAAATAACTTCTATCTAACTTTTTAGGTGTTGAAGGGTGTTGAGAATGTCTCATCATGTGCATGAATCTAAAGAGAGTTTGGAAGGTAGAGGAGGACAGGAGTTCTGTAGTTCTCATCTGGACTCTGTAACTAGATGGAGGACTCAGCTCTGTGCTTTCGTACACAGGAGTCATTATTTTTAATAGTAATAAATTCTGGGAGATTTTAAAATCAAAATAAAATGTAGAACTTAGAGTAAATTCTGAGAGAATTTATTTTATTTTAAAGAGTATTTATTTATTTGAGAGAGAGAGAGAGAGCACAAGTGAGGGGGGAGAGGCAGGAGAGAGAGGGAAAAGCAGACTCCCCACTGAGCAGGGAACCCATTGTGGGGCTGAGTCCCAGGACCCTGAGATCATGACCTGAGCCAAAGGCAGACACTTAACTGAGCCATGCAGGTCCCCTGTTCTGGGAGAATTTAAAAGGGATCATCGATGTCATGAAAAACCACTGAACTCTGTTATTTAAATATTTTCTTCTTTACTTTCTGCATGGAATATATAGTAGGTACTCTTAATTTGGTCCTGGCTTCTGGAGTTAGGCAGACCCGGGTTTGAATCTCCATTCTGCCACCAGCTATGGTGTAGAACATCAAGCTACTTACGTTCTCTAGACCTCAATTCATCCAGAAAACAGGGATAATTCTAGTATCTACCTCATATGGTGGTTGTGAGAATTGAATGAAAAATGCACAGAAGGCACTTAGCAGAAGGCTTGACACAAAGTGCAAGCCTAATGTATTTCCATTGTTATTACCGCGTTGGTGGTATAGTGGTTAGCATAGCTGCCTTCCATTGTTATTACCTTTTTTAAAAAAAAATATTTATTTGAGAGAGAGGCAAAGAGAACCCAAGCAGGGGGAGAGACAGAAGGCGAGGAAGAGGGAGAAGCAGACTCCCCACTGAGCAAGGAGGCCACCCTGGGGCTTGATCCCAGAACCCTGAGATCATGATCTGAGCCAAAGGCAAACGCTTAACAGACTGAGCCACCAAGGCGCCCTTTTACTATTCCATCCCAATTCCTTCCTACTTATACTTCCTCCCCTTCATAATAGTCCTTCAGGGACTTCCAGTCAGATAATATCCCCCAGATGTTCTTTTCTCTGGATTAGCCATCCTCTTCATGTTGCATGCTTGAGGCTTGTCCTCCCCTTGCAGCTTTTCTCAGTGATGAAATCCCACCAGGGCATCTGTTGCCTGGACCTCGCAGCTTGGACAGACTCCTGAAGCTGAGTGTGGGGCGAGAGGTCAGTGGCCAAAGGAACATATCCAGGGCTCTCCACCTGGAGCAGGAGCCAGCCTACATGTACGCTGATGAAGATTCCCTGATAAGGCCCGGGAAGGAAGATGGTGGGAAGAGCAGACAGGTGCAGCAGAAGCAAGAGACTTGGTCCGCTCAGGAGACTGAGTCAGTTGGCCAAACTGTGAGACCAGACTTATGTCCATTGTCAGGCACTAAGGGACTCACCTTTGTTTCTTTTTTCTCTTTTGTTTGGGTAAACTCCCTCCCGCCGCCAAGCAGGTGACTCAGTGTCCCACACAACACAAGCCCAGTGAATGCTGGCTATCATTGCTCTATTTTCTCTGTTCTGTTGTCCATGATGGTAGCTATTTTTCTCAGCTCTGGATCATTGGAGATTGAAGAACTGTGTTGACCAGTATGGCTAGGGATCAAGCCCCACCTCCCCAAATAGAGACTTCCCTTGAGCTTCCCTAACTCAATACCAGCACCCTTTGTTTCTAATCAGAAGGGACTCTAGTCTCTCATATTACAAAGCTCACATCTATCCACTTAGTCCTGAGAATAAGATGATGATTTCGAGAGAGAAGGAAAAGTGGGGGGATGAGAATGTGTGTGTAGTGATGGTGGTAGAAAATTGCAAAGTGGAACAGGCAAGTAACCTATATGACAAGCGCAACTGTTTTAAACTTCTAATAGTTCATGAAGGCAGTCAGTGTGGGGAAACATAGATATTTACGCATCTTGTTAGATACTGGGCCACACTAGTGTATTACCTGTGTGGGTAGAAATCAAAAGACTGATACAAAGACACCCTCTTTAAACTCTTCAGCCTGGGGATCCCTGGGTTAGCTCAGCGGTTTAGTGCCTGCCTTTGGCCCAGGGTGTGATCCTGGAGTTCAGGATTGAGTCTCACGTTGGGCTCCCTGCATGGAGCCTTCTTCTCCCTCTGCCTGTGTCTCTGCCTCTCTCTCTCTCTCTCATGAATAAATAAATAAAATCTTAAAAAAAAAACCTCTTCAGCCTATCTTTAATTCATGTGTGCTTTATCATTTTGTCAAACTGTCCTACAAGATAGATATTTTTGAAAGAGGACATTGTGATTTGGATTGTGTCCTCCCAAAAAGCTGTGTCAGAGTCCTAATCTCCCTTTATCTGAGATGTGCCTGGATTTGGAGATAGGGTCTTTGAAATGAGGTCATTGGGACACCTGGGTGGCTCAGTGGTTGAGTGCCTGTCTTCGGCTCAGGACATGATCCCGGAGTTCTGGGATCCTGCAGGGAGCCTGCTTTTCCTTTTGCCTATGTCTCTGCCTCTCTCTGTGTCTCTCATGAATAAATAAATAAAATCTTTAAAAAAAATAATAAAATTAGGTCATTGAGATGGACCCTAAAAACTTCTGGCCTAAAGAAACATGTGGCAGTAAATTTCTGCTGTTTGAAGCCACCCAATTTGTGATACTTTGTTATGACAACCCTGGGAAGCTAATAGAGAAGAGAAATATGGAGTTTTTTAAAATTAGGGATTCCTATAGAAATAAACTATACTCCAACCCTACCGTCAATTAAGTGAATGAAAATTAAAGCTAAAATTTTAAAACCAGGGAAGTCCACTGTTACTGCCTTAAAAATAATCCCATCTACAGGTTGGATAGCATGGCACTTTGCTGATAACTTGGTTGTTTCTACAGTGCAGTGCATAATCAAAATAAGCAACAGCACAGAGATATTAAGAACATTCATACTGTGTCATATCATGGTGCCGATAGAAGTTAAATTCAAGACTTTATATTGTCAAGAGGCACTAGTATCAAGCTACATTTCCATGTGGATTTTGGCCAACAATCATAAATAACAGGGAACTTGCTCATAAACAATTCCAAAAGGCAGTGTGTCAGGCAGATGGTATTTTGGGGGTGGGGTCGGGGAGAGTTTAACATGGCAAGCAGAGTTGTGCTTTACTCACGCTGGCCATTCTGAACCTGCCATTGACTTCAGCACCACTGGGGGGTTATGGTTTTACTCAGCTTCCAACTGAGTCTACAGTTTCAATGCTTTAAATTTCTCAAGCTAAAGAAATCAACCTTTTAATGTCATGGGAGTTTTGAAGGAGAAAATCTGCCGTCTTTGGGGAGAAGAACATCAGACATTAGGGACATAGCATCACTACCTCATGGATATCAGGCAAAAGTGTTCTTGTTTTAGATCTCCCTGAGGGTGCCAGGGTGCTGTGCCCTATAGGGGTCACCTGGGAGTACTTCAGGGAAGAGATTTGCACCTCTAAGGGAATCCCACCTTGTCACAAAATTCCGCACTGAGTTTAGAAAGTATTGATGGAGTCAAGTGTCTACATATAAAATGGCTGGAAGTGACAAAGATAGCAACAGAATTTGTTGAGAAGATTGAGATTTCCCTGGGCACACCTACACACAACTACAAAGCCTTTTACTAATATAAAAGGCACAGTAAGATGTTTTCGTTTCCCCTCACTGTGAACATGTGCAGGCTTTAACCAGTGGGGCTGGCCTACAAGAGATCTTATGGGGATCCCTGGGTGGCTTAGCGGTTGAGCGCCTCCCTTTGGCCCAGGGTGTGATCCTGGAGTCCTGGGATTGAGTCCTACATCAGGCTCCCTGCAGGGAGCCTGCTTCTCCCTCTGCCTGTGTCTTTGCCTCTCTCTCTCTGTGTCTCTCATGAATAAATAAATTAAAAAAAAAAGAGAGAGAGAGATCCTTATGTGTGTTCTTTGGTGGTCTTGCCCTACTTAGATGAGTTCACCTGCTTTGATGGTCACTCCGATATTACCAAATCTCAGATTTGGTTTTGCATCTTTTCATCAGCGATACACAGGCAACCTTGAATCACCATCATAAGCCTTTAGATATATCTGGGCTTTGAAATGTGAGTGAAGGATTCATCCCACTACTTGCTTTAGGCTATAAAGAGAGCATGGAAATATGGGGTTCTTCTCATTGGGATTCATGAATACTGGCCAGGGAAGTGGAAGGTATATATGTATGTATGTATGTATGTATGTATATATGTATGTATGTATGTATTTAAAAGATTTTATTTACTTGAGAGAGAGAGCACAAGTGAGGGGGAAGAGGCAGAGGGAGAAGGAGAAGCAGGCTCCCTGCTGAGCATGGAGCCCAGTGCAGAGCTCCATCCCAGGACCCCATGATTATGACCTGAGCTGAAATCAGATGTTTTACCGACAAGGCCACCCAGGCGTCCCAAAAGTGGCAGGTCTTTAAATACCTTATAGGGTATAACTAGTAAATTGGTCTATTGAATGGTTGATAAATATTAGAACTCAGAATTAAATGTGTACATCAAATAGCTAAGTTCTAGTGAAATATGAATTAAAATATTGCTTGGAAACAATTACCAAAAAGTTTTAAAATACTGACAGAATTACAAAAGAAATAGTATATTTAGGTTAATGCAAATTGATCTAGTGCTCTTAAGAGGCAATATGTTTTCAAGAACCACAAATATTTTCATATACTTTGCCCAAGCAAAGACATGTAAAGTTTATTAATTAAAGTAACCAAAAGAAGCCTCCTGTATGAAACTATTTAATTTAATGCTATTCTTGGGATCCCTGGGTGGCGCAGCGGTTTAGCGCCTGCCTTTGGCCCAGGGCGCGATCCTGGAGACCTGGGATCAAATCCCACATCGGGCTCCCGGTGCATGGAGCCTGCTTCTCCCTCTGCCTATGTCTCTGCCTCTCTCTCTCTCTCTCTCTCTCTGACTATCATAAAAAAAAAAAAAAAAGATATCTTATAAAAAAAATAATTTAATGCTATTCTTAATATAGGAATCTGTGAACAACTATTCCTGATGGGAGGGGGGGATGGCTAAACAAAAGATGGTCCACTTATTGAATAGAACTTTGAGTACTATTATAATGGACGCTTTCAGTGGGAGGATGTACAAATGTGTGCATTCTGGGGCTTTGTAATGGAAGCAGATTACAAAAGTACATGTTCCCCATGATTATTATTATGCACATAGGTATAATTATTCATTCATTCTAGAAAGGTTTTTGAGCACTGACTATACAGCAGATACTGCTGCTAGGTGCTGGCAACATAAAGTGAAAATATATTTTTCCTGGGGTGCCTAGATGGCTGAGTCAGTTAAGTGTCTACTTTTGGCTCAGGTTGTGATCCTGGGTTTCTGGAATCAAGTCCCAAACCCCATGTCTGGCTTTTTGCTCAGCGGGGACTCTGCTTCTCCCTCTCCCTCTGTGCTTTCTCCTTTCCCTCTTTGCATTCTCTCTCTCAAATAAATAAAATCTTAAAAAAAAAGATATTTCCTGTTCTCATTAAGGGTCTGTCCAGCTGAAAGATAGTCATGCAAACAAATGCAAGAGTGTAGTTATTCACAAAATGCCATTGGAGGGCAAGAGGAGCCTTCAAGTTGGCTGAAGACAGAGGGGAAAGCTTCATAAGGGAGCTAAGATTTTTATATGGATAAAATTTGAAAGGCAATGTAGAGAAAAATAGTTGTATAAGGGTGGAGGTATTAGAAGTAATTAAAATTCTTAAAAATATTTTTATTGAAATTTAATCCATGTACTATAAAACTCACCCATTTGATGTGTAAAATTCAATATTTTTTGGTATGTTGATCGAGTTATACAAACATCACCACAATCTAAGTTTAGAACATTCTCATCATCCCAAAGAAATGTTGTATTCTCACTCTCAAATTTCTTCCAACGTTAAATGTTTTTATAATAATAGAAAATCAAAGCATAGAGACAGAAACTTTTGATCTCTGCTATTGTGGTAAAGCTTTACATTGCATGCAAAAGAAACCACAAGTACATCATCACGTCTTTAATTTTTCATTTTATTAGTGACAAGGTAAATAGGTATGTGAAAATCTTCACAGATATCTACACACGTATTTAAATAAAAGAAGAAAAAGAAAGGAGTTGAGTTGAAACAGTGGGGTGTCAGGGGCAACTATATTGCTTATTTACTGTATAAAAATCTCCAAGTGTATGAAACTTGATTTGCCCATTTTCCACATCCTCAAAACCAGCTGCAAGAATTGCAATGGGGATGTCTAAAATATACATAGACTCTAACAGAAGCCTGGTACAATGTGAATTATGAAAGCGATTGGTGATGATGCTATGTGGGAAGCAGTTACTTTCAGTGCATTGATAGAGCATTCCTCAAGCAGAAATGATGCTCAGGAATTGATGATTGGTGGGTCCACCTGACCTCAGGTGTTCCCCTTCCTCCATTTGCTTCCACATCTGAAGTAGCAGAGGGGGCCACTGTGTGCCCAAGTGTCTGTAGGTAGCAGTGCCCATCCCTCTAGAGAGGACCACTCTTGGTTGAGATTGTGAGGAAGCCCCTAGATCTTGCTCCTTCTTGGTCCTACTCTTGTTCATGGCATCTCTACTTTCCTCCAGGTGTCTGTGTGACCCAGCTCACGGGGTCCTAACTTAAGTAGCTCCAGGAGTTCTGAGTTCCTTTGCAAATGTTAGCTGAAAAGGCAATGGGTATGTGTTCTCAGGGACTTCTTATGACCTCAAATTCTGAGGAGCTAATTCCTATTGACCCAAAGTCAGGCCTGATGACAAGAGTTAGGGCGTTATATGGGGGCAGAGAAATCTGTTGGCACTCCTCCAATCATATACAGACAGCCACCTCCCCATAAAACCATTTCTACCGAGAGAGCGAACATGGAAGACCCCCAGAGGTGGTGTGGGACCTAACCTCTCTGAGGGACCTGCAGTTCTCACCCACAGTCAGCCATACACATTAGGAGCCAGACTTCAGTCCTTATAGACTTGAAACTGCTGCCATGACAGGACTGAATTTGTAAGTGGGAAAAATATGAACTTCATCAGAATATTTTTCCATGTGACTTGCATTTGGTTTCCGATGAAGCTCTGCAGCTGTAGCCAAATGGCTTAGCTCCAGGTTAAGGCACCACGGAAAATTTAGTGTCTGTGAGTCTGGCTCCTCTTTCAGATAAAGTGTGATGACATTGGGAACACAAATTTTCCAACTGCTTTGTAAACTTCAGGATTTTGGTCCGCTAGTTCTATTATCTGTAATACCTAGGATATTAATTAAAAAAATAACTAATGCCAGTGTAAACATGCTTTAGATACATAGGTCTATAAAATATTGCACATAAATATAAAATTTGTTCAGCATTTCTTCATAGTAAGTTTTCATTATCATAAAAAGTATATAAAATTGTGCAGATTATATGAATTTGGCTGGTCAACTTCAAACATGATGACGTTACACATGGTTATGGATTATTTACAAGTTTTAAACATCAACGTTTTGTGATGGTTAGACTTTAGATGATGGAAGAATAGCTAAGATAAAGATTATTTTCCAAAGGTACGTACTATAAAGATTAGCAGTGAAGATGAGTAGTAAAGTTAGAATAGGCAATTGTAAATAAAAGTCTTAGGAATCCCTTTTCTGGGTTCATCTTGCATCTGCATAACTTTATATTTCCTTCCCATGTATGCATAACACATCTTCCCTGTGTATATAAATTTGAGGTATAGTAAATAGGTATTTAATCCCAAGGTAAATACTGGCGTTGCTTCTTATAGATATTAAAAATAACATTTACCCATATTGTAAAATTGCTTTTTTATTAATGGACTGTAGAAATTTTACCATTATTTTTTAACCGGAGAGGTTCAAGAGTACCTCGAGATTTGTGTATTGCTAATTAAGTCAGTGGGGAGATTTTTATTTCCATGTAAGGAGCTATAAATACAACTTTTTGCAAAGCTGAATTAAGCAGATGTGAGTCCCTGGAAGGTGTGAACAAAAGTGATTTCAGGTAGTGGGTGGCATGGTATTAAGTGAAGCTGTCTGCTTTTCCTTAGCACTGTCTATATCCTGAAGAAGCTCTGTTAATTTATCTGCACAAGATGGTAATCTTAGAAGGAAATTTAGTGATTTTGAAAAGCAGCTAACCAAATTGTAATGTTCAAATCTTCTAGATGACCAGAATATCTGCCTAGAGACATGGAAAATAAATAAATAAACTGTTCTCCTCAGTTACAAGATTATCTTGCTCATTTCAAAAGTACTTTCACAGTACCAACAACATATGCTTGTCTCCCTGAGCCATAATTTCATTAGAAATGTGTCTTTTCCATAGGGAGGTGTCAAATATTCCATCAGATGCAGTAGTGTTGGAAGGTTTGGTCCTAGTTCACTGTCAGAAGTCGATTGTAATTCAAATAATTAATCTCGGTGGCTTGAGTTGGATTTACCTGGAAAGCAACTGAGTTCCCATGCCCATTTCAGAGCATCTGCCAAAAAGAGAACAACTAAAGCAAAAGACATCTTCCACCATTGCTAACAGTTTCCACAGTGTTGAGGACGGACATTATCTCACCCAGAAGGGTCTCTGGGCTCTGCGGCAGCTTCTCCAAAGTGCAGCATACATGAGGTGATATTTCTGGGGCCCTTCCATTTCAAGGTCACTGGCATGTACAGGGAAATCTTTGTTTAACCTTTGTGTTCCTTTTCTTTGAACAGGACCAATGTTCGAATATTTGGAGCTTGGGTTTTGCTATTCATGCCTCAGCGGCTTTGTCATCTGTCAGTTGCTCCCTGTCATTCATATCATCTTGGGGGGGTCTTGCTCTGTCAAAGAATCCACACTATGAACAAGAGAAAAGAGGGTTATTAAATCAGGTCTGGGAATTGGGTGAAACTCCTCATTCTAAGAATTTTCACTTTCTGTGTTTTCTAAGGAAATCAGTGCTCTGTGGATATTCCTGGTTTGATTCTCCAAATTAGAAGGGGGAAGCAGAGTAGTCTTTACCTGCAGAGAGAATTTGTTGCATCAGGCAGAGTGTTTGGGTCCTTCCTCCTGCCTGGTCCTTCCTCCTCCCATGTGGGAGAATGTCCCTGTTTTGTATAATCCACTTATGGACCTGACATATTTTTCCTGAGATTATAGCAACAAGGCCCAAAGATTTCCTCTCTGCTTTTCTGCATGCTTTCTGGAGACAGCAGGAGCACTAACTACTGGCCAGGGAAGGGAGACTCCTGAAGTATACCATAGTTACCTTGGGATGGAATTTAAGAAGAGAGGAGATGCTTGCATATCACTCTGTACTTGTGGAACACATAGCATATAGAGGAAAAGTAGATTGGTCATTTCTTTCACTCCCAGAACATCTTAGTGACTTCTCAAAGATCACCCAGCGACTTGAGGAAGAAGCTATTTTAGAATCTTCGTCCTCTTGAATTTCAATTAGTATTTGGTCTAGAGACCTGGAACCTCAATTCTTTTTTTTTTAAAGATTTTATTTATTTATTCATGAGAAACACACACACACACACACACACACACAAACAGAGGCAGAGACACAGGCAGAGGGAGAAGCAGAGGGAGAAGCAGGCTCCATGCAGGGAGCCCGACGTGAGACTCCAGGATCAGGCCCTGGGCTGAAGGTGGCGCTAAACCGCTGAGCCACCCAGGCTGCCCCTGGAACCTCAATTCTTATATATTATTTCTTACCCTGGAAGCCAAATTCACTGGGTTTTATTGATAACTACTGAGTTGTCTTTTTTTTTTTTCAGGACCAATACCATATTCTGCCAATTGCCCCATATCATTGTATCATTTATGGAAACAAAGATACTATAAATAACAGAATGACATAAGGGTCTATTTCTAAAGGTAAACTATGCAGCAGACTATGTAGGCTCAGGATGGCACAAAACAGCTTACGATAATGATCAGGAAAGCCATTATTTAACTCGCATGGCAAGGTTTTCTCAGTTTATTAGGCAAGTCACATATTGTTTTAAAACAAAAATACACTATGATTTTGGGGAATCACAACAATAGTGGTTAACAAAGATGTGACTGGATTAATTACTCTTCTAGTCATGTAATTGTGACACTGTTTGTATTTTGGAATGGAAATCTCTATGAAACTTGGCAGTCCTGTTGGTTTTGGGGCCAGAAATTAATTCCTATTGTAGGTTTTTACAATAAATGTCAGTAAAACACATGAAAGAGTACATTCAATCTTCCTAATGGAGATGGACTAATGGGCAAGATCAAAAAAACAAGTTCAAGAATATTATAACATGCAGCATCTATTTGGCATGATAGTCCAAGTATCCATTAATTACTATATTAATTGCATCTGGGTAGTGCTTATAAAGAAACATCTCAAGTATTGCTGATAGGACCACATCACTAACAAGCCTGAGATCTTGATTAATTACACAAGAAGGCTTCATAAAAAGATTTTCACTCCAAGCATATTGGAAAGAAGATCACAGGTCTCAGCTAAAAAAGTCTAACACTCTCTGTATTTATTTACAAGAAATCTCAAGATAAAAGCAACATTAAACACGCTTGGTCTTCTTAAATATCAGCTATACAGGCATAGTAAGTTTGCCAAAACAAACAAGACACAATTTTCACTTTATGCCTTTTCGACTGTTAAAAATCCCCAAATCATGCCTCTGGCTTTGTCTTTTTAAATCTCTAGGTGTATCTTTGTAAATCCCCTCAGTGGCCTCTCTACTCAAAAAGAAAAATAAAAGAAATAAACTTACCTTCCATAAAGCTAAGGTTAAGATGGCCAGAACCAATAATCCAAGAAGTATTGCTAGTATTATTACCCATAATGGGATTGAAAAGGAAACATTTGGGGTTGCCCAAATAACTGATGTCTTAATCTGAAATGGAAAATAAAGCAAATGAGCTTGAATTTGAAAACTATTGGGTGAAATAAAGCAGCAGTTACCAGTACAATATGGAGATGGGAGTAGTTCTAAAAAGATTCGTATAGTAGTTGAAATCATCCTGGGGGGGGACTGGAAGGTCTACAACACTCAGAATCCTAAAAGCCAGCACATTCTCAGGTCCTCCAGGTGGGATGAAAGGTCTAATTACAGACACTTGGTGTGTGTTTGGTTCAGAACAGCCCAGAAACCCTGGCATGGAATTGAAGCTGGACTGAGAACCAACAGAGTAGAAAGGAATGAGCTTAAATCAGGCTGGACCTTTTATGGCAGTAATGATTAAAAATAGACCCTCTGAAAGGTCAAATCTGTCCACACACATTTCTTCATGGAGCTCAGCTAACCTCATTGAGAAGTGAGTTGAATTGGACCCATTGGACTGTTGAATGTGCAAAAGGTTAGAAATCACCTAATCTAACCCCCCATTTTACAGATGAGAAAATTGAGTACCGGGGGACTAAGTGATTCATACAACTAATGTCACCACCTCTTTAACTCTAGGTTCTGTGTTTTATCAATGAACAATAGCCCAGAGCCTGACTAGCCATCTTGGATTTCATGGAATTAACTGCAGGGAGCGAAGTGAGTGCTAACTGTCCAGAGGCATTGGGGCTGCTTCAATCCTAAATCCAGTTTTCAGTTGCCATGAGAGCTCATTTCATTCCTCACTGTTGCAAGAGAATTTGGAGGAAAAGAAGATCCTCCCAGCAGAACTGCATGCTCAGTACCTGTGAACCATCCCTGCCTCCCCACATGGGCAGAGCAGCTCTCCTGTTGCTCATGTGCCCCTGGAGACCCAGACAGCAGAGAAGCTGCAGACCCCCAGATAAAGCCAAGAGGAGGCCCAGCCATTCTGCTAACACCTTCTGCCAAGGAGAAGACAAATAAAAATATTATTGGATCAAAAATGCTGTTCACGAAGGCAAGGCTATCTGGTTTTATTTTTATTATTATTTTTTTAATTTTTATTTATGATAGTCACAGAGAGAGAGAGAGAGAGAGAGAGAGAGGCAGAGACACAGGCAGAGGGAGAAGCAGGCTCCATGCACCGGGAGCCCGATGTGGGATTCGATCCCGGGTCTCCAGGATCGCGCCCTGGGCCAAAGGCAGGCGCCAAACCGCTGCGCCACCCAGGGATCCCCGGCTATCTGGTTTTAGAGAGAAGTAAGCACTGCCTCAGTTAAAGCAGTCAGAGTGCTCCTGGTTTTAGCTGTCCTGGCTGGAAGGATCATGGGTCCAGTCCTGATATATGCTTAGAACCTCTAGGCCACAATTCTCTAACCCACCAATAAGGAGATAATAATAGATGCATGGCAAAGGTTAGTGGCTCTGGAATGTGTCCTGGCTGGAAACATATGGGTGTTCTCATAATTTCCACCCAAGTAGGGGCCTGTGACGGTGCACATCTCTTTCTTCTGCTTTCTTAATTACATTGCAGATCCTGCCTCTGAGCTTGTCAGCTTGTGTAGCTATTCGTTGCTCCTTCATCTTGGGTCCATTTCCTCTGTGCAGTGGACATACTGATAAGGTAATTCACTCATTCTCCAGCCCCAAGTATCATTTACATCCAGACTAAATGAAGGCACCAACAGTAGTGAGACTGCTAGTCATTCCACATGCACAACAGTGCCAGGAACTTGATTCTCTGCTCTCAGTGAGAAAAAGGCTGGCCATGACCTACTCACCATTATACCTTCCTCCTTTGCCTGCTAACTCCCGTTACCAAGCAGTCTCTATTTCATCCAACACATCAGCAGGAGGTGCAACATTCCACGACCAAGATGGCATCAGCCTCACACTGCTTGCTAGTCTAGGGACAGGACACACGGCACACGAGGAAATGCACTGCAGGGACTCAAAGTAGCCACGATGCCACCTGGAATCTGCAGCCTGTATAACTTACTCTAAAACGATCCTTTGCATGTATACAGCTGCATGAGCAAGAACGGGATTAATGACTTCTGAATCCCTTCTCTTTATACTCCTTCCTTTAATGAATTACATCTAATAGCACCTATGAAATCAGCACTCAATCCGCATCTTAAGGTACTCAGAGAAAGGACATGAAGTGGTCTTTCAAAACAATCCTAGTATTACTGGAAGCAGACTTATACGGTTTCGATAATGAGAATTTCAGAATTTTGGAACCACAAGGGAGAGGAGCGAACATGTACTCACCAGCCAGTTACAGTGACCCAGCAGAGAGAAAATCTGGAGCCATGGACAATTCTGAGGTTTCTTATAAATGTTTCTTCCCCCTAAACATAGTTTCAGGCTGTATTTGGTGCATGTGTTAGAGATCACCAAAATTTACTAATAGGTAATTTACAGTAACACAAGGAACCATGCTTCTCCATCTTCCCTGTCCTGATTTACCTAATTAATATCTTAAATTGCCTCCCATGGTTTCATGTTAAACATAGCAAATAGTTGAATTTGTGAGTGTTCATATCTATATCTATATCTATATCATCTATATCTATATCTATATATCTATATCTATAGATATATACATATATAGAGAGAGCACATGCGCTAAAGGAATTGAAAGAAGGGCCAGAGGGCCACAGACTGTTCTGTTCAAATTGTTAGTTTAATAAAAAGCAATGGGATGGGAAAACAGCTACAGTGACTTTCCTGGATTCCTTTGCTACTTGGCCACTGTAGGTTTTGATGTTATTATCTAAAAAACATGGTCATCCTGTAGAAACAAGTAGGGGGAGTTATGTGAAGGCTTTTGTTTTTTTGCAGCAATGATGGAAAAATATGAATAAAATATTAAATTGAACAGGATATGCTTATTAGGGTCTTCTGAAGCAAAAACCAGCTTTATAGGTATAATTACAAAATCTATTGGCTTTTTGTTTGCATTCACTTCTAAAGATTCTAACAGCAGTGTCTTAAAATCATTTGAGAGTAGGTGATCCCGACTGTCCTTTTCAGTTCCAAAATTCTGAAATTCTCATCACCAAAACTGTCATCGGTCTGCTCCCAGTAACATTATGCTCACTTAAAAAATACCATACTGTTCCTTTCTCTGAGAATTTTAAAAGTTCAGATTACACATGTCATGTACATTTCCTGTAAATCATCATATGTAATTAACCAGGAGGAAAGGACAAAGAGTTTTAAAAGCAAGCAAACTCAGGAATCCTCCTGCGCCTGCATTCTGCTTTTCTTGCCTGCTGAAAAGACATCCTTTAGGATATCCATGTGGCACTGAGGGTGCCCAATCATCTCAATCTAAAATGCAAGAGCTGCAAAACTCTTCCTTGGCCTCTGGTGTTTTCCATTGAGATGGATCCTTTAGATCCATCTCAATCTAAAATGCAAGAGCTGCAAAGCTCTTCCTTGGCCTCTAGTGTTTTCCTAAACTTATCTAGGCATTTCTTTCTTGTTCTTTTTTTCAAAGATTTTATTTACTTTTTAAAAAAAAGATTCATTCATTCATTCATTCATTCATGAGAGACAGAGAGAGAGAGAGAGAGAGGCAGAGACAAAGAAGGAGAAGCAGACTCCTTGCTGGGAGCCCAATGTGGGACTCGATCCCGGGTCTCTAGGATCACACCCTGGGTTGAAGGCAGGCGCTAAACCACTGAGACACCCAGGCATCCCTTTATTTACTTATTATATATAGAGAGAGCACAAGCAGAGGGAGCAGCAGAGAGAGAGGGAGAAGCAGCCTCCCCGCTGAGCAGAGAGCCTGATGTGGGGCTCCATCCCAGGACCCTGGGATCATGACCTGAGCTGAAGGCAGATGCTTCACCAACTGAGTCACCCAGGCACCTCTAGGCTTTTCACCATATAGTCAAGAAGTCACTACACCAAGGCCAGTAGAAATAACAGAAAATCAAAAACAGTGCCCCAGAGCATCTCTCCAGATTTCCAATGCAGGGGAGCTGATTGGTTGTTGCTGGAAAGAGGCAGATGAAGAGTCAAGTGCAACACATCATTGGAAGAGTCCTATATGTCTTGGAAAGGGAGGTCCTTCTGAGGACACATTGATTAGGGGGGCATGTGACATATTCATGTGTATACATGGCAATGGGGCATTTCATTCATGAGTGGAAACAGGTAAAGCCTAGCTTTTCCTGAAAGTCAGTGCTTTGTATAAATTAGAAACTTGAGCTGCACAGGCCACCTGACTGGGGAAAGACTTAATTGATTACTTTTATAGGACCAAAGCTTATTTAAATTTGTATTAGTGCTGTGGAAATTACAGAATGGTTTGAGGAAAGCTTGCCAAGAAATAAAGCGTTGGAAAATACTAAAACTTTGTCAGTGTTTATGTTTGTCTTGCAGCTCATTTTGATAAGCCCTCAGGAAACTTCGTTATCCATCAGATAACTGCTAGTAAGAAAAATAGGTCTTAATTCTCAGTTTCTCATAACTAAACACTGATTTATTGTAATAATTTTTCACTCATTTCAAATAAGATTTATGAAATATCCCATGTTTCAAGCTAGAACCTTCTGTAACCCTGCTCTAGATCAGGTTTATTTCTGTCTAGAAATTTCTATTTCTTATTATAAAATAAGCCACGTATGTAATTTAAGAATTTTCAGCAGCCACATTAAAAAAGAGGAAAAAGATGAAACATTAATTTTAATTATTTAACTATAAATATCAGAACTATTATCATTTCAACATGCAGTTGATACCAAAATATCCATAAGACATCTTAAACTCTGCTTTTCTTTTTAATGAAGTGTCCAAAATCCAGTGTGTATTTCATATTTGCAGCACATGACAAAACTAGATTTTCAGTGGTTACAGTGAAACGTAGTCTCACAGAAAAAAACACAGCTGCATTCATTAATGGAAAAACATCTTATACTGCAACAGTTTTTAGGTTTTCATCTAAATGAGTTAAAATAAAGCAAAACTACTAGTTCAGTCTCACACTGGCCACCTCTCAGGTACTCACTTTCCACATATGGCTGATGGTCACTGTATTGGACTGTACAGCTCTAGAACATTTTGTGTAATCTCACACAATGGTGTGGTTTGCCCATTTACCTAAGTCTTCCCTTACAAGATTGATTCATCAAGAAGGTGGTCCCAAGGCAGAAGGTTTCCTTTAAGATTATGGGCAAGAAATTACATATTTAACTGCTTTAAGAAAGAAAGGTCATGTCGACTAACTAAAATACTTAAAATTTAAGGAGAAAATCTCAAGTGTGTGCCAACTCATGAACAAATTGTATCACTTTATCTTCATGTATTGAGGACCTATAGCCACTTAAAGAAATGGCATACAATGTTAACAATTCACTTATTTTAATTATCTGCAATTTTAGGAAGTGAGATCCATAAATTATAAGTGGTTTAGACCTTCCGAAAGTGATACTAAGCAGGGAACATTTAATCTTACCTTCATCACATCATAAATCTTGTTCTTTATTATGGTTGAAAGACCATAAATAAATTTTTAATATGCCTACACTTTATTATGGGCATTTATGATATGTTGTTGTATATTTTGACAAAATACCAAGGTAGAAGGAAAAGGCTCCCTTATATTTGCAACTGTAATTAACGTTGACATCTGTATTTATGTATCACAAAATCTTGTGTAAACTTACTTCATAGGGGTCACAAGAATGTTTTAAATAAATGTACCAAAATACTTTACCTACAGTGCCATTTAGAACAGAATAATATCATAAAGTGGACCAGCTGGACACACATTTTAACATTTAAATAACCTATGAGAGATAAGCAGTTTGAACTCCAAACAATTGATTCATATAATAATTCCATTTTAAGGTTCCTAAGTTGTGCTAACAAATGAAATGGATTCACAGTTTTTGTATGAGGTTTCTAAGAAGGATTTTTATGAACTATTTTATAGAAACCACTGTGGGAATTATACTAGACAATCATATTCCTTCCCAGATATCAGGTATGGAATTCAGCTTTAGTAGCATGACACACAAATGCCAACGTTCCCTGTTAAGCAAAGAAAGTGTTCAAGTAACTGAATCTTGCTTTTTTCTGCCGCGCTGTGATAATTGAGCACTCAATCATATCCCTTTGCACCATGCAACCTTTCCCTCACCTCTGAACATGGCAAGTGTCACGCGCTTCGTGAGTTCATTTGTTACAAACTTAGACAGGCTGCAGGTAGCAGATGGGGAGAGCTCTTTTCTTCCATGTGTGAGGCTCACATGGAGCTCAAGAAATGGTTGAATCATGACCATGTTGACAAGGGAATACAAACTAACTAATCATCCACACAAGGGCCTAAGAAAACAAGTTTCATTACAAAAGAAGTATCTAAGAGGGTTTCCCCATTGACAGGGTATGCAGTGGAGCTCTTAGGACTCTCAACAACCTATCCCAACTGATTTAGCATCTTAAAGCAATTCCCTTCTACTGCATTCTTTTCCAGAATGACCTTTGGAATGACCTTTGAGAAGAACTCGCTAGAAAAGGCATCAGCTAGCTCACAGCACAGTCCTCTCAAACCAAGCCACAGAAAAGTCATTTCCCTGGAGGGGAGAGCAAACTTCCAATGGGCCAGATCTCCCCTTGGCTGGGTGTTGGGAGACCCCAAAGTACCTTCATTCCTGGATATTTTTTCCAATAACCTTTATATAACTGATGTGGTAAATCATCCACGTCAGGTAATAAGGCTTTTAAAAAATGCAATGACAAGGATGGTGGGGCTGGGGGAAGCACATGTATCAGATGATTCTGTGGATCTTTTGAGATGAGTTGAGAACAGCAGGCTGTCACCTGTGGCCAGTACAGAAAGACGTAATGTTGTTGACGGCATTGACTGTAACATATGTTTCTGCTATGGAACACATGCTTGGAGAAAACAAAGGGACCCAGATTTATCTCCCTTAGAGAGACAAGCCTTTGAACCTCCTTGGATGAACATTCTATATTAAAATCCCAAAGCCTCTGTCTTCTAGGTTGAACATAAATCCAAACTACAGTAGACATCCTGTGAGGGAAAGAAAGGCGAGCTAAATGAAGAAAGATGTGGCCGCGCTTACTTTAAAATGCCACCAAAGTTTACTAAAATATTTTGACATTTCCATTTGGGCTTCCTTGATTCACCCAGGGAGGGTAAGACATTTTTGGGGGAGGGTTACTATTACTGAGCCTTGAGGCGTACCTTGTTCCAAGTACAATGCTAGGGCTTCATAGACATCACTTTATTAACCTTCTCAACAATGTGTTCAGGTGAATATAGTTAACAGCCTCAGGGAAGTACAGTGATATCCTGAAGGTTTCCTAATTAGGGAGCACGGAGCCAGGATGAAGCCGAGGAGAATGTGTTTTGAAATACATTTGAAATGTGGGCCTGATCCCATGCTAGAGATTCTCAGTTACTTTACTATTTTATTTTATTTATATTTTATTTATTTATTTTAGTAAGCTGCATACCCAGTGTGGAGCCCAATGTGGGGCTTGAACTCATGACCTTAAGATCAAGATCTGAGCTGAGATCAAGGGTCTGAGGCTTAACCAGTGGGTGGTGCCCCTCTCAGTGATTTTAAAGCAGAGTCCCAGGGCCCCACCCCAGAGCTACTCAGTCCTGATATCAGGGGTAAGGTCTTAGCATGTATTTATTTTAAAGTTTCATGAGTGATGATGCTTCGCATACTTAGCTGAAAATCACTGATCCACACATTTACCTAATTTAAATTACTAAAAATAGACTAGGCTAGCAAGATTAAATTTTGTGATTACAAAAAAAAATTTGTGATTACATTTTTTTAAAGATTTTAATTATTTATTTATTCATGAGAGACACAGAGAGAGAGAGAGAGAGAGGCAGAGACACAGGCAGAGGGAGAAGCAGGCTCCATGCAGGGAGCCCAATGTGGGACTCGATCCCGGGTCTCCAGGATCGTGCCCTGAGCTGAAGGCGGCACTAAACCGCTGAGCCACCCGGGCTGCCCTGTGATTACATTTTAAGATGTAAGGCCAATAAGACATTATGATCATATCTACTTATATACCCTCCAAAGCAGTGCTTCTCAAACTGTACTGTGTCCACGAAGCCCTGGTATAAAATGCAGATTCAGACTCAGCAGGTCTGGAGTGAGGTTTATTTGTGAATTTTTGACGATTTCCTAGGTGATGCAGATGCTGATGTCTGCAAACTGGACTATGAATAACAAGACCTGGGGACCAGGGTTTAAGGGGGGGGGGGGTGTATCTATAGAATGACCCAGAAACGAAGATTTAAATCTAAACATCTTTTCCTCAGATCTGGCTGTGATCACTTTCACTGTAAAGGGAGGGTTTTGGTGACCATGCCTGCTGGTCCTCTGTCCCCCTGTTCCTGTCTGCTCTCCATGGTCTTGCCAAGCTGCTGAGGATGCTGGCAGTTGTGCTGTGAAAGATAAACTCCTGCCAGTAATGCTTAATAGCCTCAGTTTAAAAATAATGTTTTATTCAACTGAAGCTCATGCTATACTTTTTTTTCTGGGTGAAAATGATCGTTCTTTGCATAGAAAGGAAAGATGTCAAAGGTCATCCAGCTGTCCCTAATGAAGAGAGTCCTTCCCCCCAACTTCGGCCCCCACCTCACTCACCATGCTGTCCTTAGAATTAAACAATCAGGACGATTTCATTATAATGATCATTGCTATCTGGACTTCTTTCAAACAAAATGGCTTGGTTAAAAAGTGGTATTAGTCCTATACCGTAAATTTTTTTTGTTTGTTTTGTTTTTTTTTGAGTAGAAATTTACATTGAAAGTTTAAAAATTTGATCAAAGAACACTGAGAAATTTCTGGAGGGAGACAAGAAAATAGTGATCCAGAGAAGGAAACTTCCCTCAGGTCACTGGAATAAGCGCTTAAATGTAGCATCAGCTGAACAGTGGTTTAAAAAAAGTATTATTTCAATGAAATTGTTATGCTGCTATATTTTTCAGATACTCACTGCTATGCTTCCCTCTGGGAGTTTTGCTGGCTGATCTTTATAAGGCATCTTCTTAACTTTGAAGGACACCAGGGATGCAAGAGTATAGGGATCATTTTTTCTCTGAAATGAAAAATATTTATTTAAATATATTCTGTGTAAACCCTTTAAAAGCCATCCAGGCAGCCATCCAACTGTTTTCAGTATTTCACATTTCCAAAGGAAAATTTCATTTTTCCTTCTGTCTTCTTTTTCTCTTTAAAAATTTTCCCCCATCCATCCATCTATCCATCCATCATACATCCATCCATTATACATCCAGACATCCTTTTAGATAGCCATCCCAGTGTCCGTCCAACTGACCACCCACTCATTCATCCTCTTCTTAGTTCTAAAAAGAATTTCTCTTATTAACAAAAGACTTTGTACAATGAGGTTAGAATAAAAACAGAAAATCAGAGTCCTAAATGGGAGCAAGCACAAGGATTAACATAGGTGCTGCTAGTAAAGAACAAAGGGGAGATATCGTAGGTTATACAATTCTTATTATCTGATAGAGGGAAGTATTTTAAGAGAGAGACTGATACAAGTTATTTTTTAAGAAATATTTTATTTATTCATGAGAGACCCAGAGAGAGGCAGAAACATAGGCAGAAGGAGAAGCAAGCTCCCTGCTGGGAGCCTGGTGCAGGCCTTGATCCCAGGGATCACGCCCTGAGCCAAAGGCAGACACTCAGCCACTGAGCCAGCCACATGTCCCAGATGCTAAATTATAAAGAAATTTATCACATTTCATCTTATTCAGAAGACCCAGAGAAGACTTTCTTAATCTCAGCACTGTTAGGATTTTGGGGTTGGATGGGGAACTGTCCTGAACATTGTAGGATATGTAGTAGTATCTCCAGCCTCTACCCACTAGATGCCAGTAGCCCTTCTACCATAGTTGTGACAACCAAAAATATCTCTAATTATTGTCTGTCCCCCAGGAGGCAAAATCCCCTTGGTTAAGAACCACAGACTTAGAGCCATAGAGTTTTTGATAGAACTTTTCAGCAAATAAATTTTTTTGTTTAATTGGTTCTCATATTAACTGTTGATTAAAGCCAAAGGAAAATATTTAAGACTAAGTCAAGGAAGGCCGTTTTGAGAAAGTAAATTTCTGTGGTTCCCCACCATTTAACTTGAGACAATGATTAGAGCTATCCAGTCTTGGGCTGGAGCTGGTTCATAATGGCTCTTGAGAGGAGACAGACTGTGAGAATTTCAGGAATTTTGAGTATCAGTTGTTAAACAAAGCCATTACTAAAACATATATATGTAAATTTCAGAAAAAAATATTTTTAAAAAGATAATACACACTCAAAAACTCAGCATTTATTAACTATTTTATTGTGTTTCACTAGTATCTATGCTTTTTTTTTAAAAAATAAAGATTTTATTTATTCATGAGAGACACAGAGAGGGAGGCAGAGACATAGGCAGAGGGAGAAGCAGGCTCCCTGTGGGAAGCTCAATGCAGGACTTGATCCCCGGACCCCGGAATCATGACCTGAACTGAAGGCAGATGCTCAACCACTGAGCCGCCAGGTGCCCCAGTAACTGTAGCTGTGCTCTTGATATTATTTAAGTGTATTGTATCTGGAAGGGGAAATACTATATGATGGTGTGCTAATGCCTCTCTTCCCAACTCCAGATTTGGTGATATTGTGTTGGCAGCTTGAAATCAGCCATAGTAGGAATATTTACACCATGGGAATCAGCAAATGCTGCAATGGTGCTTCCCCCACCCTCAACACACACACACATAAGCAGTTTATTAAACATTCACCAGAACTTCACTATTTATAATCCAATGTTGGGTTTCTTGAGGCCAATCCATCAGGTTGGATTTTTTTTTAAAGATTTAATTTATTTATTCATGAAAGACACAGAGAGACAGGCAGAGACAGAGGCAGAGGGAGAAGCAGGCTCCCTGTGGGGAGCCTGATGTGGGACTCGATCCTGGGACTCCAGGATCATGCCCTGAGCCAAAGGCAGATGCTCAACTGCTGAGCCACTCAGGCGTCCCATCATCAGATTGGATTATGAAAATTTTGTTTCTATTTTTTTAAAAAGGTCTTTTTTTTCCCTCCTGTGACTGAATTTTTTTCTCCCTTCAATAAATCTCATCTCCTCTAGATGAGAAGGACAGGCCAGACTATGCAAAACTTTTAAATACTTAAGGACACTGATTTTTTCTTTCTTTCTACCCCAACATTCCAGGATAAGTAACTTTATTCATTTGGAAAAATTACTTTTTGGTTGTTATTCTTCTGATGTTTTCTTATCTTCTGGCTTTTCATTTTAACTGAAAGCTGGATTTTTATGTGTTTATTTGAGAAGTGTTTTTTAAACGTGGAAAACTTTGCTCATAAAATCTTGCAGGTACTTGGTGATTTAAATCTACTCTCTTTACCACCCTGGCTGGTAGACACAGAAGGAACATGACCAAATTCATGACCAAATTCTGGTCATGAGATTCTGTGCATAAGAATCACAATTATATACTCATATGTCCATGCTTCCCAAACATCAGTGAACAAATTTTCTTTAGTCTCCAAGTTCAATAAAAAAAATTGATAGAAAATAATTCTTTTCCTCCTGAAGTCATATCTTTGAGGAACAAATCAACAGAGATCTCCATCTCTGTTTCAACTCTTGATGGGAAGTTTTGGGTTTCTTGATTCTGCATTTATGAATATGGAAGTTTCTTAATGAATAGAAGGTGGGATTTGAACTCTAGAATGTAGAACCTGGAGAAACATGTTTCTCTGGGGGGATTTCCATTCACCTCTGTCCTTTACCCCTGCTCTGGGCCACAGTTTGATATTTTCTCGTGTTCTACTTCGTTACCAATCCTTAATATCCTTTTCCAGTGGTTCACAAACCCCTGGACTTTGCTGAGCTTCAGAAACAATTGGGATCAGGTCCCGGGATTCTGATTCAGAAAGACCAGGATGAAACTATATTTGTCCTACATTTTTTTGCAATTTTGATGTTGTTTAACTCTTTCTTTGTCTCTATTACTTGTCTCACCAAGATTATATAAAAATGGAGGGTGTAAAAAGAATGGAGGGTATAAACCACGGGATATAATGTTTATATCTTACACAGCACTTGAACACCATCACCATGGCTGACTGAGCATGTAAATGGACAGAGAATGAACTTTCTCACCTCATGTAATACCAATATGATAACACCTTGCAAAAGGTTTGGTTCTTTCAATGGTTGAATTGGACCCTCTCTGTTATCAACTAGATTAGAAAGTTCAAGAAGTTGTAAGAGAGATAGGGACATAGAATGAGGGCTGTGGTTCATGAAAATGGGCTGTTGACCTACCCTTTACTATTTGATTCTGTATTGCAAACTGACACAGTCTGGGGCCTGAACAAATTAAGGTGGTAGGCAAATAGCCTGTAAAAAATACAACTCATAGATCTACTCCTTATTTAATTTATTATTATTATTTTTAAAGAATTTATTTATTTGAGAGAGAGAGAGAGCGCAAGCAGGCAAGAGGAAGCAGAGAGAAAGGGGGAAGCAGGGAGCCTGATACAGGACTCGATCCCAGGACCCTGAGATCATGACCTGAGCTGAAGGCAGATGTGTAACTGATTGAACCACACAGGTGCCCCCCTACACCTTATTTTAAATTATTCTTCAAAACCAAGGTTTCTTCCATCCTATTCAGTAGGAAAATGCTTTTTTTTTTTTTTTCATTTTTTAAGATGCTCTGGAGCTCCAAGAAACAGAGAATGTAAGCAATTCGGCTGTGATCACCTGGGGCAGCACCAAAGATACGCTAGTCTTATGACTGCAGGTCAATGGCATGGCACAGGTAGGTAATTCATGAACAATTATGAGCAGAGTCATATTATTGATTCCACGTTCAAAGTTGAATGCTTTCAGCCGTGGGCTTCAGATAACAATTACATTATTCTTATGTTTAAAAGAAATCTCCTCTTCCATATAGCAATCTACTCATGTAATGGCAATCATTGCCATATTGCAGGCAATTTAAGATTGAAAAAACAGCTGGAGTTAATATCTATTGACAATATCTTAGACCTTCAACCTGACCAGCTAGCTATTAATCCTCAGAAAATGCTCTGTTCTCCTGTCATTGCTGTGTCATTTCAACTGCGGTTTGTAGCTCACTAGCTGCCTCTGTTATGCACTTTTGCACAATGATTTGCTTATGGTTTTGGTATGAATAAAAGTCCTCTAGTTGGTAACAAATGGAGAGTGAGGCTTTCGAATTGGTTAAATGCATACATAGTGAAGCTGGTAAGGTCACAAGCCCTTCTACTCCTACCTTCCCATTGCCTGATTCCTTCTCAAGAATTCTTTTTGACCACATAGCCCATGTTGAAGTACTCAACATTTGCCAGAAAGAAAGCCTGGTGAGTTGACAAAACTGAAGCAATTACTGGTAAAATCTTACCAGAAACTGTGAAGGATTGTTTCAAACAGCAATCAACAGGACAGGGTATCATTTAGGGCTAATCTAAATAAAATCTTTTTCTGAGCCATTTGCCTGTTCACCAAGTGGACAGGAACAAACATAATGCAGCAAATCATGTCATGCAGGAATTGTAAACTTTCTAGTTTGGATTAGGAAGAATTGTAAACTTTCTAGTTTGGATTAGGAAGAAAGAACATGTTTCCGTCCTTTAGGATTGCATGACAAAACCGTTAAAGACCTCCAGTATATAATATATTCTTGAGAGAGGGAGAGAGTGAGCAGGAGAGGCAGGGAGAGAGTGAGAGAGAGAGAGAGAGAGAGAGAGAGAGCCTGCAATAAGGCACTCCTTTCTGGCACTCAGATTCCAAGCTAGGAATAAGCAGAAAGAAACTGGGTGTCCAGAAATTTGGGCTACGGCTGTTGGTAAATGCTGGTGATTTGGGCCACTCTCTTTGGTTTTGGTTTTGGTCATGATCTCAGAGTCTTGGGATCACGGAGCCCCTCATTGGATTCTGCGCTCAGCAAGGAGTCTGCTTGAGATTCTCTCTCTTCCTCTGCCCCTCCCCCTGCTCTCTCTCTCTCTTTCTCTCAAATAAGTCAATAATCTTAAAAAAAAAATCATGTTTCCCTTGACTGTTTTGTCCTATTGATTTTAGTCTTGCTTCATAAAAAAGTTATTTTCCTTTATTTCAGCAGGACATGATGCCCAAAGTAATCGAAGGAATGTATGGTTATCATTGAAGACTGTATGGACTTGGGAATTCAGTAAGACTCCTCTCCTTAACTCAACTCTGAGATAAGAAGTAATGACTCAAAAGCAGAGTGACCATGAGCAAATTGGTGGAAAGTAAGTAGTACCTGAAGCAGCATCTGGTGCATGGTTGGCACTCCATGGGTATTTGTTTAGTGAATGAATAAATAATGGTTTAACTAAAAAAAAAAAAATCAAATAAATTGTGTACTGCATTTCTCCCTGGTTCAAGCATTCAAAACTTCCTGGCTTAGTGGTTGAGCATCTGCCTTTGACTCAGGTCATGATCCAGGGTCTTAGGATGGAGTCCTGTGTCAGGCTCCCTGTAGAGAGCCTGCTTCTCCCTCTGCCTATGTTTCTGTCTCTCTCTGTCTCTCATAAATAAATAAATAAAATCTTAAAAAAAAAAGCTGGGGGTGATTTTGCCCCCAGGGGACATTGGCAATGTCTGGAGAGTTTTGTGGCCACAGTTGGGGTGTGGGTTGCTACTGGCATCGAGTGGGTGGAAGCCAGGGATGCTGCTAGGCATCCTATAATGTACTTCCTATAAAGCATTCTATAATCCTACAATGATAGACCTCCCACAATAAAGAATTATCTGATCTGAAATATACTGAGATTAAGAAACCCTGCCTCATGTTAAAAGAAAAACTTCACAACAACCATTTCAAAAATACCTTTAACTTTCCTTCTGTTTATTTTAGAAACAAAATTAAAGATTAAAGAAGCATTTTGTATTCCAGAAAACATGAAAGGAACTATGAAATTCTGTATTTATTAGTTAGAGTCCAAAGGATGTTACCATTTGATTTTCTATGGCACAATGAGCCAAATGAATTTTTTAATAGTTAAAATATGAGCAAGATTGCATAGATTTGGTAGGGGTTTTAATTTAGCTTATTTTTCTCCTCTCTAAATCCTTTCTAAACAACAAGGTCACAACATAGTATATTTAAATAAATCACTGTTTCCAAATGGAAAAATGAATTTCCTTAGTATAAAAGAGATTTTAAAACTTTAAAATGCACACAATCAATGGAATTATCTGTGGCAGTGTGGGATGCCACCATATATAGAAAAGCCAAAGCAGCAAAGAATCTACTAATCACACATATGTGTAACGTCACTGAGATGCGTCCAGGCTGGAGCCAGTCCATGGGAACACCAAACAAGCAAGCTTTTTAGGGCCATCTTCCTTTTCCCCTCCTAATTGATTTCTATTTTGATCGTTTTGGGCATATGGCTTGTACTGTGCTCTTGTACTCACTATCATTCCACTAACTAATATGTACTGAAAAACTACTACGTGCTGGGCACTGGGTATGATGTAGTGAGCTAAATAGATTTATTTGAATCGAAGTTACTGTCTAAACGTCTTAGGGACTCAAGATATTTAAATTGGCTTCACCTAAAAGATGAAAGAGTATTACCCAGCCACAAAAAAGAAGGAAATCCTGCCTTTTGTGACAACACAGATGGACTAGGAAGGCATTATGTTACGGGAAATAAGTCAGAGAAAGACAAATATTGTATGATATCACTTACATGTGGAATCTAAAGAAGAAGAACTCAGAAATAGAGTAGATGAGGTTGGTGGTTGCCAATGGTGGGGGACGTGGGGAGATGTTGGCAAAGGATACAAACTTCCAGCTACAAGATGAATAGGTTCTGGGTATCTAATGTATAATTAACAATACTGTATTGTATTCTTGAGAGCTGTTGAGAGAGTAGACCTTAAAAGTTATCACCTACCGTCCACACACACACACACGTAATTACATGAGGAGATGGAAGTATGAAGTGACTTCAGTGCAGTAACCATTCCAAAACATATACATGTATCAAATCATCAGGTTGTACACCTTAAACTTACATATGTTACATGTCCACAATATCTCAATAAACCTGGAAAAAAAATGTCTTCACCTGATGGGAAAGATGATCAGCTGATCTTGGCTCAATGGCTCCATAGACACTTCTTTTAAAAGATTTTTAAAAATTTAAAATATTTTTAAAAATTAATAAAAATTTTAAGTTGAAAATGAAATAAAATTAAATCTAAATTTTTTAAGTGAAAAAATTCAAAGCTTTTTAAATTTAAAGATGAAGACATTCAAAAGTCCTTTTGAGACAAACTTCCAACTGAGACAAACTTCCAACTGAGATTTTGAGGAGAGACTCCCTGCAAGCCTGTGCAATGTTGTTACCTGGAGAAAGGTCCTGGCCCATAACCGTGATCTGACTTTTAGGACAGCGCTTTCTCCTCCTTCTAGCTGCCCCACTGCACAGGAGATCTGTAGGCACTCAATATTTGTACAATTCTGCAAAAAACCAACAGCAGTGGTGGTCCATCAGTGTCTTTAAATTGTGGTAGAAAATCAACATTGAAGTCAGTTTATCTGCATTGTATTTTCTCAGAAGTCACCATCTAATTCATAAATTAGTCATTTAAATAACACAATTACCTTGAAACAATCAAGAGAAAACACAGCTTTGTAATAATGATGTGCCAGTTTTACTAGTAGTGTAGAGATAAAATGGAACATAAAATACAACAAAAATTTTAGGCTTCTTTTTTTCCCTAAGGACTTAAAGCAATATTCCTGCAGCAGTGATTGGGTTGTTCTGTTTCCTCTTCTTTTTATTTTATTTTATTTTTTGAAGATTTTATTTATTTATTCATGAGAGACATACAGAGAGAGGCAGAGACATAGGCAGAGAGAGAAGCAGGCTCCCTGTAGGGAGCCTGATGCGGGACTCAATCCCAGGATCCCAGGATCCCAGATTCCCAGGGTCCCAGGACCCAAGGGATCACGACCTGAGTCAAAGGCAGATGTTCAATCACTGAGCCATGCAAGTACCCTGGATTGTTCTGTTTTAATTTCATTTCTCAGAACATGTAAAGACATTCCTGGTAGACATTTACAACACCTGACCCTGGGCTAAGCAAGCCCTGAAAAGGCTTCAGAGGAAGCACAATATAGATTGTGTCTATATTATCTCAAAGACCCAGTGTTAACAACCCGTTGACAAACATTTGCTCCAAAACATTCTTCTCTCTAAATTACTTCTTGGTTATAAAGCAGAATCTTCTTTGAGTTCCATGCTATTTTTAAACTAGTTTCTAGTCTTGCCAACTTACAATGGGTAACTCTTACCAAATGGAATGCACGTTCCAGGGAAATATTCATTATGATGACATTCTGTCTACCAAATCCTATCTTCTGATTGGATCCAGTATGGAAATAAATGGACACCTCACCTCCACTATCTGTGTACCTATGTACAGGGTGTTACTTCTTGGATTGTTCTCCCTCGCTGATTTGAATTTATCGTGTGGACTATGCTTTATTTATTTCTCATGTTTCAAGCACTGGGCTCTGGTCTGTTGATGCTCAATAAACGTTAGTTTATTGAATATTACACACAGGATTTAATGGAAGCATTTTACTTTATTTTTTTAAGATTTTATTTAATTTTTCATGAGAGACACACAGAGAGAGGCAGAGACACAGGCAGAGGGAGAAGCTGGCTCCCTGTGGGGAGCCTGATGCAGGACTCAATCTCAGGACCCCAGGATCATGCCCTGAGCTGAAGGCAGATATTCAACTGCTGAGCCACCCAAGCATCCTGAGGCAATTTCACTTTAATGAAATTGCTAAGCCACAGAGTAACCTGAGGGACATACTGCCATGAGAACTTTTTTTTGAGAACCTCAGAATTCTCTAAGAGCAAAGCAATCAGGGATACATATCTGATAAATTCCAGGGAGGTCAGATTTCTACATGCTGTTTCCAAATTCAGGTGGCTGGGCTGTTCCTATTTTACTAGGGTTGGGCGCTGAGGTGTCTGGGGTTTTGTGCCTCCAGCAGGAGTAGGAATTCTGGAAGCACTGCACTCAGGTCCCCTGTGAGGACCTTCGTGTTTATCTACACTTCATTACTGACATGCTGTGTATCCCCAATCCTACCCTGTGGAGGCCAAGGAGGGGAGTGAGAAGGAGGTTATTCTTGTAAACTCCCTGGAGCTGTTGGTCCTGGTGAGCTAGCTCTGCTGGAGGATTCTGGAGAAGATGGTGCTCAGAATGAATCATGAAGGGTGAGAAGAGTGACCTAGGTGGACAGGGACAAGCCCAGCATGTGTTCAGAAGAAAGGAGAGAAGGGTATTTGGAGTCAGGGTGGACAGATGGAAATGAGAGAGGAAAGTCTAAGTGATAAAGAATTTTCCCATTTGGGCCAAGGACTTTAGATTCTATTCAGAAGGTTCTGTTTATGCAAGGGCTACAAACAGGTTTGGGTTTTAGGGGCAGGTGGTATGTGAGTCAAGAATGGGGGGGAGGAGAGCGAGAAGCCATGAGGGTGACAAGAGCTTGTTGCAAGAGTCCAAGTGAGAAGGAGGAGGTCCTGACCTGGGGCATGGGGAGGGAGAGAGAAGACGAAGTGTAGGAAAGTTCAGGAAGTAGAATGGGACAGTTGGTGACAAGTTGGAAGTTGGGATGAAGGGAGAGAGGATTGGAAGGAGCCCTTCTGGCTTGGGGAACTGAGTGGGTGGGTCCTGGCACTACTGAGATTGGGAATCCCAGAGGAGAAGCACTTTCTGAGGGTCATGGAGATGGAGTCCTGGACATGTTGGGACTGGGGTGGCTATCAGACATCCAGGTGAATGTATACGCTGAGCCACTTGAGTCTAGAGCTCAGCAGAGATGGCTAAGATGGCAGGAGGCACATAGGCATGGCTGGAGTTAATGATCTTGCAGAACCTCTTCCTGAAGGAGCGAAGTCAGTAGGAGAGGGGAGGGGCCTGAAGATGGAATCTTGAATGGGCAGAGAAGCAGGCCAGGGACAACTGTAAGAAGGCACAGGCCAACAGACTGGAAGAGAGCCTGGAGAGAATGTTTTTTGGGGAGGCCAAGGGATGGGATGGTTTTAGGAAGCGGTTCATAGCATCATATGCTGAAGAGGGTTTGAAAGATAAGGTTTCTGTAAGCGGAGTAGGAAAAAGGACAAGAAGAAAGCCTGGGGAGGAGGAGATGAGGTGGTCAGTACGAGAGCAGCAGGGGCCCTAGATGAGAAAGGCAAGGACATTCTTGGCAGAGGAAAAATTATATTTCCACGCTATGGATACAAATTTTTCCTATGCAAATGTGGAAATTACAATCCAACACAAGATGTTGGCATTTTGCACTTTCAAATTCCTAATCAGAAACGGGATTCAGTAAATTGTTTTTAACTAAACAAAAACCGTAGGCGGTCTTATTTAACTTTTGATTTTAGAATAAACTTCGTATAATCACTTTCTATCCAGAACTGTTTTGACTTGAGGACATGGGGAGGCGTACGATTTGCAATTTTCAAACCAATAAGAGAATAAAGCATGAGTTAACAAAGTCAGATATGGAAATCAAGAATTGCCTTGCTCTCATCTGCTAGTAACAAATTTCTGTGATATTCAGGAGTTAAAAATCATTGTGCATTTAAAAAATCTTTTTAAAAAAGATTTCATTTATTTATTCGTGAGATATATATATATATATATATATATATATATATACAGAGAGGCAGAGACACAGGCAGAGGAAGAAGCAGGCTCCACACAGGGAGCCCAATGTGGGACTCGATCCTGCAACCCCAGGATCACGCCCCGAGTCAAAGGCAGACACTCAACCACTGAGCCACCCAGGTGTCCCTAAAAAAATCTTTAATGAGAAAACAGGAGGGAAAAAATAATCTGACCCTACAACAGAAGTGCATATACTTTTCAAATGAATTTTTAGTTATTGATCTCGATCTCTACAGCCTCAGGGTGTTTATGAGAAATACACTAAAGCATAAATTGAAAAACATAAGTGAATCTTGATTTTCTAAATTGTTGATTCCCATAGGTGTGGACACTGGTTCTCCAGAGGGCTTTTACATTGGTACTGCGTTTTAGAATTCTATAGATGCCAATCATTGCTTTCTTTTTACAAAATTTATTAAATTTTTTTATTGAGGTATAATTGACACACATTATATTGTTTCAATATTTGTATGTATTGTGAAATGATCTCCACAATAAGTCCAGTTATTATCCATCATCACAGTTATAATTTTTTATGATCTTTAAGAGCTTTTAAGATCTCCTCTCTTAACACCTATCAAATATGCAATACATTATTATTAAGTGTAGTACCATTCTGTATGCCACATGCACAGGCGTTGTTTTCTATTCTATTATTTCTCCTGGAAGCTTTCTTTAAACAATAATATGTGGCATTTTATTAATTTATCCTAAGCTGAATAGCATATCACTTTCTGACTCTTAGGTTTTAAAAAACATTACCATGCCATAAAAAGTTGCAGGGACTTGAATCAAAATCTGCCACCTGCCATAGCTTTTTGCCAGGTAACTTTAGGTACTTCTATTATAATAAACATTCCTCTCTTGATTTAAGTTTAACTAAATAAGTTAGACTTGCTTGATATACTTTTCTGTCCATTTCTGTGTTTGAAACTTTTTATGAATGTTACAACATGCTCAAGACACATGAAAACAAATCATTTTAGCCTCTTTTAAGTGTAGTGTTTGGTGGTATTAACATTCACCTTGGGACGAGTGGGAGAATTGAATAGAAAATACTGACTCTTGAGTGCTCTCCACAGTTCTGCAAAGGGTTTACTAATAAGCTCAAAATCAATCTACCATAGCCGCCAACATTAAGACTCTGCAGGATTTTGACCCAGGAAATCAGAAGGCCCCATTCTCATCTCTTCTGGACCAGCAGAGGAGTCTGAGATGCAGGGATATGTGTCAACAACCTCCCTCCACCCCCAGGACCTGCTGCTCCAGGCCTTTCCACACTCTCACTCTCAGGGTCTGGGGACAGGCTCACATGGGAGCTTCGTGTTCTCCAAAGCACTACATGCCATGTTTTAGGTTTTTATCATTATTTTTCTAACGTGGCCTGCATGGCAGGTTTAGAAGAGTGAAAACACTATAATGCAAATACTCCTTTGTCTGCATGGAAGAGTTGCTTTCACGGCTCATAACATGTACTGCCAAAACACGGCAGGCATATCTGAGCATTGAAACAATAGTTCAAGTTCAAACCATCTGTGTTTGGGAGTTCTGGCCAATCCAGCCTTTCCTCTCTGATCTGCGTACGCTGAGATAACCAACTCACCAGGATTTTTGCGGGGCTCTGTCTGTGGGGCTCCAGCACCCCCACATCTCTCCTCCGGACAAGATGAGGGATGGTCGAGTTTCGCAAAAAGGCGCTCAGCTCGGGGGTGTCCTCTGGGGGGGTGGCGGGCTGCCAAGAGAAAGCAAGAGACAGCACATCAGTCTCATAAATGCTCATCACCTCTTCATTAGCCTTGAACTCCAGGCATTTCGTGGCTAAGGAGTCACAAGAGAAGCCAGACCTGTCCTGATTTACCAGCAGTGTGTTCAACCCCAAAGTGAAATGCATGGACAAGGAACCAGCCTTCCCATTCTCCAACCATAGGAGCTCCTGAAGGATGGGGAATGCATCTTGGGAAAGTTTATCTGGTAAGGATCAGATTTTCAGTAGAAGTGATCTCCCCAGATGGAAGTGACTTGTCAAGCATGAGTCATTATTTTCCTGTTACTTTCCTTTTATCATTTATTCATGCTGGGGAAGCTCAGGAACCTTCTGTGTGGTGAGACGGATCCTGAGGTGGCAGGAAAGTGAGGCGGTGGCCATGGGGAAACAGCCTGACATAGTCAAGGACCAAACATCAGCACGTCTAAGCCCCATGCTCCTGGAGTTTGAAGAAATGCTCCTTCAGGAGTGAATCATGTTCTAATAAAAATGACTTTTGCAAAGCATGCCACGTGAACACTGTGCTGTAATGGGGGTTGTTTTGTGAGTGTTCTAGAACTTAGGATTTTATCTCAGGCTCCATGCTGGGTACCTCTGATAGCTGAATAAATATTTTGAAAGTGCCTGTAAGTCACACATAATATCCCATTAAAATTCTTCATTTTAGACTGCCTGAATACAGACTCACACACATAGAAGTGTCTTCCAGACTGCCTGAATATAGAAACTTAATTTTCTGCTCCTGCCCCAAGTCCCTCCAAACGCACGTTCTTTTACATAGTTTCTCTTTGTAGTCACAGGAGCAATAGTAGTATGTTCATTTCTATGGGATGAACAAAGATATTCCTATATTGTAGATATAAGAAGTACCACAAAAGATGAAATGATCATGCTCAGCCTGTTCTAAGACCCTAGGAAAATCTACGGGATAAACAGAAAGGTAGGAGTCCAGATTCTGTAGTATGCCACGAACAGCCCTCTATATACTGGCCTCAGCCTACCTCTCCAGCCTTGTTTCTTACCAAGAGCCCTCTCCATCCTGCCCTGCAATGTATAGAACCACTGTCCACTCCTGACATGCACCAGGATGATTCCTGGGCCCCTGTTTGGCATTCCACATGGTAGCTCCATTCCCCCATATGCACCCATCAAGCTGTGCAGTAACTGCCTGCTGGCCAGCCTGAGTTGCCCAGCAAGGAAATGTAAAATGATAAGCATTGTGTCTCATATAACATCCAAGGAAGTATCAGGAAACGGAGAGAAAAAAGATCCAGTGGGGAAAAGTAAAATGGGAGAAATCAGATGTAACAGACAATCCAGGAAAGTGGGAAAGTGTGAACCTAGGGAAGTCTAAGGAAAAGAAAGTTACAAAAATAAAGGAGTGACTAAGAATGTCAAATTCTGCAGAGGAGTAAAGAATGAGGACTAAAAGTAGTCATTGTATTTGTCACAAAAGAAATTATGGACAGATGATCCAGCAATTCCATTCAGGGTATTCATCGGAAGAAAATAAAACACTAGCTTGGAGAGATTTTCAGCAGAAGTGATCTCCCCAGATGGAAGTGAGATCACCTCCATGTTCACTGGAGCATTATTTATAGTAGCCAAGATATGGAAGCAGCCTAAGTGTCCATAGATGGGTGAATGGATGTGGTGTCCATGCATGCATACATGCACACATGCACACCAATATTATTCAAGCATAAAAAAAGAAGAAAATCCTGCCATTTATGAAACATGGATGACCTTGTGGGCATGAAGTGAACCAAGATAGAGAAAGACAAATACCACGTGGAATCTAAAAAAACAAAAAAAGACCACTCCAAACCAAAACAAAACCCTAAACTCATAGATACAGAGACTAGATTGGTGATTGTCACAGTTTAGGGGGGCTGGGGAGGGGGCAAAATGGGTGAAAGTGGTCACAAAGTATAAACTTCCAGTTATAAAATAAATGTCTTAGGGATATACTGTACAGCACAGTGACTATAATTAATAATACTGTGTTGTATATTTGAAAGTTGCTAAGAGAGTAGATCTTAAAAGTTTTCAACACAAGGAAAAGCATTTGTAACTCTTTGTGGTGATGGATGTGAACTAGGCTTACCATGGTGATAATTTCACAATGTATATAAATACCCAATCATGTTGTACACCTGAAATTAATATGCTACACGTCAATTATATCTCAATGTAAAATGAGAAAAAAAGAATTTGTAGATGCCCTTTACTGAGCAGAGGATTGGTATGTGTAGAAATTGATCTGCAGAAGCCAAAGGGTGAATGCATTCAAACAAACGAATATTTGAAAAAATAAAATTAAATCTTTATCTTATTCTTATTTTAAGGCAATTCTCCATGGCTCAGAGATGAGATGCAGCCATGTCTTCCAAATAAGAAAGCACCAAAAGAAAACAAAAGAAAACATAGATGCTCTTAGTTGCTATTTATAATGGAAACAGAATAGTAATATAAAACTTTGTGGGCATACATAGATTACTTGTTAAATAAATCATGACATTTATACATAAGACTACTGAACAGTTTTTTGATGTAGAGCTACATAGAATTCTAAAAAATACAAGATCTTAGTAAAGGGAATAGGCAGGTTATAAAATAGCATATATAATAAGATTGTATTTTTAAATTAGAAAATGGATGTATATTTAACTTGTATATCTAGAAATAATCTGGAAGAATAATCATGTAAATATTGCTAGTGCTAGAGATTTGATGATATTAAGAAGTTTCACTAACTACTTTTCAGGTATGATAATTGGTATTATAGATTTTTTTAAAAGATTTTATTTATTTATTCATGACACACACACACACACACACACACACACACACACACACACACAGAGGCAGAGACGCAGGCAGAGGGAGAAGCAGGCTCCATGCAGGAAGCCCGACGTGGGACTTGATCCCAGGTCTCCAGGATCCAGGGTCTCCTGAACTGAAGGCAGTGCTAAACCGCTAAGCCACCTGGGGTTGCCTGGTATTATAGATTTTTAAAGAGAATCCTTAATTACTGGCAATATATAATCAATTGGAAAAGTAAACCAATGCACACATAAATGGGAAATTAACAGTAAATGGGTGGTGACATAATCAGAAATTAAAAATTTTCTTCTTTATGTTTTATACATTGCCTGATATATTCTTTTGACAGACATTTAGTACTCTTTAATATGAAAATTAAAAAAACTCAATTGTAATAAGAGTAAAAGAGAAATAAGAAAGCAGGGATAACAAGTAGAGTATGGCTAAACATGAAAGGGAATAGGGGCTCATTCTTGGAAGAAGATTCGGATCCAAGTCATTTGCTTATTGTTTTGAAGAAGCAGGAAATTTAACTAAGTTTCTGGGGTCCAAGGAGGGAACCAGCAGAGAGGAAGAGCTTGAAAATATAGGAAACGGGATACTTGATGTAGCAAAGTTAAATTTGGAATCAGAAGAAGACCTTTCCTTCCTCTCAAAGTATTGGGTAGGATTTGAGGATGAGAAAGAGACAATTAGAAGTGTGTGTGTGTGTGTGTGTGTGTGTGTGTGTGTGGTGGGGGTTGGGATTTGGGAGGGTGAAAAGGATCCTTTGAAGATTCTCTTGCTGTAAGGTCATCTGCTAACAGTGATGCCAGAGAGGCTGGATAGGAAGTCTGAGAACAGTAGTGAAGGTTTGGAGAAGCCAATGAAGAAACTGCTAGGGGGGTCATCAGGATGGCAGAGGGGCTCCTCCAGACGTTGGATGTCCAGTGAGCACTTCCCACCATCGATGTGTCCTGGTACCTTCAGGTGAAGGGGCAGAGAAGCCAAATTATGGGACTGTACCTGATCGAGATTTATGGAACAGGGACTTGAAAGGATAGAGGGGAAGGGAGGTTAAGTAAGAGAACCTGTAAAAGAGCGTTTCAACCGACTCCTCATGGAATCCAGACTTGTCAGGAAAGAAAGTCTGGCCAAAGGCAGTCTTGAGAGTCAGGTGGGTGAGCTAACTAATAGAAAGTTTTCACATCAAAGAAGAGAAGGTCTTGTGGACAGAGGAAGTGAGAAAGTTATAAAAATAGGAGATTGCATTGGAGGCTTGGATGTTGACTTAAACACTTTAGGGACAGGGTGACTAGAAGTGATGTTCACAGCACTGGGCTGTTAAACTACATAGATTGTGAGGTGCAGACCAGCCCCACGGATGCTGGAACAGTCCAGGACTGTGGTAGGGAAGGAGTGCTAGCCAAAGAGATGCTCAAGCATACCCAATGGTGGACAATCTGAGAGAAAAGCTCTTATAACATAAGATTAAAATTTGAATTGAGATAGAAAATTGTGAAGATCTCTAAGATTCCTTTATATATTTTATGTGTGTGTATGTATGGTTTTTGCTTTGATATTTTCATGTGTAATTTCTTTTTTTATATAGGTCCCTGGGAGATATGTTACAGAGTTAACTCTATCTAACCAAACTACAGGGGAAAAGATACTGGAAGGACCTATGGAATGTTCCTTTATTCCTGTAGTAGTAGCAGTAGTAGGAAAATAATAGCCCAAAGAGAAGACAACTCTTCAGCTTCCTGTGTGATGGCATCAGATGCAGCTTGTGTACAGATAAAGAACACATTTGTGGTGGCCGCTGGTCCATCATCATTTACAAATATTATGAGCAGTCTCAGAGGGCTTACTCTGAGCCAGAGAATGAACGTATTACACAGCAGGGGTTGATAAAACATGCTTCTTTCTTTTCGTAATATTGTTTTACAGATAGAGGAATGTCCCTCCCAACCACCATACTGAGAAAGTCTTCGAATGGCTTACAAACCAGTTTTCTAAAGTGGCATTCCAGAAATTATTTCAGAATCTAAAACAAAACAAAAAAACCAAAAAGCAAAATGAACAAAAACTAAAAAACAAGGATGAACTAATCCAAGAAATGTAAACAACAGTTACAGCCTGTTTTCTAGATGAACTCTTGGAGCTTCTTTCACAACTGATCATGAACCCACGGGTCATGTTTTTCCTTAATCTGAAACCCTGAGAGGTGAGGGCCTCTTAGCACCCGTCTTAGGCAGGCATTCAGTTCAGAAAACAATTTGCTAAGTGCTCTGAGAAGCTGGTGGTAAACACTCAAGTATCTTCCTCAGAACAATTGGAAAACTGCTCCTTTCTGCATTAAGGAAATAATTGTTAGTAAATATGGTTCTTCCCCAGCTGCTACTCAGATTTTGACTCCAACAGGAGTTTCCTATTTGCATGACTCTTGACCAAACTCTTCACTCTGGGTAGGTTTAAATTTATGAGTTAAAGAGATACTGCACAGCTGGAATGTGCAGTACTGGTGAAAATGCAACTTTTGAAGAAAATAGTTGGGTGCAATGAGATTAAAGGTTCTTTGAACCTGAACAAACACAACACATACTATCCTCATCTTGTTTGTGATTTGTCTTTGGATTTCAGGTATTCCTAATACACAAAAGATGGCAGACTTTTCCTCAGGTAATTCTTTGTCTATAATTAAATGGAGTAGAGGCAATCACAGGAGGTTGGGCTACCATGTCATTTTCTTTAAGACATAAATGTGAAGGATTTGTCAGGAGAGGAAAAAAAAACACACACTTTTTTTTTAACATCCTGAAAAAATAATAGATTCTCTCTGTTGGTGATTTTGAAGCTTCTGTAAATTGTTGGAGATGTGTTCTTACATTTTAAAATTTCCATGAAAACCTGAAGACCATCTTAAAGAGAAGATAAGGCAAAGAGAAATTGACCCTGGAGAATGTAAGCCCCTTGGTGGCTGAAAATTGGACCAATAGGCACTGTTAAAAATAAAAAGTGAATGAAAGTCCTTTATCAGGGGGTGCATGTAAGAGAGAGAGAGAGAAATGGAGAAAGAGACAGAGAATGCAAGTGGGTCGGGAGCTATAACAAGTGTCCCTGCATTCTAAATTAAGAAAAAGCAGTAATTAAATGGAGGCAGTTTTGAAGGAAAAGAATTCTCTCAAGGGTAAGACAAAACTATGCAAATTTGCTAAGTCAAGCCAAGGCAAGCCAAGGCAAGCCAAGCCACAGTCTGTGTTCACCAATTTTGAAAAAAACAAAACAAACACAAACCCCCAACCCCCCAAAACTAGTTGCAGGGCTATAATCTTTGATGGATGGTCCTTGTGTTTCTGCTTCCATGTTTGTACTATCTGGTTGCAATTTGGGCTTCCTGTGAGAATGGTCTTGTTCGAGACAGTTGTAACCTCCTGCTTTCCATGGCTCCAAAGCCCATTCTCCACACAACATTGGCTTCTCTCTTGTCTACCACCCTAATCTAGCCCCTATCAGATCATTTGTACCCTGGGCTCCTTTCTTGAGTGGGCGCCCAGAATGTGGTACTGGGATCCTTGTGTGTGTTGAGGCCAGCACCTCACTGGTCCTCCCATCCTGGGTACAGCCTGACATTCCACAGCCCTCTCTCCCGCTTCTTACACTTGGCTGTCCATGATGAAATCTTGCCAACTTAAAAAAAAAAAAAAATCCTTCACTCTTTATGCAGCTTTGGTTTCTAACTAGTGTTGGCTTTTTCAACTACATCTTATCTAGGGATCATCGCCTGTCTGGAGGACTCTCCAACCCCCAGGATAAAGTCTACCCAAATAGGATAATGCATAGTTTGAAATCATTATTTTACTGCCTTTAGAATGGTTGAGAAATACTTTATCCAACTCTAAAATTTTATTCCAAGGAGGATCTGGAATGAATTAGATTTAATGGATTGGTCAGAATGCTGCAGACAGTTGAATGTTTCACAATGTTTTCGGTGGTAGAATGTGCAGGAATCGCCACATTAAAATCCTCTATCTCTGAAGCCCGGAGCCAGAACCTTCATGGCCATCTGCTTCTGCCCCTTCGTTCATAGAAGGCAGAGAAATGAACCTGGTGAAGTGAAACCATCATGGGAGGAACAGAAAACCAAGCACAGCAATCATTTCACTGGGAGGTGAAATGAAAGCAGAAGCGAATGTACCCCAAGGCCCTGTCCTGCTCTCTGGCTTGCCTGCACTGGGTACTACAAGAGGCTGTGTGGCTCACTCCCTTTTCTTGAACCCCATCACCTGTGCATGCTCCTATTTCTGTTCACACTGGGGTGTTGGAACAGTGTCAACAAAGCAGACTAAGTGAATCCCCATGAAGCCTGAAAGGAGGCAACTATTAAAAAAACTCATAAACTTCTAGTGGCATCCAAGTTATGTCTCCAATTTAGTCACTGATGCTCCAGCTGTACCAGTCACCACTGTGAGAAGTGAGTCCCGTTCAGAAGTTGAAGGCCTATGTGAGGAGAGTCGCATTTGGAATGCCTGTTGAATTTATAGCTGGGTTGTATTTCGGAAGATTTTAGGCTAGATGTTTGGCACTCAGGATACATTTATCTTTAGAGGCAATCTTTTAAATTGTGGCTCAGTTTTCAGGCCAGCCCACAAAAAAACCCTACTTTATCAACAATATGGCTTTGATGAGTAAAACTATGCATTCATAATAAAAAGTAAAGCCAAGAGGTTGCTGAGTAATTAAAAAAAAAAACAACCACATTGTGTTAAATACATTAGTTCTATAAATGCTAGCAGGTTTAATTAGGTGGATATGAGAAATTATTTTGAGATGTGGGATTTTGCAGGGAAATTTCAGGAAATTTCAAAGGTTTTAGAGTTGGTGGCATTCTTTCCTTAGAGCAGATGGCTGAGAAAATGCCTCTAAGGAAATTTGGACAGTTGCGTTTTCATCAGCACATTCCCTTAGACATTGGTAGGAGCTGCAAAGGAGCAGTGAAGTAGAGAGCTACTTCCATTGGTTGAGGAAAAAAAAATGAGGATATATATGGGGAAATGACAAAAAAGATTTATGTGACCCAAAAAGAAAGAATTTTGCTGTGAGGAAATCAGTTGATTGGCTGTAGAAGCAAATGTGGGGAACTTGAAAATCCTCCAGAGGATACTTGGGAGAGCTGAGGTGGCAGTCTACCCTCTCAGAGGCCCACAGCTGGCCTGGGATATTTTGGTGGTTTATCCAGTGTTCACTAGAGTATCCTCAGAAAGGACTTGTAGACCTGCTCATAGATGTAGATGTTTCAAGAGGCATTCTGTTTGTAAAGAAGTTGTAGAATCAAATCATAAGGAATTTGATCTTAGTGGATAATAAGATTGAATAGTAGGATTTACTTTTTGCCTATAGGAATGTATTTTGCCTCCTTTTTCCTTTTATTAAACCTACCCTTTCTCTGCTTCTTAAAGAATTAAGTTTTTTAAAAAAGCTAGATGTTTAGGTATCTATATTTTTTAAAAGTATATTTATTTTTAAATATCTAAAATATTTGGGTTAAATATTTTTTAACCCAAATGGGTTAAAAATGGGTGAAATGGTTTAAAAAAAACCCAGTAATCAGCTTTTTTTTTAAAATGTATTTTTTTTTAATTTTTATTTATTTATGATAGTCACAGAGAGAGAGAGAGAGAGAGGCAGAGACACAGGCAGAGGGAGAAGCAGGCTCCATGCACCGGGAGCCCGACGTGGGATTCGATCCCGGGTCTCCAGGATCGCGCCCTGGGCCAAAGGCAGGCGCCAAACCGCTGCGCCACCCAGGGATCCCCAGTAATCAGCTTTGATGTAAGAATCTGAAATTGATACTTAAGTTAAAAAAATTTCTCAGATCTATTCTAGAAGATAGATAACTAGATAGAGTAAATAATTTGTTCTTTACTAATTTCCAATTCATATTTAAGACAGAGAATAGACTGTTTAGCTTTGTATTATCTAGGAAGAAATAAATTTCCAAGTATTTGGAAGAAATAAATTTCCTATTTATAGGAACTTCACCAATAAATTAATGTCCTAAGAAGAAAATAATTTTCAAGTACTCTCAATTTGTTGGTAGCTACTTATATAAAACATACTGATAATTAATTTCAAAAACTTATTTATTGATAAAAGTCTCTTTTTGACTCTCTGGGTTATACACACTAAATGTAAGTAGAAGTGCTTAGAGGACCTGAAAGTAAAAACATTTCAAAACATCCATTATTCCGAATTTCAAGAGTTCATGAATTGTTATCATTTGTCATTTTGGGGAGCTATTCCTTCACATTGTAATCAAATCTTCTTATATTCAATTTCCACAAATTGAGAGTTTTACAAATTTATAAATTGAGAGTTTAGGTCGCATTTTAAAGATTACTAGCCTTATATTATTGAAGTCTATACTTCAAAGAATACCCGGGTGGCATGGACTGCAGGTGCCTAGTGGCTACCAACACCCAGTTTGCATGAATCTGTCAATGTTTAAGGCAAGTGATCTCTTGGTATCCTTCCTGTAAATGACTATTAAACTACAGCAAAGAGAAAAGAATTCACAACCAACATGATGCATATCACACAAGTTACATAGTATCTATGAACATACATAGTGTTGGATATAAAGCAAACATTCAACTCCAGAGTTTAGAACTTCCCTAGGTGTCTGTGCTCCAAGAATCTGAAGGAGAGAAACCTTTAACCATAGGACATGTGAAAGCTTTAATTGTTTCAATGTTAATACATTCCCTTTGAAGATGCTATTTTTGCTTTTTAAATTTTTTAAAAAGATTTTATTTATTTGAAAGAGAGACAGAGGGAGCACCAGCAAGGGGAGGGGCAGAAGGAGAGGGAGAAGCAGACTCCCTGCTGAGGGTGGAGCCCGATGTGGGGGAGATCACAAAGTCAGACACTTAACTGATTGAGTCACCCAGGAGCCCCAGAAGATGTTATTTTATAATCCTTGAGGATATTAAAATCATCTCAATGAAGAACCAAAGGAGAGAGGAAATGGACAAAAAATTTTCCAGGGAGGAAGTATTTGAAATAATTTTGTGGAATACAAGTGACTTTATTTATTATTTCCTCATAAAGAAAGAGACTTGTCCTATAAATCCTTTAATACTGAATCCCTTTTAGTCTTCCTCTCTTGGAATAAAAGGCATGTTGGGTTGAAGAAGAAAGCGTTTCATAACTGGCAATGTCCCAGTGCCTGCAGTTAGAGTAGAGGCAGACCCGTGTTCCAAATGGTTGAGTTAGTATTTCATGAAGCCTGCCCTTTGCTCCATTTCCAATAGAGACACTGTCTCCCTGAGCTACTAGACAATGTCGATTCTTAAATAAAGTTCTCTTTTGAGGATAACATCTGGTTAAAAGGTTTTTTTTTTTTCCCCATTCAAATGTGACATTTTCAAGGGTTTATGCTAATTATGTTCTTTTCTTCCCAGAAGAAACTTAAAGCCAGATTTGGATCTTAATCTGAAAGGGATCATCAGCTCCTGGGACACTTGAGCTCCTGGCGAGTCTGTGACCAGAAAAGCAGCGTGGATGGCAGGTGGGGATTGTAGAGAGGCTGAGTTTTAGGTCCCCCAGACCCTGCCTCTTAACAGACCCCAGGTGATTGGATAAGCTTAAGAATCTGAGAAGCACTGCTCACGGCTTCTCTATAAGCTGCACTAAAGAATGTGATCCAGAAATTTCCAGTCTAGGGGTTCTCGGGGGCACTGAGATGGCCTTTGGCAAATTATCGCATTTCTCCACTTAGTATTGGCAACATCTGGAAAAGCCCACTTGGCAAAGATCCTTCTATCTTTTGGCAATGTACCAAAAGGACTCTAAAAATACCATTTTGTATGAATTCTCCAAAACATGACGTGTCTATTTATGATTTTGGTTTGATTTGTGCTGCTAGTCAAACCATATGCAAAAGATACCTATTAAAGTAGGCTAAATAAGTGACAGGTTACCATGAACAATGAAACCAGGAGAAATTTAAGTTTTCTAGGAGTGACATTTTAAGTTAGGTCTGGCATTTTCAAAAAGATTTTATTTATTTGAGAGAGAGAGAGAGAGAGAGAGAGAGAGAGAGGTGGGGGAGGGGCAGAGGGAGACAGAGAAGCAGACTCCCCCCTGTGCAGGGGGACCAATGTGGGGGCTCAATCCCAGTACCCTGGGACCAGAGCCAAAGGCAGATACTTAACCAATTGAGCCACCCAGGCGCCCCTAGGTCTGGCATTTTAACCATAAAATTAAAAGAAAAAGCCTGATAGATTATCTCCAAAATAACTTATTCTTATAATTACTTTGCCTTAAAAAAATATAAGCCACAGTTTTAATTTTTTTCCTTACCATAAAACATAAGCAAAACAACCAGTTAGACCAGGCTCCTACCTTTATATCCTGTGGGTTAATATCAGGATTTGTTTGACACCGTAGAGGTCCCAGAGTTTGGACATGAAAAATGTAGAGGAGAAATTCGTCCCGGGCAGAGAATGGCCAGCCCACTTCCAGAAGGGTGTTGCTGATGGTACTTGGTCCAATATTGTGCAGCTATAAACAAGGAACATGTCAAGTAATGGCACAACACAAAACAGGAAGATGAAATCAAACTCCATGTACTTCGTACCCATTCTAAAAGACAGGTATGTTTGTTTTTAATGCATCTGGGCTGTGATGGTGGCATTGGAAAATAGAATCGATGTAAGCAAGAGGAGCTCCAAAAGCAATAAGTGCTGATGCTCAGAGAAGACTCTTCATTCTGGGAACCTCTAAGGTCAGACTTGCTTAGCAAAGACCACATTAACCATGTCTGGTAATTGTGATGTTTACCTTAAATATATATTAATTTCATCGCAGTGCTAGAAGTGCAATTTTAATTATATGCTTTCAAAACTAGTTATTCGTTCTTTACATTGAAATCTGCCTTCTTCCTGACTACTGACTTGCCAATTGCAACCATATGGGATGCACTTTCTTTCACCCCCTGGAAAAATAGTTATCCATCAAATGCCAAAGATGGCCCAGGCTCAGCACAGTTCACTTCAAGTACACATTTCAAAGCTGAGCTCCTTCTGTTTTAATCAGCGGATCTCAAAGAAAGAGAGGCCAAATCTCATAAAGAGATGAGCATTTTAAACACATGAGTCTTGTACTCACAGGACACCAAAACAGCTTGGGAAAAATCACCAAATGTATTTAAATTTATTGTGGTTTTGAAAATTCACTTCAAAGCTGGCAGGATACTTTTGTCTTTTTTTCCTCCACAGTTCTGATAATTATAATGATCAATAAAACAATTTATAATTTGGTTTTGCTTATTAGGTGGCTCATTTAATTCACATTATCAAAGCAACATGGCATCCACTGGTAACAGTATATTTTGAGACATGAGGATAGCACATAGGAAACATGTGATGATTGCTTTTGTCACCACTGATTATTACCCTAAAATTTTATGATCCGTTTATGCTAAGATTAGAAGCAGGGCTGCCCTGAGAATGATTGAGTTTGAATATGTTTGCAAACTTTGAAGTTTCACCATTCTTAAGCAGAGTGGTGCACACAAGGTTTAATAAATTATTCAACAGCATTTTTTTCTAGCAAGGTTCTTAATCTGAGTGGCCTTGGGGACTCTGTTATCCTTTTGCTATCAAGAGAGCTTAGGGCAAAGCTTTGATCCAGCTTCGGATGGGGCTTCTGATTCTGAACCACAGGTTGGGCAGATGACAGAGGTTTTCGTGTTGATGCTGTGCAGGAGTTGACACTTCTTTCCCCATATGTAAACAGCTCATCAGTTTTGAAATGACTTCATTGTTAACCTGCGAGTATGTTAGTCATGTCCCTTGTAGCTTCAGATGAAAGTCACAGTCAGAATTATTAGGTCAGTGGAGTGTGTTACATAGGAGAAGGACAGACAGCAGTACAGAAGAACGGGTCTCAAACAGAAGATGGCTTTTCATGAGCTGCTGGTTTGCTTCTGGAAAATACTTTACTAATCAACAGACTATTTCAAATCTCAGAATAAGTTATTCCTCTGTGTGTGTGTGTGTGTGTGTGTGTTTGTGTTATATGTGTGTGGGGTTTTTTGTACAATAGTGAATACTCCATAAATTTTTCTCTGTCTGGTACCTTCTGGTTGGTGACCTTTATTTTAAGAGATGTGTAGGTTTTAAGGATATTTGAAAATGTAGGAAGAAGCAAAATAAAGTCTAGGGAGCTAGTCATTTTTATGCTTAAGCTGTACATTAAAGATTAAAAGGGAGGAAATAAGGAACATTTAAAAGGGAATAGTAACAAGATAAAATATTCTCACTACATAATGACTCTCATCACTAGAAAGCAAGTGACTCATACTGTACTCCCCCCCTCCCCACTGCAATATGATAGCATAACAGCACAAATCCAAGCAGTATATACAGCTTAGATCTTAGATTGGTGTCTTTTAAAATACTATGAAGAGTTTATTGGTAAAGAGCATAAGAATAAACTCCTAACACAACTTTAAGATAGATAAAAGCTACCTCATAAATATGTTCCACCAGTGGACCAATTCCTTCCTCTTTGCGGGGCTCCTCTTCTGGCTCCCAGTTATGAATGGGCAGAACAATCTGCGGAGGGTGGGATACTCTGAAACATGGAATGTTTTGTTAATTGCTGATGATGACACAGTAAAGAATGGTTCACTAGTGTACAGGATGCTAACAGCAATGAGAAAAAGTGGCCTGCAATTTACTTGAACAGATATTGCCTATATGGAAAAAGGTATTAAAACTGATGATCAGTAAAATAACTAAAGGAATAGCAAAGGATCTGTAACATCCACTGGAGGCTTTTAATACTTGGCCTCTAGCTGAGAGGTGGACTATTTTATAGCATTTCACCTCTTGAGCACTAGGAGGGAGAGCAGAGAGTCTTTCTGATTTGAGATGGATAATTTAACATATATACGTATAAATGTACACATCTATCTATAGGTCCTGTGTAAGTGTAAGACTGTGTGTGTGTATAGGACATATACTCCCTACCTTAAGTCATGTCAAGAAATGGGACTTTTTTTGTGGATAAAAGTCTAGAATTTTGTGTTGTGTTGAACATTGGGTTATGAAGAAATGTAGTTTTGTATTAAATACTTCAGAGCAGAAAAGTGGTCACTTGTATATTCCTACTTAGATTTCTTTGGTTTTCCCTTAATGCAGCCATACTTCCCCCAAGGCCAGGCCAAGAGCCAAAATAAAGCCTGATTGAGTTCTAGAGTTGTCTTCTAGATAACTCAAGGCTGAGAGACGCTTAAATGATGTAATCATGTAAGTAGGATATTAACACATAGATATTTTTTGCCTGTAATTTACACCTAGTGAGCACTGGCTGAATGCAAGGCACTACATGGCATTATTCTACATTAAAAGCTGGTTCCAAACCAAATTGTTATTTTTGTATAATCTTCAAAAGGATACTTCTCAAAAGAACAATGCTTTTGGGTTTTTTTTTTTTTTTTTTTAGCAATTTTTAGGTGAAAGTATCTTTAAAAGAATTCCTAGACCTTAGCTAAAAGTAACTTCAACAGAGAATCTCTCTCGGCAATCAGATGTCTCAAATGCCCCTTTAAGGGCATCAGTAATTAATGCAGCCTCTAGCAACGTCAAATACTATCTTTATTTTCGCCTCTGAGTAATCTCTTTATCAAGGACGAAGCAAAATTTATTGGACTAAATACTGACCCAAGGGCAAGTAATTTAATTTCTATGTGTCCCTATTTTCTCATCTGGAAAATTATGATAAACTCTTTGGATTGTATACCACAAATTATTGGAAAACATCTCAAATGATCTTGATCAAAGTTAATTTGGCTGCATTGTCTTCTGGGGGTGTGTGGAAGAAGTATATTTTTTAAATTGGCAACCCACACAAATGCTACTAAATTACAAAAACATTTGCTTTCATCCTTAATGGGCAACTATTAAATTATAAGTGCAGGGCACAGGCTTGCTGGGCTGATACCTCAACATTCCCTATGCTTATATTGGTTTGTTGTTACATCATGCTCCCCTTTCTGACTTGATTTGATTAAATCATGTTCAGATCAAACACCAGGGACCTGGTAAGAAGAAGAGTACAGAACATGGAAGGTTCTTTTCATTCAAATGAAACCCAAGGAGTTTGGGCTTCTGGGGGTCTTCATGATCTAGCCACCCAAAGCTTTACTTTGCTCTTAGCTTGGCAATGAGAGTTGACTTCATCATGCTCTACAGCCAATGTGAGGCTCTAAGGAAAACTATTTTTTTTTTTTGATAGAGAATAAATACAGAACAGAAGCTGAGCACATTTTCTCTGAAAAATTTGTTCTTATGGCCATCAATCCTGTAGGATTGACTGGTCATAAATGCTCCCATGCCACAGAATCATAAATATTTCGACCTTGACAGGTACTATGGAGACAGTGTATTCAATACTTCTCATTTTATCCATGAAGGGAAAATCCATGTTCAGAAAAGTAGGAGTTAATTGCAGGTGAAGACTTCAGCTCAGGTTAATTCAGTACTATTCTATTTCCAATATACGGTTGACTCTTGAAAAACATGGATTTAGACTGCACGGTCCAATATTTTCCCCATATATAAGATACAGCACTGTAATTATTTTTTCTCTTCCTTATGATCTTCTTATTAGCATTTTATTTTCTCTAGTTTACTTTATTGTAAGAATACAGCATATAATACATATATAAAATATCTATTAATCAACTGTTTCTGCTATCAGGAAGGCTTACTGTTAATAGTAGTCCTGGGGGAGTCAAAAGTTGTATGCACAGGGGGTTGGTGCCCCTAACTCCTGCCTTGTTCAGAACTCAACTGTATAATGTACCACAGGAGCCACCAAGTAGCAGCGATTTTAGTAAAGACAACTTAAAGAAACATTCTGCCCCATTTCTGTAAACAAAATCAAATAGAAACCGGTAAGAAACAATCTATTATCGGTCATGGCAAAATCATTCAAAAGGTATGGGTCACAAAATTCAGTTATCTACTGTCTAAGACTTTTTCAAATCTGGGGAAACCATGACAAAAAATGGCTCCATGGAGATTCCACATAAATAAGTGAAACATTGTTCATGGTTTTCAAAATTATCATTTTTGTTTAGAAGGAAGGAAGAATATAATCAACTTTTAGCTGAGATAAAGAACCCTAACTGAATAGCATTCACATTCTAGGGTGGAGGATAGAACATTATTCCATGGAGCTCCCCACCCCAGTGATAAGAAGATTGAGGTATCAATGGTAATGCTAGATGTTAGGAAAGGATTAGGGAAGAAAGGAATTAGGTTTTTGGTAAGTTAAAGTCAATGCAATTGGAAGTTCAAGTCTGATGCTGTGCTATTATGATATGAACCCTATTCTCATAATCCTGTTTTCAAACACTATTAGCCTCAAATAGACTTCTATTTAATGTATGGAACAATGTTGGCTCCACCTGCTATTACCAGGGTCTATACAGACCATGGTTGTTGATGATGGTAGTCTTTTTTTTTTTTTTAAGATTTATTTATTTATGAGAGAGAGATCGAGAGAGAGAGGCAGAGAGACAGGCAAAGGGAGAAGCAGGCTCCCCACAGGGAGCCCAATGCGGGACTTGATCCAGGATCCCAGGATCACACCCTGAGCCCAGGCAGACGCTCAATCGCTGAGCCATCCAGGCGTCCTGACTGTTTCTTAATCAAACTCACTAAATCCTGATTATATTACAGAGGACACAAATTTATTACTCTTTGTGAGCTAAGTACATGTGGTGCTACCTCTTGTGGCTAAATTTACTTATTACCGACTTAATGCTAAATTAATCCTTTGAGCCAACAAATGACATGTAAATCTGCTGAAAGACAGTGTTGACACTATCTGGCTTTGAAATAGCAGAATAATTCTCAGTATTTTTTTCCCATTAAAGAAATAAATCCATTTGAGTTTGTTTTTAAAATTACAAAACAACGCTAAACTAAAAAAGAACTGCTAGAGACAGTGTGTGATAAAATACATTGGAATAAACACAACTGGGGAAAAAAAAGAGATTTCTGAAAACTGAGCATGGAAGATTTTCAACACAGTAGCTGTTTGTTCCCTGAAGAATTAAACATTAAAACTAATATTTTTGCTAAGTATTTGGAATAAAGAGCTTTACTTTGCAAAATGGCTAAAAAGAACTCTAACACTGTGTTAAGAATAAACTGTGGTCAGTTGTTGAACATTAATCTAGTGATTAAAAAAATTGCATTCATATGAGAAACCCAATTTTAATTACCTGATTTAATTATTGCTAAAATGAATAGGAAATTTCCTTCCTTTTTAAGTTAGAAATATTGGTATGATAAATGATGGCAGAAATTTATTTATAAATATTTATCTTATAAAATGGATATATAAGAAATAAATATATTACACCTTGCAGCATTGGATTGAGTTATGTCTTATGGAATAAAAACGGTACCCAATTTAAAATTTTCTTTGGCATTAAAAAAAAGTTTCAATTTATTTTTGGTCTGCAAAACAAAGATAAGCTAAGCTTAACGAAGGAGACAAAACTTCATATACACTAGTTGTAAATGTTAAAAGATATAAAAATAAGTGTAAAAAAATTCTTATTTCTTCTCTGATTTTCTTTAGTGTTTTTCTCAATGAGAACAATGGGGGAATTGAGAAATGCACAAAAATGAAACATCTGGATTAGCTCCAAATTTCTATAAATCAAACAGCTCACTTCTCATGATTCAGCTCATGAGTTAAAGAAGAAATCACAAAGGAAATTAGAAAACATTGTGACTGAAACCCAACATATCAATATTTTGGTAGATGTTCAAGCAATTAGAGGGAAATTTATAGCACTAAATGCTTATGTAAGAAAAGAGTCGCCAGTCAATGATCTAATTTCTACATAGAGGAATTGGAAAAAGGGAAAATCTAACCTAAAGTGAACAGAAGAAAGGAAATAGTAATAACAAAAGCAGGAGCCAATGGAATAGAAAACAAAGCAACAAATAAAAGAGAAAAAAGCACCTGGGTGGCTCAGTCATTTGAGCTTCTGAGATCTCAGAGTCCTGAGATCAAGCCCCAAGATGGGCTCCATGCTCAGTGCAGGCTCTGCTGGAGATTGTTTCTCCCTCTGCCCCTTCCCCTCCCCTCCCCCCACTCTGTGCTCTCTTTCTCTCTCTGTCCTTCTAAATAATTAGTCTTGAGAGAGAGAGAGAGAGAGAGAGAGAGAGAGAGAGAGAGAAGGAGAAAAAAGAAAAGTCAATGAAATAAAAAAACTGGTTCTTTGAAAAGTTCACTAGACCCTAGGTAGAGTGATCAAGCAAAGAAAGGAGGGCAGTAGAAGATACAAATCAATACAGGGAATGGTGAGACCCTACGTACATTAAAAGGAAAATGAGAGAATATCATGAACAAATTTATGCCATACATGTAACAACTTGGATGAAACAGACAAAGTTCTTGAAAGACAAACTGAATGCTCCTCCCTTAAGATCAGGGTAGGATCTAAAAACAAGACAAAGATGTCCTTTTGCACCAAGTCTACTCAATCTTGCCCTGACACTCCTTGTCTATGCAATAAGAGAAGAAAAAGAAATAAAGAAAAAAAGAAATAGAAGAAATAAAAGGTATGACTATGTAGTAAACAATTTAACATTTTCCCAGAAGCCCTTAGCTTCTGGAAGGTAAAGCCTAAGCTCTAGAAATTTTATGCCTGAAAGAAATATCTTTGTTTTTTCTAAGGGTCATGGGTCATACTGGATATTCTATCAATATGATTTGGGGAGGGTTGCCCACATCAAAAAGATTAACAGTGTGAGTCCGGGTGGGAGCTTGATTACATCATATTGGACAACCTGGAGATGACTGAGATCAAATCAGTGGTCAATCAATTAAATGCCTTTGTAGTGGATCCCCAATAACAACTGTGAACACGGAGCCTTCGGCAATTTCCTCAGTTGGGGATACTCCATGCATACTGTTATGTATCCATATAAGGAAAGTAACATGTCCTGGCTTCATGGAGGATGACAACAGAGGCTGTGTGTTTGGTACTGCCCCAGGCTCCAACTTATGCTCTTCTTCCCTTGGCTATCTTTAGTATTTATCCTTTTCCTGTAATGCACATAGTGATGAGTATAATAGCTTTCAGGGAGTTCTATGAGTCTTTGAATGAATTATCAAATGAATTATCAAACTGAGGGTGATTTTGGGAAGCACTCAAATCTACAATTGGTATCAGAAGTAAGGATAATCTCTTCTGGGTACTATTCCTTCTAACTCTGTAGTTAGCTAAACTCTTGCATATGCAGATTAAATTAGGAAAAAAATCAAACTTTTTATTCACAAGTGGCATGATAATGCTATAGAAAATTCTAGGAAATCAACAACCAAAAAGTTACTAGAATTTGTAAGCAAATTTACTAAGATCTCAGGGTACCCTGCTTGCATTTCAGGACTTAAACATGTGGATCAAAGAAACAGAATGGAAGGTCCAGAGACAGAGTGTCACAGATGAATAGAGGTGTCAAGTAATTCAATGGGGAAAGGATGGTCTTTCAGCCAATAGCAGAGCAACAACTAGATATTCTTATGCAGCAGTGAACTGTGGACCTTACCTCACACCAGACACAAATATTAACTTAATCATAGACCAAAATGTAAAATTGCAAAACTTGTAGGAGAGAATGTAGGAGAAGGTCTTGTGACTCTGAGAAAAGTGAAGACTTTTTATTTTTTTTAATAAAGGACAAAAACAGTACAAACTATAAAATATTTGTTTATTTTTAAAGGCTTATTTATATATTTTAGGGAGATTGAGAGAGCAGTCTATAAAATATTTAAAATTTGGATTTCATACAAACTAAAAAATTTTGCTTTTTGAACATCAGTGTTAAGAAAATAATAATTAGCCAAACCATAAACGGAGAGAAAATATTTGCAGGACACATATCTGATAAATGATTTTGTATCCGGAGTATATAAGGAATTTTTAAACTTGATAGTAAGATAGATAATAATAAAAGACTCAATAATAAATGGGCAAAATTTTAAAAGACACATCAAAAAAACCCACTACGGGCAAATAAATAGTGAAAAGATACTCAGTATCACTAGTCATTAGAAATGCTGATTAGGGGTCCCTGGGTGGCTCAGTCAGTTAAACATTTTGCCTTTGGCTCAGGTCCTAGGATGGAGACCCACATTGGGCTCCCTGCTCAGCGGGGAGTCTGCTTCTCTCTCTCCCTCTGTGTGCTCGCTCTCTCAAATAAACAAATCTTAAAAAAAAGAAAATTATAACAAACTCAATGAGATATTCTCACACACTTACCACAATGGCTAAAAATGAACAAAAACAAACCTCAAGCCCATGCATGCAAGTGCATGACACAACTATAACTCACTATGCTGGTGGGAATGTGAAATGGAAATGGTACAGCCACTTTGAAACACAGCTCAGCAATTTCTTTTAAAGTCAAACATACCCTTGCCATTACAGCTCAACTCCATTTGTGAATAAAAAAAATCCCCACAAATGCCTATAGCAGGCTTATTATTAATAGCTCTAAACTGGAAACAACCCAAGTGTTCACCAACTTGTGAATGGAGCAGCAATTTGTGGGACTTCCGTACAGCAATAAAAAGAAACAGACCACTGATACATGTAAGAACATGGGTGTTTTTTTCACATGCATTATGCTAAGTGAGAGAAGCCAGACTCAAAAGGCTACATTCTGTATGAGTATATTTATATGACTTTTCTGGAAATATAGTGATGGAAGATAGATCAAGGCTGACAGAGCCTGGGAGTGGGGGCTGGGTTAACCATAAAGGTGCACGAGAAGCTATGTGGGGTGATGGAACTGTTTTATATTGAACGTCCTTGTGGTGTCCTAATGCTTCAAACTGAACATCTAAAGACAGGGTGAGTTTTACTTTATATAATTTATACCTCAAAAAGCCTGACTTAAAAAAACACACACCAAACCCCATAGACTATGAAAAGGTACTTGCAATGTGTGTAGCTGATAAAGGATTAGTGTCTCAAATTCTAGAATAGGAAAGAGTTGCTTCCTATGGATTAGTATGAAAAAATTGTCTTTTAGTAGAAATATGGCCTAAAAATGAGCAGAAATTATTCAATTTGGGAAGAATGGAGTCAACATACACACACACAAAGCTACTCATTGTCATTTTGGAAAGAGGGGATGTCAAATTGAACGTTGAGTTAGACAGTATTTCTCATCCATTAGATTGACTCAGATTGAAAAACTCGACCATTTTGTAAGTTAATAACATGTAACAGTGAAACTTACCTCCATGTCTTCTGGAACAGAAGTTTGGTATAATTATTTTGGAAAAAAAAAACTGGCTTGGTACTATTTAGCAAAGTCAAATAGTGTACAATGTCTGATCCTCAAATTCTGCCTCTAAGCAGGTACACTTCTGACATTCACTTCTGACATTCTTCCACATGTGTCCCAGGAGATATGTACAAGGAAGTTTGTAAAAAAGGAAAAAGAAAACCCTCAAATGCTCATCAAGAGTAGAATGGATGAGTAAGTATGGTGTATCTATACAATATTAAACTCTTCTGCAATTAAAAGAATGAACTATAAGCACACGTCCTAAAGTGGGTGAATGTCAAAAACATTCATTTGAATGAAAAAAAATCACAGAAGCATAAACAAAAGATTTTGTGTAGATAAGGTTCAAAGAACTCTCTCATAGGCTACATGGCATGATTATTTATAAAGATGCACCTGAAGACAGGCTGCTTGGACTTCCGTTCTAGCCCCCCACTTCCTACCTCCTAGCTTGGTAGTCTTCAGCTCCCTCCTTTTTTCTTCAGCCCCTTTTGCCAAAATTTCCTCACTTGTGCAGCAAGGATGCTGGTATTTATTAAGATGTGCTAATGGGTTGCGGTAGCACATGGAAGGATCAGTACATGCTAGGAATTATTATTCTTCTCTAATCCATTAGGTGGAGCCTCACTGGTCCCAAGAGGGCAGGCAGGGCTCCCCTCATTGAGAACAGCAGGGAGCAGAAGTATGAAAATGCATGGAGACCAAGGCTCAGAGTGCAGTTGTCTCGAGTGACCATCATGGAAGAGTGGGAACCACTCAGGACTATGGAAAAGTAAAGGGATCTGGGATTGCTGGAGCCCAAATGACCACTCAGTCTAGAATACCAGCTGACATTTTTAGCTAAGTCCTTAATTGCCCTGAAGAAATAGAATTATGATAAAATCAACAAAGTCCTCACTTGCATAAAAACTATGTACAGTACATTTCCCAAGATGGTGGTCATTCTAAGCCTTTTCTTTGATCACTCTCCTCCTGCCTCTCAACTGATTGTGTATTGGTACTTTCTTCAAAGAACAGGACACAAGGAAAAATGTAGATTTTTCATATCTAAGAGTTAGCCATTTGTTTAACCTTTCATTATGCCAAAATAATTACTGGAGAAGTGAGACTTTCGGCAATCATAGATTTGTCTGTTTTATCTGGCTTCTTATCACAAGTTTCTATAGTCTGATTACCTGTCAGTGTGGGGAATAAAGGGATCTCTCATTTTGATATCCTTTAAGTTGATACCAAATGTAGTTTGCTCTAGTTTTCAATGGAAGTCTAATGGTGGATAGAAAATAATGGAAATTTAAAACTAAAGTGAATTGTGATTGCTAATGTGTTAGGAAAATTTCATATAGTTTTTACTAGTTTTTTTTCCAGAACTAAAGCTATTATAGTATTAGTATGGTATTATAGTATAACAACTACAATGTCTTGATTATTACTTACCCTCTTATTTCTACTTGAGCTACAGCAGTGATGTTGATTTGCAGGCTCACAAAATTGCTGTCTGGGTTGTCCTTGTTGGAACTACAACACAGTGACAATATGATTTGCATGTATTTTTCAGACATGATACAATATGCAATCATAACATTCTATATATTGAAAGAACAACAAACGCTACCAATACAATCATTCAGAAAACAATGGTATATCCATTCTACAAAACTGTAACCATTTGAAAATGGAAATGCTAAGATTCTCTATGAGTGAAAGTAATGTAATGACTTTCCCTATGAAGATATCTTATTTTGAAAACACAGCAGACTAGAAAAGCTTAAACACTTCTTTGTTTCAATGGCTCAACCAAGAAGGCAGTGAGCTGAGTTCATTTGCCAACCTCTACCTTGGACACGTTTCTGAACTTCTCTATGCATCATGTTCATTGTCCATTAAATGGGAAAGGAAGGGACTCCTTCCTGATTCTCCATGCTCATAAAGAAGAGAACTTGGATAAATAATCCAAGAGCAGCACATAATGGAAAAAGCTTTTGCATTTGGCTCTGGAATTCATTATACCATACATTGTTTTGGCAGCAAATTTACCCTCCTTGTGGTTTATTCCTGAAGTAGTATTAAAATAAGTGTACATTTATTGCATGTTCACTGGCTGATGAGGGTGCGGGGGCTGGGAGTGAATTAGAAGCATTGCCAATGGTGGGAAGAAGCAAGACCCCAGGAATTTGGGCAGCTCACATCAAGGCAATTAGGACATGACACAGACATTATCAAGTGCATCAGGATCTCAAGATAGGAAGGGACACCTGGGTTGGCTCAGTGGTTGAGCATCTGCCTTTGGCACTGGTCATGATCCTGGAGTTCTGGGATCAAGTCCTGCATCGGGATCCCTGCAGGGAGCCTGCTTCTCCCTCTGCCTATGTCTCTGCCTCTCTCTGCGTCTCCATGAGTAAATAAATAAGATCTTAAAAAAAATAGATAGGAGGAAATGAGGTAACTGATAAATATTAAGGAGTCCATGTGATGTAATGAACACTGGGTATTATATTACATAAGAATGGTGAATCACTGACCTCTACCTCTGAAATCAATAATACACTGTATGTTAATTAATTGAATTTAAATTTTAAAAAAGATTCTCAAGATAGAAAGTGCATGTTTAATAATGTTTCTTTGAACAGTGGCAAAATTATTTTTAAATCTGCTGGTTCTTTTATCTCAAGCAAATATAATTACATATGAAATTTAATATTTTAAAAAAGAGATTTATTTATTTGAGAGAGAGAGAGAGAGCATGCAGCAGGGCAGAGGGAGAGGGAAAGAGAAACTCAAGCAGACTCTGCTGAACTCAGAGCCAGAGGTGGGACTCTATCTCACAACCCTGTGATCATGACCAAGAGTTGGGTTCTTAAGAGACTCCACCACTCAGGTGCACCTACATATGAAATTTAATTTTTAAAAAATGCACCTGCGAAGCACCCAATCCTGTAAAGGAAAATGAAACATGGTCTCACAAGACGTTCAGCCAGTAGCTGAGCTTTGAATGCAGATGCCAGTTGCCTTTATAACCCTTTTGTGATTTCACTGGAGTCACCGTCATATTCCAAAGATTATGCAGCTTTCAGCAAGCAGATGTGGCCACACCACCCCTGACAGGTCATGTTTATATCCAGGTCTCATTTAGAAGAGAAAGCCTCCTCTTTTCATCATCGGCTTTCACGGAGATTCAATGGATAAGCTTTCACACTGCACTGGTGGTAATGGTATGTGTTCTGACTAGCTTTTGAAGCTTTCCAAATGTGGGGGCTGGAGAGGAGATGATAAGAGTCTGCTTTCAAAGCAGGAGGAGACAGAAATGTTCCCACAATGCTTTTGAAAAGTCTCGGCTGATTGTATATACTGATAAGGCCACTTAAACTGCAAACACACATAAAAGATATAAACAGGCCAATGTCAGTCTCATTTCCTGTAATGGGGCATCACTGCTAGCCTTGTGATGAGCCTAGGGGGACTTGTTCATCCCTGGAAACCCCAGTTTCCAGGCTGCTTTATTATTATCACATCTGGGGAAAATCAGACAACTAAAAGGTTTTTTTTTAATAATAAATTTATTTTTTATTGGTGTTCAATTTACCAACATACAGAATAACACCCAGTGCTCATCCCGTCAAGTGCCCCCCTCAGTGCCCGTCACCCATTCACCCCCACCCCTCGCCCTCCTCCCCTTCCACCACCCCTAGTTCGTTTCCCAGAGTTAGGAGTCTTTATGTTCTGTCTCTCTTTCTGATATTTCCCACACATTTCTTCTCCCTTCCCTTCTATTCCCTTTCACTATTATTTAATACCCACCATTTGCTTCAACGTGGATGGAACTGGAGGGTATTATGCTGAGTGAAGTAAGTCAATCGGAGAAGGACAAACATTGTATGTTCTCATTCATTTGGGGAATATAACTAAAAGGTTTCTGTTGTGTTTTTTTTTTTTAAATTACTGAATTACTAACCAGCAAGAGTCATTAAGTAATTCTACTTGTTGCATACTGTGTAGTTCCAAATGCATTATGGGAAACTCTGTAGTTTAGAAATTGAAATCTCATTGTTCTACACCTTACCCAGACTTGGTTCAATTTTCTAGTTCTCACTGCTCTGCAGCAGTAGATATAAAAATTACAAACAAAAACAAGTTTCAGTTTAGCTGTCCCACAATTTCATTGCATTTTGTTTCCATGTGGTTAAAATGACACAATTGACTTTACTCACAACACCCTGAAAATGTATATAGATGTTAGGCACTGAAATCGTCTTTGGACAGAAGTCTCATCTGAAGCTTGCAGAGGCTATTTGACAGTGAGAGCAATGGCAGACGTGGAGACTAGATCGGGTTCACTAAACAAAATCGTCCTCTGTCACACAGCCTTGCCATGACACTTAGTACTGCAATCAACCACTGGTATCAACAACATCTCCTGGTAAGAAAGGCACCAGGCTTGATATACAACTTAGATGCTTCCTTGACCTCTTTCCTGGAAGGAAACCTCCCTTGCTAATACCACTGCTATGTTCAAACAAGTCATCCATCACTGGCCTGGACGCTGAGCTATTTATATCATTGGTGCTAGTTCTACGCAGGAATGAAGGATTTCCTCTCCACGACTACACCCTATGTCATGCACAAGGATAAACATGTTTTTTACTTATCACTTCAATGCTTTTTTCTTTTTCCTTACTGTTTCCCAGTTTGGGTTTTCTAACATTCCCTCTGCGCTTTCTGTGGTCTTTGGCACATCAGCAAATACAGTGTTCATCTCACCATTGCCAAGGAAGCAATTTCAGTGACATCACGAGGACCTATTTGTATGTGGGAATTGCTATCTGAGAACCACTTCACACAGGAAGGAGAATGTTTACATGTCACACAGAGCCACGACATGAAGAGACCATTTAATACAAACATTTGGTAACATGAAATATTTTAGGTTTATTAATATATAAGGTCTCATTTCTCTGTTGGGTTCTGTTTGTGGAAAGGGGCATTAAATGTGGGTAACAGAGGTCAATGTGGTCAAAAGCTTAAGAATTTAGACTTCAGAGCACTTGGTTTAATTTATCTTTGGTTTTAACACATTTAAATTGAATGCAAACTAGCCACTAAATAGTTATTTATGTCTTTGGAGTTGGCCAGGCAAAGCATGTAGATTAATGCTCACCTCAGTGTTAAGTATTCTCAAACAGATAGAAAGATAAAGTATTCTCTTTATCTCTGAAATGTCTGGTTTTGGAATTTGATGCTTTATGTATGTTCTTGGATGCTCTCTAGTTCTACATTTCTGCCTTTTTATATTTTTTTCAGGTTAATGTTAAAACAGTCATGAGTTGCTATAGCATGTAAGGATGGAATATAATCATGGTCCATTCTTTTAGATGAAGGGGGATGTTGAATTGTGACCATTTCCGTTTTCCATCAAATTTAATACTTCATTGCTGAGTTCACTATTTGAATGATGATCTCCAGGATGGATTTGGAGAAGGCATTTAGGACATCATTTGTTATCCTTTGCTCCTTGGAATGAACTACTAGTTACACTCATTCTATTACCTGTAACTGCAATCAAAAGTAAGAAGGATGTGTCAAGGAATTTGCTTTGCATCTTTGCACCAGATTTTCTTTCTAAATAAAGGCTTTAAATTTCATGACAGATATATCTTCATGCCATTGCAGGACCAATGTCACAGACAGTGATGGTGAGAAAAAAGAAACTTTAGGCCACTGTCTGAAGTGATAGTGGCCCTCACTATGGAGTGCTTTACTTTTTTCTTTTTTTTTTTTTTTTGAAGACTTACAAATATTTCTCAAATGAAAATATTTAGGACTACCTGAAACTTCTGGAAAATACACATTTATAGAGATACAAAGAAGTGATTTAATAAGCTTTTGGTAAAATGATATTATAGAATTCATTCTGTCTGCATCTTACCCCTAATAGGGTAAACATTTTTTAAATCTCTAGCAGAAAATATTAAATTAAACTTTTAAAAAAGACCTAATTACGATCAGAAAAAGACCTAAGGTAAGTTAGAAAATCTTCCTTCTTAGAAATCTATCATAAAATTTAGGGGGTGTGGCTTGTGATATGGGTTGTAGATTAAAATGTTTTTTTAATTTTTAAAGATTTATTTATTTTAGAGAATGCATGAGTGGGAGGGGCAGAGAGAGAAGGAGAGATAATCCCAAGCAGACTCCATGCTGAGTGTGGAGCCCAACTCAGGGCTTGATCTCATGACCCTGAGATCAGGACCTGAGCCAAAACCAAGATAGTTGCTTAACTGACTATGCCATCCAGGCCCTTCTAGGTTGTACATTTCAAAAATCTGCTATATTCTTATAGAGTTTATATATTTTTTAAAAACCCTAAACGTTGAGTCAAAGTAGCTGTTAAGAAGTAATCCATTGCACAAAGTCAGCACTCTCCAATCACTTCTTTTGGACAGAAGGTAAGTTTAGAGATTAAGCCACACTGCACACTAGGATTTGAGAACCAAATTGTAGAGACTGACTTCAGAGTTGTGTTATAGTTAGAATAAGGGTTCATCACACTGAGCATATGCTATTTATACCAATGTTGTTCAAACTTTTAAAATTGCAGACTATAAAAAAATATATATACATTTCACAGGGTGTCTTACTATATACACATTTATATTTATCTAATTGAATTGTTTCACGAACAGGAAGGACTCTGATACATTCCATTCTATTCAATCTCCTTTTTCTTTTAATACTGGCCTGCAGTCATTAAATTGATCCCATTACTGGCTAATGGCCTGAAGTCCATAGTTGGGCTTTCATGCACACTGTTCCCCACTAGTCTTCCCACTCACTAAGTATTATTTTCAGCCATGGAGTATTAAACAGAATAGACAGGGAAGTAGTAATTACACTTTTATATCTGAAAAGGGTCTTAGAAAAAAGTGGCAGCTACTTAACATGCTTTGGCTTGTAGTTACCAGAAAAGGCCCTGAATGAAGGCTCTGAACCAATATATGATCACACCAGCTTCCTGCCACAGTGCTCACAGTGAAACTATCAGAGACTCATTATTTCTTGAATAGTTGGATTTCAAGATTGTGAATGCATAATCCATTTTGGTTTTTTGCAAAAATTTTTATCCTCAGGGATTAGCTGACCACCAGCTGAGAGCAAGGTGGGAATATAGTTGGTGAGAGTGGGAGAAGGGAAGTGAATCAGAATGAGGACAAATGGAGGTAAATGGGGGTGGGAGGGTACCCAGAACAAAATTTCACTAAAATAACTTGGCTCATTTAATGGATCTCTTTTCTAAAACAAAACAAAACAACAAAACAAAACAAAACAAAACAAAACTGAAATAACGGGAACAAAGGAAAAATGATCTGTGAAAGTCTGAGTTCTAATTTCAGGAGACCTTTTAAGGTTAAGGAGCTTGGAGAGTGGCCATTCGTTTCACTATGGATTTCTCTAATATTGAAAACTGACCATAATTTTAGGCACTCAAAGATCTGACCTTCTGATTTGGAGATCGAAGTTAATGCTCATGTTTGTTTTCTCAAGACGTGGAACTGCAAATCGGAGGCCCAGAGAATACTAGAAGAAAAAAAAAATCACAAGACACTAAGTTTATTACAGGGAGGGACTTTATACGCAGCATAAAAATCTTTTTAAGTCATCCTTGCAAATCCCCACCCTAGCTTGCTGTCTTTTTCTCAGATTCCACCCTGGGTTGCTGGGAGGAAATCATGCAACTAAGATTGCAGGGCCCAGACAGTTCAAGTCCCTCTACATTGTGGTTTCTTCCCTTCACTTAGCCCTGTACGAACTCTTCTCTGGCCACCTTCCTATGTACTAAATTAAAAACAACCTAAATATACGAGAGATGATTGATTTGGAAAACTGTAATGCTTGTGTTTGATGCACATTTAGGTAGCCATTGAAATCATGGTTGTGAATTCTATGCAAAATGTGGAAAATGCTTCATTGTAATGATGATCCGTAAAGAAACAGATTACATAGTTGTATGTACAATGTGTTTCACCTATTGTTTTAAAAGTTTATCGATGGAAAAATTACAGGAGTGAGGGTATATTGTAAGAAAATATATCAGAATAACATCCTGTGGTTATGTTAAGGTATGAGTGTAGGGATTGTTTTTTCCACTTTTCTTTATTTTCCAAAGTTTTATACTTGAGCTTATTTTTTTGAGTACAGATTTTTAAAACTTTGGGAAAAGTAAATGCAATGATACTATAAATAAGAAAGTAAAAACAAGAGCTAAGTAATTATATGACTTACTCTCCCATGTACTGTGCTAAGTCTTATGTGCCTTGCCTCACATAATCATGACAACCACCCACAGGTAGGTATTATGATTGCTGACATTTTACAATTGAGCAGTAATCTGAGGATTAGGGAGATGAAGTGCCTTCCTCCAGGAGCACAGCAAATGAATTGTAGAGTTGGAGTGGAAATTCCTGCAAATTGACTCCAGAACCTGTTTTCTTGACCACTATATTAGGAGAATCAAATCAAATCATGAGTGATTCAAAACTCATGTTAACACGAACAATAATAAATCATTGTTTTTATCATAAACCCTCATCATCATTTTACTAGCCCTTACTGATTATGCTGCACACCAGGTACTGCCCTAGTGGCTTTATTTACATCATATCGTTGCACTGCTCCAAACATTTCTAAACACAGAAATTCTCCCATTTCAATGTGACTCGTCCAAAGTATCACACTGAAAATGGCAAAGCTGGGATTTAAACCCAGGAGTGTCTAATTATTAAACCTCTGCATCCTTATGCCGCAGCCACAATGAATTCCTTAATAATAACAATGTACGATTTTTGGTCAGACCTCCAGGACTTTGCACATAAACTTCTCTTGTCTATGGAAACCTGTTTAAACATTTCCTGCTTTTTCTACTTGAAGAGGTTGTACTCATTCTTCAAAGCTCAGGACAAGAGATCCTCCTGCAACATACTGTCTGGTCCCACAGGCCAGGTCAGGCAGAAATTTTCTCTTTCCCTGTCTCTCCTTTGCTACTCTTCCCATCACTCAACCTCTAAGGTTGCTAATTTCAAGTTTCTTATTGAATGGGGATTGTATATTTTCATCTTGAGGTTGTGAGACTCTAGCTTAGGATCAGGCATATAGAAGGGGCACAATACAAATGATTGAAAGAATGTGAAAGAGTGTGCTGTTATTTGCATAGTTCTAGGGATGGGGATCTTGCCATATTATGATGAAGCCTGGCTAATGTTGGTCTTCATTGTAGAACAATTTAGCTTGGGACAAAGACACAACAAAGATATGACAATTTCATATTGATAAAAGACCCATGTGTTTTCAACTAGAATCAAACACCAGATCTCTGGGCACTGATTCTAAAGAACCTCTGTGGAACCACTACTTTTTTGTTTTCCTGATTGAGAGATTGTATACATTTTTATGAATCCTACTGGCACATATATGAAAGTGACATTACTCCTCACAAATCAGAAGAAATACATCTAAATATTACCTTGAATGTTTTGTTAAATTAAAATAAAAAGTCACTTGACAACTATTTTTTAAAATGTTGGGACTGAAATAAATGGTGTTGGTGATTTATGATGTTTTTTAATATTTAGGACTGCTCTTACATTTGGAATTTTACTACAATCTGAGGAGATTACTTTTTTAAGTACGAAATGAAGAAGTAAATAAATCAAAATGTTTTATAACAAAACAGAATGCAATAAAATTTGATGTATTTAAGGGCATTAAGGGGTGAGATAAGAAAGCTATTAGGTTTCTTCCACTATAGACCTCACAGATAAATGAATACAAACAATTTACTTCCTTGACTTCCAAAAATTATTTGTTGGCTAAGTGGATTGACATCCAGTCACATAAACACATTTGTGGTTAAGACCACATGGCCATTTTTACCCTCCACTTTGAGAATCACTGGTGGCCAATTTTTGTTCCAAGATTACTGTTGGTTATTAATGATCTTAGATGATCTCTGGTTTAGATTTAACACTTTCAATACTTGAAAAAGGAATGAGTGCCTGGTCACCTATTTATTGAGATATTTATTTATGGAGATATTTATTGAGGTATTTATTATAAGAAGTTACTCTATGTACTTAAATGGCTATTGAATAAAATAAACTTATTGTCCACAAGTAATCTTGAATGAAAAGTTCCTAAATCTAGAAACAAAGAAAGAGAGAGGAAGAACATGTCCTTATTCTCTCAGAAGCACATTATAAATCATTATTAACTCTTTCTTTTTCTTGCTACAATTTTATTATTCTTCAATTAAAATGCATGGAAAAATACAGACCTGGTAAAGCTGACTCAAAAGCTGGATTATGGTAACATTTTAATATAAAATACTGTGAATGATATTCATACGGGAAATATGTCAAAATAATAGCTTAATCACCTTTGCTAAAATCTTTAATGATGTCATTTCTTAAGTCATTTACTGATTACAAAAAAAATTGCTGTGAAATTCAAAGAAAAAATATCCCAAGAAAAAAACCTGTACCAAAAAGAAATTCACAAATTTGTAGCACCTAAAAGACATGTAAGAGTAAAGTCAAAGAAAAAAGCGCATGAAAGTATTCGTGTTTTTGTGTTCTTAACCTCAGATTCCCTACTCTCGATATGCTATAATGCTAAATCCACCACTGTGGTAATTTCCTGCCTAATTTGTTTCACTTGCCAGGTGCTAAATTGTTGAGTGCTAATTGGGGAGCTTTGTATTAGCTCTCTTAAAAATTCAATTAGAACTTAGTAAGGTCTTCTGGTTTTCTCTTACATTTGTTCCAGCCACCATAGGGTTCCCAAGGTCACACACCACCATCCTGGTTATATTTTCCATCTCGTACTCACAACTCAGTGGTCGCAACCCCTGCAATGGGAAAGAACACCAGCATGGAGCTCAGTAGGCAGATAAGTCATATCCTGTCCCAAAAGCGATGTGTGGGCCGGAAGCTTCTCTTGATTTCAAACACCTGTGTGGGCAACTGTGCCCAAGAGTTTATGTGTAACCGTTAAGTCAGAAGAGAAACTTGATAGAAAAAAAATCAAAGTTTAATTATAGGAAGAAATTGGCTTAGTCAACATACTTAGTACATTTCACTGAGGAGGAAAATGCTTAATACATGATATAATGAACATTTTAGGAATTATTTTTATTATTGCTACTGTTAAATTTGGGCCATGAAGATCACAGGTAAGTAAACATCACTGAACAAATTTATTCTTGCAAAACTGAAATGACAGGTATTAGCGGAAGCTATCATACGACTCAATGAGTATTTTGCAAGAGAATTGCTCTGAACACAAATTTTTACACACCATGGTCCCATTTTGAGATTACATGACCAATCTTAGTTCAACCCTCTAAACACTTAAGATGGGAAGAGAACACTTTTATGTTTACCTCGTGCTTCATGTCTCCCTTCTTCTACCTATGTCTTATTCTCATTAGAAAGTGTCAAACTCAAGTTTGAAGAGGTGCTTAAAACTATGCCCTGGACAAGTTCAAAAGGTTACACCAGATGAGAAGTAAAGGAGCTTTATCTTTGAACTCCTTCCCTCTGTTCCAGCTCTATCTCGTTTTCACACTACTCCCAGCTGCTTTATTTTTTTTTTCCCAGCTGCTTTAAAATCCACACCTTGCTCTCCATCCTGAGCCCCTTTCCATTTTTCAAAACATAATGTCCCTATGGCCCTGCTTCACCTTTGGTGATAGCTACAAATGTTACCCATTATTTCCCTCTAACTTACTAAGTGCCACTAAGTGCCACCTGTCACTCTCATTCCCAGAGATAAGCTTGCAACATGAAGACTTTCACAAAGGAGCAGCCTTTTGGGGATTTCTGCCCAAGGAGAGGTCCAAGAAGAGGGTTCTCTGAACACGAGGAACATTTGTCCATCTGTCGGCTCTACTGAAATTTCAAAGGAAGTAATGTGACTTTTCATGTAAAAGTTTCAGAAACCAGCCTCCATTCCATTCCTCCTACTTCATTGAGAAAAAATAAGATCCAATAAGAAAACGACAAATACATTCAGGTAAAGAATTTTGTAAGTAAATCATATGCTTTGAGGAAATTAACTTCAGAGGAACAGGGTTTTTTTTGTGTGTGTGTGTGTGTGTGTGTGTGTGTGTCTGTTCTATTCCTAGTGCCTGGAGTAGTGTGGGGCAAAAAGTAGTAAATGGAAGATAAAAAGAAGTAGCCCATCCTACTTCCTAAGAGTCTGAAATGAAATAGAAACCCAAGTAACTATAAAATCCTCCCTCCTGTAATCAACCCCCACTGAAAAGTCTGTTTAGACTCATAAGAAAGGAGTGAGTGACTGGTATCTGGAGGCAATTTAATAATGCTCTCCCCAAATAACCCCAGTGACCTGTTAGTATTCTAAGCAGCTAAGAAACATAGTTTCAAATAGCTGTTAACATTCTTTCTTCTGAAAGGTAGAATTAGCATGTATTTAAAATCTTAAGGATCTATTACTAACCCTAATCACTCAGTCCTCAAAACAGCAAAAAAGAACCAGCAAAAGCTCTTAAAAATGTCCGTGAGTCCTTTGAATATAACTCAAGGACTTAGTTTCTATAGTAAATATTTTTATCTTATCTAAAGGTTAAAAGTTATATGTACATTTTTTCCAGCTTTCTAGAAATAGTTTTTTTCACATCAATCAAAGATCTTTTCTTTCCCCCAGTTCCCTCCTCCACCCTTTTTCTTTTTTTAACCTTTATTTCCTTTCTGTGAGTGAGAGAAACAATGATTGTTTTTCTAGATATTTCTAGATTATTTTCCTTAGCTGCTCCAGGGACACTGTTGCTCTAATCCATTTATAGCTCTTAAAATATTATTCATTCACTAAAAATATTTACTGCGGACCTGCTGTTTACCAGGCATTGATAAAAAAGACTCCTTGTCCTTACTGAATTTCCGATGATCATAACAACTGTAAAAAGTCACAAGCAATTGTGACAAGCAATGGAAACATAACCAGTGCAGTTTGAGTTTTATGATAGGAGAGAGTCTTAGTGATAGAGGGGGTCATGCACCTAGATTTCAGCACCAGAAACGCCATCCTGAAGGAAGTGAGGTCAAAGCTTCTGGGAGGCAGTGTAGATCAGTGGTTAAGAGCATGGGATTAGAACTAATAGTGGAGGTGTGAGTCTTGGTTCTGCTGCATAATAGTTGTGTACCTTTGGGCCTGTTACTCAATTTCTCCGTATCTATAGACTGGGGATACTGATAGACTTGCTGTTTTTCTATAAGGCTGTTATGAGGATTAGTAAATTGAATCCACATAAGATCTCAGAGCAGTACCCAGCACGTTTCAATTGATGGATATTGTACAACAGTGCAAATGTACCTAGGGCCACTGAACTGCACATTTAAAAAGTGGCTAAAATGGTAAATTTTGTATTATAAATTGTTTACACCAGTAATACTATCAATAATAATCATAATATAAAGCACATTGGCCCTTATTCCTAGAAGAATTTAGAAAAAGCCACCAAAGGGAAATATGAAGTCTGGCTCAGTGAAGGTTTCCAGAGAAAGAGAAGGTCAGCGTCTACATTTTCGAAAAGATGAATGTTTTCAACAAAAGAATAACAAAATTTACAATCAGATAATCCTAATATGTTTCCCCCTGAGAGAATTGTCTAAAAAAAAAAAAAACCTTGAACGGAGTTTAAATAAAAAGGTACACAAACCTCAAAATGCTTCAAAACAAAGAATAAATTAGAACGTGGCTTTAGTCATGTAAAATTCAAAGACCGAGCTACATCTCTGCCCAAGAAAAACTGATGGAAGAAAATTAGTTAAGGACTTCTTTGAGATTATGGATAATGTCTGTTGTGAGGTTTAAAGCCAAAGATAGAAGTGATAAAGGTTCTCCCATATTTTCCATGCAACAAAGCAAACAGTACACTGGATGTTCTGCTACAAGAACACTTTAGAATAGATGCTTTGTTTAACAAAGTCAGGGGTGGACTGACGTGAAAGAATCAAGTGAAAATATGAGTGGAGCCTTGGAATTTTTTGTAAAATAACACACTTGAACTTTTTTTGTTTGTTTATATTGTATTTGCATGTGAGCGTGTATCAGTGATACTTTTCTATACATTTCTGTAACAGGAAATCATGATTTTATGACTGTCAAAGATACACGATTATTACTCACCTGAATTTATTTTTTTACTAAGAAGATAATTTAGCCAGAACATAAACCACAAGACTAGAGGCTTGAGTAGAGAATTTTACATTCCTTATGTTTTTCAATGCCTGTAACGTAACAACATCACAACAATTTGCTAACATTTCTGTAGAGGAAATATTTTTCACTGGAGTATTGAGTCATTCAAAGAACCTTATGCCTGGTTCTGTGTGCGGTGCAGTGATGGCCAGGAAAGAGTGGTAGGCTAGGTCTCCACCCTTGACTGTACATTTCTGAAGACAAGGGATTCTCTCCGTTATCCTGCCATATACTTATAATGGCTTTTTGGACCAAGTGATTAAAAACACAGCAGAACCTAAGGATACCCTGAGTGGGAAGATTCATGGACTGATAAGGAAAGGAAAGATTATTAAAAACAGACAAAACAAAACATCAGTGTCAGTTTAATAAATGGTGGCACTGCCCAACCGACAAATGACGAAGACCTGGCTTTTCTTGGTCCTGGTCCCAAAACGGTGGACCACGAAGGAAGCAAAATGAACGTGTTTCCTTTCCAGTGCCTGTCTAGGCTGTTATCAGCGCTCAGCTGGGACTGGTCAGAGTCCATAAGCTTCCTCCGTAAGCAATAATGAAAACCAGACCTTCCGGGACCTAAAGGAACTAAAAACAAAGGCTTGAAAAGGGCCTGTGAGGGTGGGAGTTAGCAGGGGAATCAAGCTGATAGATGGCATTAGTGAGTTTCTCCTCTGAGCCAGCTGTATTCTCTTCCTTGCTTCAGCTCTCAATCTTTGGCCAATTTATCTGCGCTATGGCCAAGAAAGACATGAATACTGCTTAAGACCCCCCCCCCCTTCCTTCCTGGCTCATTGCTATTATGATTACCAAAGGTGCCTTTATGTCCTCCTTTATTTGGGAAGAAAGTCTCAGCTAAGATGGCTCTACTTAACATCAATCTAACTTCAAATATACAACTAGTTCTTTTCCTACTTTGAATAATTTGCAAGGCATTACCTTGTTGCTGCGTTCAATCCCAACATAATCTGCCTCTTCTGGTATTATCACAAAGAGTTCAGCTTCATAGGCACCTTCTCCTTCATTTCTTGCATTGATTATGAGCGTAAGATGGTTTTCATCTCCAATGATGACCTGATGCTTATCTCTAAAAATGCAGTTTAAAAGGAATGTTAGGTTCCATACTTCTCTGGATTCACTGATACTTTATTTAAAGACTTGGGAGGAAAGAAGGAAGATGTGGGAATATAAGACTTGGACAAGAAGATGGTTTGCCATGAGAGGGTGGTGAGAAGAGCCCAGAGAACCACATCGGTGTGGGCAGGGCAGGACAACATCCAGTGATGTGCTGGTAATATTTAACAATGTATTCTCAAAAAAAAAAAAAAAAAAGGGAGTACCAGTTTGTAGCACTTGCTGATTCCAGTGGTGTAAATCCTCCCACTGTGGTCAATTTCAGGCTACTGACATACTTAACCATCTGCCACCAAAAATTCCAGGAAATTTGACAGTTGTCTCACAAGCCAGAAGGAGGCAGCTCCCCACATCACTGCACACACTCCGCAGGAAGAAGAGGAGTGGTGGGAGGGAAGGGAGATGGTTTAGAAATGAATGCTGTGTGTGTGTGTGTGTGCGTGCATGTGTGCACACGTGGCAAATGAACTGTAAGAGGGAAGAAAGAGGCAAAATAAAATAAGATCTCAAATAGCTGACTGAGGATTTTGAGGAAATTTAATTCTCTCCAAACCTCAAACTGAACCAACATTTGCAAATGACTTTTGCCACTTTGACTCTTAGTCAAAGCTTATTGCTTAGGACACTGGCTAAATTGTGAAGTTTGGGGGAAAAAAATCCCCTGCAACGTTGCCAAGCAATTCCAAGCACTGATGGGGGGATAGGCCTTGGGGGTGTGTGCTGGGGGGTGAGGAGCATGAATCTCCTTTTCCCCCACAGAGGATGTTTTACATCATGGTCTCATTTCTTTCCATAATAAAATGCAGTGCACTTACCAGTGCTGGACTGGTGATTCTCCATTAGAGGCAACTGGGAAACACTTTGATTCTTTTTTTTTTTTTTTGAAGACTTTTTATTTATTCAGAGACAGAGAAAGAGAGAGAGAAAGCATGAGCAGGGGGAGGGTCAGAGGAAGAGAAATAAGGAGACTCCTCACTGACCAGGGGCCAAACGGGGCTTGATCCCAGGACCCTGAGATCATGACCTGAGCTGAAGGCAGATGCTTCCCCAACTGAGCCACTCAGGTGCCCTGAAGCACTTTGAATTTTTAAAAAAAATTTATTTATCCATGAGACACACACACACACACACACACACACACACACACAGAGGCAGAGACACAGGCAGAGGGAGAAGCAGGCCCCACACAGGGAGCCGGATGTGGGACTTGATCCCGGGTCTCCAGGATTACGCCCTGGGCTGAAGGCAGGTGCTAAACCACTGAGCCACCCAGGGATCCTGCACTTTGATTCTTAATGTTATTTTGGGACACTTCTGCTTTACTCCACAGAGTGCCACTAATTTTTTTTTTTTTTAGCAAGTTAAAATTGATTTCATTTTGACAATTTTAAGGATGCTTTTGAGTCGTAATTTGGGTAAGGCGTAGATAGAAACAGCCTGAGTCCGCTGTTCATAGGACTGATGCAAGTACACACGACCTGAGTCACCCTCCAGATGGGTTCATTTTGAACAAAAAAATGTTTTTCCCCACTTGTGCTGAAAGATGAAACAGCCCAGGCAAAATCTTAGGGTGTGTCACTTGACACCGGCGACAAAGAACTGACCCAAGACACAGGCTAACCCAAAGCATAGCCAAACTCAAGAATTTCATGCAGTGTTTTTTTTTTTTTTTGTAGTAGTTGAAAGTGTATACTTTCTCCAGAGAAGCTTTAAATAAACACCTGTATTCCATTAGATAAAGCGTACAAGTTTATTTATTTAAACTTACGGTCTAGCTGAGAGCTTCAAGTCAGGAATGCACATGTTGTCTTCTCCACAGTCCACCAGGATGTGAGCCTGTGTTGTGCAAACAGGCATCAGGAATAATGTGGGTAAACCTGAATCATATCCTCTTTTTTGAAATGTATGAACGATTCCACAAATTAAACCAAAGCTTTTCATTTCACTCAGTGTGATTGTGCCCAGCTAGAAACCCTATGTGAGGCAGTGATCTCCCAATACAACCTCATTGACATAACAGCCCGATTCCCATTCATCCTGAAATGTCCATAAACACTCTGGCAGCGTTTTGAGGATCATGGGCTATCTTGCTTCCATCACGGCCACATTTTGAACAAACTAAATCTCATTGCACAAGGAGAAGGGCTTCCGAAAACACAATAATGCAGTGTTTCAGGAAACACGTTGGGAAAGTCTCCCCAGTGTCATGAGTTTATGTGCAGGAATGAAAACAAAAGAGGCTAGATTTGGTCTGAAGGTCACAGGAGTGATGCTCGAGGCCTGAGAATCAACCATCAAAGACTGCCAGTGACCTACCTGTTGGGTAACAGTGTTTTCCCTGTAGTAATTCAATATTGGTTTCACTTCCAGGCCTTCCTTAAAGGTGGATTCGTCCAAACTGTAATTCAAACTAATGTTGATTGGAGATAATTTATCTCGGAATTCAGTTTCATCCTAGGGAAAATAATCACACACTCAAGGAAGGCTCTGGGAAATAGCTACAAGATGTTAGTCTGTGAAAGGCAGGCGACATTTGACTTTAGCCAGTGGAACTGATCAGGGACTATCATGGCAGCGGGCCCAGGTACATGCTGATTCGTGGGGGAGATGGTAGCCAGCTTAATTAGCACATGTTCGGGGATGATATTGTTTACAGCTGGGGTTTCATCGAAATAAATGCTTCTGGAGGCAATCTTCAGGTTCTCACACAGATTGGTCAAATTGCAATAGAAAAAAAATATATATATATAACAAATGGCATGGAGAGTTTTGTGAATTGGGACTTTTGTTTTTGTGAGGTCAGCAGTGTTTATGAGTGCTCTTGGGCTCCAGGTGGGTGGGGAGGACACATCTTGGTTCTCCTCCTCTTGTCATCTCTTTAAGCTTGCATGAACTTCAGGACATCTTTAGCACACTTGAAGTTTCCTCAGAAAACGAAAGAGAACCCCTTCAGAGTTGAGGGGGTGGCACAAGCAAAGGCCCTGGAGCACACAGTTATACCTTAGGCCATGCAGAAGGAGAGCCACCTTCAGATGTGTGCCAGTCACAGGCATAATGAGACTCAAGGGGTGTGTGCCCAGCTTTTCATTCTAGAATGTGTCTGTGAACTCTGCCCTCAGTGGGTTCTCTCACTCCCTCACTAAGCCCATTAAGGGAGGAGACAAAGCGAGCGAGCGAGAGATAACCCCACAACTGCTAAGAAGCTGGAGTAATAGTGTTACAAATACTTTGGCTCTTTTATTTCATGGTAGCCTTCGGAGTTACTGTAAATATACACTTCTTTAAAAGAATATAATTATAAATTGCTTTCAATAAAAGTATTGGATGCCTAAACGTTTTCCTGAGTTGGCTCTGAAACGCACATTGATAACATCTGGCCGAACATACTCACATAGGAGAAAAATTCAAATAACTTGCGTTTAACGTTTATGGTTTTTCTGGGGAGGGAGGCAGTGAGAAATGAAAACCACCTGAGTGAGGACTATTATCAGGATAGTGTGCAAAACAGAAAGGAGCCTTGGGGATGAACAGCCACGCTCCATCAGGTCAGCTGCCTCGGAGCTCAAGAATGGAGCATGTGGCCTTATGGTAAAGTTTCCGCCTATGAAGGGAAAATTGATGTGGATCTTTGTGGTTCAACAGGGAAAATTGGTTGGAATTTGAATCTGAGTGGTAGAAGCCAGAAAGGCGATTCTGGAACGCTTACTCTAAGGTAAACGACAAAATCCTGGCATTGGAGGGATCTCTGCCGCTTTATGGTGAGGGGGAAAATGAGATGTGACTCATGGTTGTCAAGGAAGAGCGTGCGTTTCACGGCTCCTTTTTGTTTCAGGGAGTCCAAGTGCACCTCGGCAGTCAGGCCTAGGGACAGAAATAGAGCAAATATCATCAGGAAAGGCAAAGTATTCATTGAATGCAGTGCTAGAATGAATTTCTAGTTCAACTTGCTTACTCAGAAAACATTGTTTTCATAGCTGGGATCAAAAACAATAGACGAGCTGAAAAGAAGTTTTATGAAATACTCTCCAAGCCGAGAAACTTGTTTTGTAAAGATTTGACAAAGTCATTTCCACCCCCTACCCAACTATTATATTTGTTTTTGCAGACAATCTTAATGCCAACCATTCAAGTAATAGTTATGTAGAAGTTTCCATTATATACCATAGAAATCTTAATATTAAAAAAAGGGGGGCTCTTTCAAAGTTTTATGTGGTCTGTGCCGAGAAACGCTTACTGCTAACTTTTCTTGGTATAGTATAGGAGCATAAAAATGAAAATGTGCTCACCTATTGTATTTGAAATGCTCTGGCCTGTTACAGATGCACATACGCTTAAAGAGAAGCTATGGAAAATAACAGTCAATAACATATTGGTTAGTAAAGTTTTGTATCTGAAGTAGCAATCTTTATCTCACCCAAAATAAATTGAATACATCATTTTTCCTCTGGACTTCTCATTATCCACACACACAACTAAATATACATATATTTATAATATTTATCTATCTCACCAGTTGACCACAACACTAATACAATTAAGACAGGTAATATTAATACAGAGGAAGTTAACCACAAGTTAACTGAATTAACCAATGGGTTAAAACTTAATTAATTGATTACTCGTTGCTTTTATTCCATAAATACATATGAATATTGGCCTTGTGTTAGGGAAGAATTAGGCAGTACAGCAGGGAAACAGCTAGCGGTACAGCCTGGAGATGATCAAGAACATGACTCCATTTGAGGAACCCACAGAAATTCAGTATGGTTGGGGGTGAGAGCAAGGTGGGGAAGTGCAAGGAGGCAAGGCTGGTTGGGTTTATCTGTGGGAATGAGGCTTTGAAAGCTACGTTAAAGAGTTTGGATTTCATCCTAAGAGGCATGGAGCACCATGGGATGATTAAAGCACATCCCTACTTGGCTTAGGAAGAGAAGGGAACCTGATGGTAACTTGCTGGTGTGGGTACAATTAGAGGCGTAGACACCTCATGAGGGCAGGGGGGTAGAAAGAACAGAAGCAGCTTAGCACGGCTGTCTCAAGCTGGGTGGGCACAGTGATATGGTGCATAGACACAATTAAAAGATGGTGGACATGCACAAGAAACATTTTATAGTTTTGCCTAGAACATGACCTAAACTCAATCCAGAGAGGTGTCTGCTGCAGCTGGTAGGATGACCTGTGGTTGGACCTGTTCTGTGGCCAAAGAGGAAGTGAGAATGGGTCACTTGTCTCTGCCTGGCTTTGCAGAATGTGCTCACATCCCTCCTGAAAAATGTCAAGCCCTAACAGCCAGCATTCAAGATGGGGCTTTTTCACATTTCTAGGAAAGTTAAAAATATAAGAAAATACTTAACTATGATTTAATGACAGTCTTAATGATTTTACTAATAAAATACTATAGTATGATTTGAATATTTCTATTGCATCCAAAAGCTGTAAGTAATCCCTAATCATACGTTAATTATGTGTCAGCTTCCTGTGTGAAATATAATGAAACTGTGTCACATCTGGGACTCATCTGTCTACCGTGACCTCAGTAAATGTCTCCCTTTAGGGTAAATAATTTGCCACATGCCATTAAGCCAATAGTTTCCTGAGATGTCTCTGCTATTACAAGTGTTTGTACCACTTTCCCAGAGAAATCACAAGTACCAGCTCAATTCTACTTCAGTTAGAATTATTTAAGGAAGATGAATAGTTAACCCTGTCTTAAAATTCTGCAGCGTGTCAGGCTTCAAAATTGAAATTTTTTCTGTGCCCAACTTTTTTTTTTGCAAGTATTTGGTTATGTGTTAAAATCATAGACAAAGTTCATTAAATTTTTCAAGATAGATTCCTATTTGTGATGAAATTTTCAACTTATGTAAATCAAAATAACTTTATATACAGTATTGTGTTTAACATGAATAACTCAAAAGCAATGAAGTTTTTGAAAAAGAAATAAAGCTCTGAATATGAATATTATTTTTTCTTTGTGAGAAGGTATTTTTTAAAAATTTTTATTTATTTATTCATGATAGACACAGAGAGAGAGAGAGGCAGAGACACAGGCAGAGGGAGAAGCAGGACCCATGCAGGGAGCCCGACGTGGGACTCGATCCCGGGACTCCAGGATCGCGCCCTGAGCCAAAGGCAGGCGCCAAACCGCTGAGCCACCCAAGGATCCCCTGTGAGAAGGTATTTGATCAACAAATGATGTCAGCAGACTTGCAAATTATATTAATCACATGTCAGTGTCATTCTATATTCCTTTCTTAGTTCTCCCTCTCTGTTACCTCCATGTCATTAACTGGGATGACTGTAACTTTTTTCATACAAGTTTAAAATAACTGCTACAATTTACTGAATTATTGATAACAGTACCTCAACCTGCCAGTTTATAGGTGTCCTTTCACAGAAAAGAGTTGCCATGTAGAAGGCTCTGATCTAAAAGGAAAACCTCAACATTTTATAGTAGTGGGCCAAAATATTAACTCTTTTAAAGAAAATTGTTATTATTGGGGTGCCTGGCTAGTTCAGTCTGTAGAGCACATGACTCTTGATCTTGGGGTCCTGAGTTCAAGCTCCACATTGGGTGGGGAGCCTACTTAAAAAAAAAAGACATAGTCCTATCAGATATCAACAAATGTTATCAAGTTATGATAAATAAAACATTATTAAGAAAATTTTAATTATTGAACTATATTTGATGTATAATGTTATATTTGTTTCAGGTGAACAACACAATGATTTGACAACTCTATACATTACTCGATGCCCACCATGATAAGTGTAGTTACCATCTGTCACCATACAAAGTTATAACAAAATTATTGGCTCTATTCCCTATGCTGTCCTTTTCATCACTGTGACTTATTTATTTTATAAATGGAAGTCTGTATACCTCTTAATCCCCTTCGTCTCTTTCACCTCTCTACCCCTCTTCTCTCTGCCAACCACCTGTTTGTTATCTGTATGAGTCCGTTTCTGGTTTTTTGTTTACTCATTTGTTTTGTTTTTTAGATTCCACTTATAAGTAAGATCATAATATTTTTCTTTCTCTGTCTGATTTATAATAACTTAGCATAATACCCTCTAGGCCCATCCATACTGTTGCAAAAATCTCATTCTTCTTTATGGCTGGGTGATAGTCCACTGTAAATATATATATCATACCTTTCTTATCCATTCACCTATTGATGGACACTTGGGTTACTTCCATTTCTTGGCTATTGTCAATAATGTTGCAGTAAACATAGGGGTGCCTACGTCTTTTTGAATTAGTATTTTTGTTGAAATATTCACTCTGAATTTGGCAAAACATATATTTTACATAAACACAGACATATATTCATTATGTGTTTTGTATATCAGAGAATTAGGTCCACTCAGGTCTATATTTAATTATGAAGTACACTTGAGTTGTCAGGGAGAGCTGTGATCTCCAGGTAGAGTTAAAATTGCAAACTTGAATTTATGATCACATTCAATATGGTACACTAGTCTGAATAGGTCTGATTGGAATAAAAACATTAAATTAACCCAGAGCCCTCATCACATAAACACTAAAGGAGGTTATAGAATGTTTGTCTATAGTGTTTCTAATACATCAGAAGGCAGGACAGTACATGACAAATCCTCCAACACCAGCCCTGACTCAATGTGCAGTTGGGATAATGATTCTGTGATATAGCAGTGTGCATAGCCATGCAGGAGAGAGAGTGAGGTGGATGTGAAACAAGATTTAAAACTACAAGGCAATTCATTTTTTTTAAAGTTTATTTATTTATTTTAAGTAATCTCCACATCCAACGTGGGGCTTGACTCACGATCTCGAGATCAGGAGTTGCATGCTTCTCTGACTGAGCCAGCCAGGCACCTCTCATTTCTCAATCTAAGCAATTTAATTCAATTTCAGTGACAGAAAATATTTTGCATAGAGTTAGGCATACTACTTTATGCAAAAAGGTTTTCTTAAATTTGAAAATGGATAATGAAGGTCTTTCATATTTATCAAATGAAATATTTTACTAAATACTTTTTATTTTTCTAATTGATTAATAACAATGTTAATATTTACTGTGCCGGTTTTATTTTTTATTTTTTCTAATTTAGAAATGCCAGTAGCAGATACTTTATAAAACTACACAGCTATTTGAAAGTCACAGAAATTCACACTGATAAACGTGAAGAACTATTTTCCAGTTAGGGTTCACTTAAATAGTTTTCAGATGTAGAATACAAGGTTATATCAAATACAGACAAAAACTCTAAGAAAGCAAACCGACAACTGCCCATCAATCATTTTGGAAACACTGACCTAAATTCCTAAAATAAAAACTATCAGAGAAACACATTCTAGACTGAGCCGGCTCTTAACTTTCATCTTCAAGTACCCTGAGCCTCTATTAATTCCAAATTTTTGCGCGTGGAAATGAAATGTTTCTCAGAGAATGCATGCAATAGAGTGGAATAAATAATCATAAAGACATATATTTATTCACTTGCCCACATAACAAATTCCATCTTACTGTAATAATATGATTTAATGCAGTAAGGGAAACAGCTCATGAAAAGAAACACTTTTTTTTGTAACAAAGTAATACTCTTCCTATAAAACCAAACAGACCCATGTCAATTAAAAATACTTATATTTTATTTTAAAAAAAGAACCCTAAAAATCTTTCAAAATAATGATCTAGTTCAAAATAGCACTTGATATCAGAGCCTGCCACACCCAGATGCTCAAAAAACTCCAGCCTGGGGTCCATTCAATTGTGAACATGGAACACTAGACTCTTTGGGGAAATCCTGAAGTCTTAGCACTCTTGCCCAAGTAGCTCCCACAGTTCATTTCAATGAGTGAATCACGCCAGGGTAAGGACAGATGCTGGCTCTTTCACATATTTTCTCAGATCAGGTTTTCATTATAATACTTTATGGTTTTAAACCATTTAAAAATGTGCTCAGGGCACTTTTCCCAGCTACTTTCAAAAACCGGTAAAGAAGAGGGCACGCCTCCCAGAATGAATCAGGGAGCACCCAGCTAAGAATGTTTTTTCCACATTTCTTCAGGGTCCTCCTCACCACCCCCCCACCCTCGACCTTCACCCATGAAGGCTTTGACTCCAGCATTTGAAGCTTTTGACTCTTGTCAAAAGACCATCAACAACACATTGAACTTGGGTGGAACTAAGCTCTTTAGGTCAAGACTGGTTGGTTCTGCATTCTGACATTCATTGGAACTGAACATACTGTCTGAGTTAGACCACACCTTCTAGAAAATGAGGGCAAATCTCAAACACTCCGAGGATTTGTTGATTTTCTAGAGGATATACCCTGTTGGCATTACCCAATACCACAGACTTCTGACTCTTGAGGACCTCCATATTGAGAAACAAAGTCACATATTCTCAAGCTGTGTTACAATCGAGTTCCATTTGTGTTCCTTTAGATGACCAGCAAGATTGAGAGGCAACACTTTGAGAAGTGATATAGATATAGATGGTTTCCTCCTACTGTCCACCAAAGGAACTGTCATTCTACTAATATTCCTGATAATGAGATCAGGGCCACAACAATAGAGTTGTGAGCACAAAATTGCTATTTTTAAAAAAGATTTTATTTATTTATTTGTCAGAGAGAGCGAGAGAGCAAGAGAGAGCACAAGCAGGGGGAGTGGGAGAGAGAGGGAGAAGCAGGCTCCTCATGAGCAGGGAGCCTGATGTGAGACTTGATCTCAGGATCCTGGGATCATGACCTGAGCAGAAGGTAGACGCTTAACAGACTGAGCCATCCAAGTGCCCCTAAAATTCCTATTTTAACAATGTGTACTTTTTGTCTGATTATGTACTCTAAATTATAAAACTGACATATGTTTTCACAGTGCAGGAAGCCAAGTGACTTAACTGAAGTCTGACTATTAAAAAAAATGTCTGAGAGGGGGTATCCATATATTTTCATTTTGGTTAATATTTATTTTAGCATGCCAAGAATCAAAAAGAGATCTCCCAGATTTGTTTTATTGGAAATTGCCCCAAATGTTTTTATGCTTCTCCTCTTACCTGGAGCCTATAGATTGGAGAAGTAGCCTCAAGTGATTAGTTAACAACAAAAGATCAGCATCATGTAAAAAGATCCTTCTCTTTTTTTTTTGAAAGACTGTTTTTTGTCTATATCTGTATTTCTTTCTATCTCTATATATTGAAAACCATGTGCGTGCATTCATGCCTCCCACTCCAGATTAGAACCACAAGAAATACTCTAGTTTTCTTCCTTTCTGTATTTGTGCTTTTCTTCTATGACATTGAGAAATATTGCTGCCATTATAGCCATCATACCTGCTTACATCTTTCATCTCTCTGAATATTGTTATCTTAAAAAAAATTTTTTGGAGTGTAGTTGACACATTACATTAGCTTCAGGTGTACAACTTAGTGCTTTGACGAGTATACACATCATGCTATGGTCACCACAAAGTATAGCTACCATCTGTCCCATTACATTGTTACTATAATGTCACTGACTGCGTTCTCATGTTCTGCTTTTATTCCTGGTACTTACTCATTTCATAATTGGGAGACTGTGTCTCCCTCTTGCCTTCACCCATTTTGTCCAACCCCCATCCCCATCCCCTCTGGCAACCACTAGTTTGTTCTCTGTATGTAGATTCTTTTTGTTTATTCAATTTTTTTTAGATTCCATTTATGAGTAGAATCATATGGTATTTGTCTTTCCTAGTCTGACTTATTTAACTTAGCATGATACCCTCCAGGTCCATTCATGTTGCCTCAAATGGCAAGATCTCATCTTTTTGGGGGGTTATGTAATATTCTAGTGTGTGAGTGTGTGTGTGTGTATGTAGGACAGAGCAATATATTGTATATGTTGTAATATTGTATAGTAATATATATAGTAATATTTTATCTCTCTCTCGCTATATATGTGTGTGTGCGTGTGTGTGAGGTCTATGTATATATATAGATCTCACATTTTCCTTCTCCATTCAGAAAGACTAACTCTTTGTTACTTAAATTGGATGCACACTTGATTGGAGTTTCTCAGAACTACAAAGTCCCAGGCCCCACCCCAGAAGCTGGTTTACCACGAGAAGCCCAGGTGATTTGAATCCACATCAGAGTTTGAGAAACACCAGACTAACTCACCAGGCCACAGATGACAGAGACTCTGGAATCTGGCATGTTTTATTTTCCAGATTGATAATCATTGGGTGCAGCAAAAGCTGGGCATCTACAGTGACAACTGGCCTTGCCCTGCAGGGAAAAGACACAGGGTTACAATGAGCCACGGGAGAGACACCCCACTTCTAGAGGCCTCTGCCAACATTCCCAGTCCTTTGTACCAAGATTTTGCCTTCCTGGGTGAACAGGTGGGCTCCAGACTTAATTACGTTCAAACACGTGTGGTCACTTATGGCTACAAATCAAGGATGCTGTGGGTCTGTCAAGCAAAACGGCATTCACAGACCTGCTATTTATGGAATGGACTCCAGGTATTTTGGGGATATTGCTGTGAAGTGCTGTGCTGGGATCTGCTACATTCGGGTCTGAGGAAATGCATCATCCTCTATTTGCTCCTGCCTGTAAGTACTCTAGGTTTGCAAATTTTATTTCCTGCTGGGTTGATGGTTTTTTATTTTGATTGATAAATTCCTATCCAAGCTTTGTAGGTTTAGCTAAACACATCATGGTGGGTTGGCAAGATCACTGTGTACTTCACACAGAGCCGAGGTTCTCAATCCTGACTGCACGATGTATGCACCCGTGGAGTTTTCAGACAGGTGATATGCCCGGGCCCCACCACAGACGAAGTGCATCAAAATCGCAGGGGGTCGGGGTCAGGCAGGCATCAGGTTAACCAAGCCCTCCAGGTGGTTCTAATGCGCAGCAAACTCCATTTTAACCCCCCAGGTGAGGATAACGAGACAAGTGAGTAACTCACTGGGGAAGGGGATGGGGCAATTTGTAAAGCTCTGTTCCAAGATAGGAGAGTTCAGAGCCAGGACTCCAGATGACAACATGAAAAGATGGGTAACTTTTCCTCTGATGGGAGGGGAGGCAGTGCTTCGGGCCAGTGTGTGAAACAGTTTCATGATTACCACATGGGCCCCAACTGGGAGGGAGGAGGCTGGCAGCCAGCATCTGACTGTGATGTAGGTCTGACCCCTGTGAAGGAGTGAGGGAAGGAAAGGGGACTGGGTGGTGGAGTTAGACCCTAGCAGCTGGAATATGAGTTCATCAGCCCTGAGTGGAGCATCGTTCTGGCCACTGCACACATAGCCTCATCCTTAGATACTTGAGCTTTTCATTCATCTGATCCTCTATAACCCGAAGCAGTGAGGGGCCGGTCTACACCAGCCTATGTGTATGTATGCCTTGGGATGGTTGAAGGTGAAAATCTCACTTACTTGGGGAAACCTAACTTTAGAATTGCTCTGGGGGTGGGGCTAGGTTAGCAGTGCCCAGAACACCCAGGACTGCTCTCTGCCTTTTGTTTTGACATCCCGACCTAGTGTCCTGAATTCCTAGAAAAAAATTTTTTTAAGAAGAAAAAAGAATCTAACATTTTTGAGCACCAGCTGTCTACTATAACATACAATTCTGTGTACTTTACCTGCAGATTCTCACTTAATCCTCTTCACAAAAATAAACTCCTAAAGCAAGTACTGTTGTCCCCATTTAACAAATGAAAAATCAGAGGCTTAGAAAATTGTAGGAACTTGCCCAAGATGACACATGAGTGAGTGTGTGGAACGGCTAGGGCTTTGAATCCAGACCTGTCAGGTATGAACTGTTGTTCAATGCTTGCTTTTGGAATATAAATTCCTGGCACATTTCATTCCCTTAGTCTCCACACCTGATTTATAGAAACCAGGGTAAATAGTAACCTCTTCCCACTGGTACCCTTTCTCTATAAGCACATTTCAATGGATTTCCAAACCAAAGAGAAGAATTCAGACCTAGTAACATCTAAGGAATGCATCCTGTTTTAAGTTCTGCTGAGATTCATATCTTAATTTCACATTATGTTAGTAGGGACTAGAAGTTTGGTCATGAGGATGAGAATAAAAAGGCAGAGAGATGAAAGAAAGGAAAAGAGTGGAGAGCAAAGATTCCTCCAGACTTAAAAAAAAAGCATCTAATTGTCTTCCAAAATAAAGAGGTGGCATAGACTCTTGAAGATAAAACTAGCGGCAGAAAGGAAATGCACTTGAAACAGTTAGGAGGACCTTTGCATACCACAAGCCACATACCTGTAAACAGCTACTTTTCCTGTCCCGAATGCACCTACAATTAAATCTAAAAAAGACAAGAACTCAGAACACATGTACATATTTTACAGAAACAATCTAAGCTCATCATAAATAGCATATAGAGGATCCTGAGATGCTGATTGTAGAGTGAGGCACATCCAGCGGGGGCAGGGCAGCAAATTGCACCTTCCTGAAGACATTCTGGAAAGGATGTTGGAACTGCACTGTAACTCTGTGGGACACACAAACCAGTAGATCTCAATCCCTTCCAGACTCGGGAATGTCAGCTTTCTAGAAATGTTTTAAAAATACATCATAACACCATTCCTCTTATCCTCCACACTGGAGGCCTGAACATTAAGGAAAAGGAAAGGGAAAAAAACCATATGCTCAGTGCTTGTATGTACCGGCATGTTACACACCTTGTTTTCCCATTCCTTCTACCAACGACTCTGTGAGGCAGGTGTCATTACCCGTGAAGTGGGACATTTTGACTACCTTTTTGACATGACCATTTGCTCTTTATGAATAGTGTGGATGGTGAGTATCCTCTTGTCAAAGTGATTAGTAGTTTATGAAATAATTGGTGTCATTATAATGATCTTAAATAACAACAACAGCGATAATAATAATAATAATACATGTTGAACACTTACTCTGATCTGGGAATTCTTTTGAAGAGTTGACCTTGATTATTCCTAACAAGAAGCAAGGAAGTCTCTACTATTTGCACAATTTTGCAGGTAGGTAAATTGAGGCTTAAGAGGGCAAACCTATAAATTCACTGGAGTCCACACTAGGTGAGAGGTGGGGCTGGTCTACAGCAGTGCCGGGCACTAGAACAATCTTAGGCTGTCTGAGGGGTAACGCTCACACTGATCACAGTGCTTGGCTAATACATGGGTAAAGCAGTCTGTTTCTGTAGATCTAATCTATAATGGTTACTCTTGTTAAATGCCACCAAACAAACATACAAATGACAATGGCTGAATCTCCAGAGTAAAATTTAGATGTAGATGTGAGAAAACTGGACCTGGTAGAAATAACAGCCACAGAAGAAGACTTACAACATTTGAGACCATAAGTGGTTAATCCTAGCAGAGCAGAAATGAAAATGAAAAAAAAAAAAAGAGAGAGAGAGGAACTTATCTGGCCTGTCCATATGGAAAACCGATCAAGAAATTAGTCTAGTGGAGTTTGCACAAGGAGATGATTTGTAGCCACATTCCCTCAGCAGCCACCTTTCCTGGATGTAGGAGCAGCATCGGACTGCAAGCATGATTCCCCTTGGAGGGCCGGAAGTGCCCCTGGCCTGAGCCCTCAGCTAATGATGGATGGAAGCAGGCCATAACCAGGGATGACCGCTTCCTTACCCCTCCAAGGGGATAGCCCTGAGGCATGCGTTCTTCCCCATGTCTCACATGTCCCCGGCTCCCTCTGCCCACTGTGTTAATGTGCTTCATAACCATCTTCCTTCCTCTACCCTCTACCCTCCTCCCTTGGCGATGTTTCTTTGGACCATTTCTCACGTGACCTGCTTGCTTTCTAATCCTTGTCTTAATGTCTGTGCTGGAAGAACCCAACCTAAGACCTTCAAAAAAAAAAATGAACTCAAATATCTTCAAGGTTAAAACCACAGTTGAGAAGTCTCATGTTTTAATAGACACAGAATCAGATTCAGATGATAGGTTTGAGACTGAACTCCAAAGCTCCATGTCTAAAAAAGTGTATATGTGAATGTTTGAAAAAGTCAAATGAAGGCCATCTTCAAGAGATCATCTCTTTAGGGGTGAGATTAAAAGATGCATTAAGAAAATCAACAATTTGAATAATTATGGCTTTGGAATAAGAGTCTTTTCCAAAGTTCAAGTCTTTGAAGCCAGAAGCCAAAGTTTCTGAGTCTACCAATTTTTAAAATTATATCAGTTTCAGCTTTTTCAAGTATTTTCACTTTTATTTTTTCCGGTTACATTCACCTCTTCCAGCATATCAGTGCATTTTTTGCTCTGTCAGAGGAAGAAGAACTACTGATTTGAAGAAATGTGAACTCTATTCTCTGTGTGTGCCATGTAACTCCGTAGTTACACAAGACTGGTGGCCCCCAGATGGATCCCTGCTATTGATGAGACATCAGACAAGAGAATTCTATTATGAAAACTGATTCGAGAGGAATTATATATGTGCTTTGTTTTTAGCTCCAAATATGATGAAATAGGAATATACCAAGATTAGATCTTTTATAAAAGAGGAGTTTTAAGAATGGACTTCTCTGGAAATGGCAAAGAAAAAAAGACTGTAAGCTCTTCCAGGGCAGGGATCTTTCTTCAAGCTTGCATATCACAGATACTTCATGGAAATAAATGAAGAAAGAAAGAATCTGCATCCACACACAGTACCAAGCACTGGGCCAGATTTGGAACAGAGGCTTTATAAATTGGAGAATAAGTAATAACAAGATAATGTACTAAAGATAAGAGAGAGGAAGAAAATGGGCCAATTGTTAAGACAGGTTAATGGAAACCATAGTTAAATTCTGCTGGATTTTTCCATATGTGAGTGTGCATGCATACACACACACACACACACACACACACACACAGAAGCTCCAGATTCTAGAACACTCCAGAAAGCAGTATAGAAGCTGCATCATACTAGATCATTGTAGACAAGAAGCTGAGAGACATCCCCTGACAATAATGAGCAAGAGGCCTTTTTCTTTAGGAAATTTGGTTTCTGTGCCTGAGGGTGGGAAGTTTACTACTCTGGGAACATAAAGTAACTGGCAAAAAAGGCCACAATTTTCTTCATGAGAATGTGGCTACAGTTATTCCGAGGCCAAGAAAACAGTTATCTACCAGGAAAGTATGTTTGCCTTTGGAGACACCACCTTGGTAGTGTGCCTGCTGGAAAGGCCAGAAACATTTATGCTCAGAAGCTTAAAATTCTGAGATCTCTCTAGAGGGGAGACTTGATCTGCCAATTTATATTCCTAACCAATTTGCCCTTTCAAAATATGTGATTTGTTTTAACAAGTACTATGTGGTTTCCATATACATATACATATACATATACATATACATATACATATACATACATATATAGTTATATGATCTTTATCCATACACAGACTGATGTTTGTGTATATATGTATACACACATGTATATATACACACAAATACCTGTCTATACATGTACGTACATGCATATATACATATATGTATACCTAAATGTACACATATATGTGTGCATGTATATATATATCCATGCACACACTACTTTTTAAGATTTGCATAATTCCATCATGCTTAGGAATTTAAAAGATAATCTGAAGAGAAAGTAATTTGGTACTGATACTTGGATTCATAACTCTGTAAACTTTATTTCTTGCTTGGAGATAACAGGTCTTATGCCATTATGTAATATTTATTTTCCTTTCTTCTAGAAACTTCTTAAAGGCAGATTCTGAAAACAAAAAAAATTTGCCTTTCTTTATACAAGACACAGCTATCTTTTTTTCTTGAAGAAATAAGTGGTGACTAAAATTGGTTCTTTCTCCTTAGTCTAAAACTGGTCCCCAAATGCTGGAGCTCTTTGTTATCACCTCACATTGCCCGAGACACAGTTTATTTTCTTTTCGGCTTTTGATGAAACAACTGCCTACTTTAAAGGATTCAAAAAGGGGAACATTAGCATGAATGCAGGATCAGTTGGCAAGAAAAAATAACCCTAAAAATGTGAGGTCATAGGAGATGTATTACACCTCCTTTCTGTATTTTATTTCTCCAAAATTATTATTACTAAATGAGGAAGAAGAAAAGAGCCAAACTTTTCAAGTGGTGCTTAGACTACAGAGCCTGATTTTTATTAACCTAGGAAGGAAATTTTAGAATTGGAAGAAATTCTATGTGAAAACATCAACTTTGAGTATGGGCGTACGGGCGTACGTGGGCAGGAGGGAGTGGTTGGAGGAGAGAGAGGGGGGCCGATGGGAGGGGAGGCAGCAGGAAGAGGGGTGACACAAATGCGTTAAAAGATCACCTAGAGTCCCTTAGTGGAAGTCCCTTTGGCCAGCCGAGAGCCTACGTTTCACAAGATGTAAGCCTTCTTACCTGCCACCCTCTTACTTTTCCTTCCTACTCTCCCGTTTTGTTGAGAAATGTACTAATGCTTATGTCTGTAGCCAAAAATGCCATCAGAACGTTCCTTTTCTATTTTGAAATTAAGACTCATTTACTAATTTAGAATAATCCTAGCCAATGAGAATTGCTGTAAGGAACTTGAGAAATACAGGAACATACAGCTAATAGTTGTATAAAAAGATTACAATTACTCAAGACAGAAGGCCACCTCAAATGTGACCAAAACAAATCACAAAGGAATTTTACAGTTAAATTCTTCTGCAAAAAATAAAAGCAGGGTCCAAGGAGAAATGAAAGAAACAGAGGAAGACATTTATAATCTATATGCCTGACCAAATGTATTTTTCAATGCTTACAAGAATGTCTGCAATGTAGTAAAAAATAATTATTATTAACCCTAGTTCATACTAAACACATATAAATTAATAATAAAACTATAAACATTCTAACATAAAGGTTGTAAAGAGGAAATGCACATCAAAATAAATAGTTAAGACCAACAGATATGTAGAGAGATGTTCAGCCTCATTAGTCAGTAAAAGGATCCAAATGAGAGGAACAATGAGTTATCATTTTTGACCTCTTGACTGGAAGAGATGAAAGAATCTTGGCAGGCAGTGTTGGGTAGAGAGCCAAGGACTGGGCACTCATGCTGTCTGTGTGCGTGAGGGTAAATGGGCACGATTTTCTTGGAAGGTAGTTTGCCAGTGAGTCTGACAATGCAAACCTTTGACCTGTGATTTGCACTTCTAGGAATCTGTCCTGAGGCCATATGGGACAATCCTGCAGAGATGTGTCAGGCAAAAGCTAACTTTCTAAACACTCTGAATATATAAATTCCTTTGTTGTAATAATCCCACGAGGTGCATACTCTAATTATTCCCATTTTAAAATGAGGTAAAGGAGGATCAGAGAAGCTAAACAGAGTAGGAAACAAGGCCAAGTTTAAACCCAGGCAGTCTGGCTACAGGGCTGACATGCTTTCCTATTTTACTAGGCTGCTTCCCAGAAGCACGTCTACGGGCCATTGTTTCTCTCTTTAAAAAATTTTAAAATAAGGGCACCTGAGTGGCTCAGTGATTGATCCTGGGGTCCTGGGATCAAGTCCCCCATCAGGCTCCCCACAGGGAGCCTACTTCTCCCTCTGCCTGTGTCTCTGCCTCTCTTTCCCTCTCTCTGTGTCTCTCATGAATAAATCAATAAAATCTTTTTTTAAATAAAATTTTTAAAATTAAGCTATATTTTGCACACAGTAAATTGCATCCCTTTTAGTATCCTGTTCCAAGAGTTTTGTTCAATGCATCCACTCATATGACTGCCACCATGCTCAAGATACAGAACAGCTCCATCATCCTAAAATGTCATCTCTGCTGCCTGTCACCAAACCCTCCCCGCCCCTTGCCCTGGAGGCCCCTAATCTGTTTTCCAGAATGTCAGAGAGAGGGAAGCATAGAGCATGTCGCTTTTTGGGTCTGGCTTCTTCCCCTCTCATCAGGGAGTCATCTGCCATGTTGTGTGTGTCTTGAGCTCATTCTTCTTTCTTACTCAGCTGCTCCACTTTGTGAATGGCTCACAGAGTGTCCATCCCTGGCTAGTGGACACTTGCGTTGCTTCCAGTTTTGAGAAAGTCACTACAAACACATGTATATGGTTTTATGTGTTCGCAGGCCACTCATGATTGGTAAATTCACTTGCTGGATCTCTCCAACATCCTCGAAGTCCTCTTTGAAAGCAGGTGCTTTGTTTCAACTGGAAAATTACTGAATGGAGTGTAAAAATCAGGAATTCTAAATTCCAGTTCACTTCGCCACTCGTTTCCTGATGACTCTGGACAAGTCACTCTCCTCTGCCAAATGTCTGCTGAGATCTCCAAGGTTCCTGTGGCTCCAGAAAGCCACAAGTTCTGCAGAATTGGTGGGAGCTGCGTGACTGTGCCTTCTCTGCCCTGGTGCAGTCCAGGATGCCCCTATGACTGTCGGTCAGCTTTGCTCCTGCAGAGTTGGCTTCTTCTCTTGCCTCCATGATAGGATGGCCAGTTTCTGGCTTTCTCCCTGCCTTACCTAGACTCAGGCATCAGACCTGCTTACCTCCATGACTCAGCTGCCTGAACAGATCGTCCAAAGACTCCTGGCTCCCATCTTAATGTTACTGATGCTCAAAGTTCACAGTATCTCCCCTCCCCACCAGGCCCTTCTCACTGTCCAGGCAGCACATACAAGTGTTTTCAAGATGAATGATGCCCAACCAGCAGGATGGTTCACCTGGACACCACCTGGGCTCTGCTTATTTTCCTATGGGGATGCTCTTCAGAGAAGTGGTAGGATTGAAGGTGATGTATAAGACAATGGGGTTAAAGATGGTGAGTAAATATGGCAATGTTGACTCGTAAGTAGGTTATGAAATTGGCTTAAATGTTCGGCACCAGAGAAACAGCTCGTGTCTGTGGGAAGCAGGCATTTAGATAAGTCTACTTGAGTTTGGCAAATGCATTAATCTAAAAATAGAGGCCGCCTTTCTTCCTTGCTTTTTTATTGCAACATGCAAAATATTACTGAGAGGAAGGTTATGAGTTGAGGAAGAAATGCTTGAAAAAAAATGCATGGTTTTATCCCAGAAAGTAATAATCCTAACAATCTGTCTGAAATGCTTCCAAATGAACTCTGAAGAAAAACATTTATGAGTTGGAATGCAGTATTAGGTTGCAACATTCTAATTTACTGAGAGTTTATTTTCCTTTTTAAAAAATCCCACACAAAATAAGGGTGAAATATCAAATGATGAGTCTGCCTTAGGAAAACAGTTTTCCAAATGTTATTGGCATCCCGCAGCTGCAAGAATTGCCTCTTTTCCTCTGCTGTTTGCTTAATGCTTTACTTGTTGCATTTGTTGTCACCATATCAAAGGCATTTCACTTTATCCTTGGTGTGGCCACACTTCCAACATGTGTGCTGTTCAGTCAGTTGCTAAAAGTCTTGGAGAAAACTCTGTTTCTTTAGCAATGGTCCCATTTATAAGTGGCTCCCTACTGGGAATGATTTCACAGTCTTCTGGAGGAGCTTGGTATCTCAAAGACATTTGCCCCACATCCAGCCTAACAGATAAAAGCCTAGGATTAAAACCTTGTGGGACTTTATGAGTTTGCTAAAGTGTCAGGGACTGAATTGTGTCCCCTCACTGTAAAGGGCCTTTAAGGAAGTAATTAAGTTAACATGAGGTCATGAGGGTGGGCCCTAATCTAATAGGACCGGCAGAGACACTCTGAAAGGGAAGACCATGTGAGGACACAAGGAGAAACTGGCCTTCTAAAAGCCAAGGAGAGAGGCCTCAGAAGAAATGAGCCCTACCCATATCTTGATCTTGGACTTGTAGCCTCCAGAACCCTGAGGATATAATTGCTACTGTTTGAACCACCCAGCATGTGGTACTTTGTAATGGCAGCCATGGCAGACTGATACACGAAGATACACACTGATAGAGTTGCAAGGGAAGCAGGAGAGGAAGAGAAGAACATTTATGCAGTGGTTCCCACATTCAGGCTCCTTATTGAACACCCACCATGAGCCGAGTTCTGCCCTAGCCACCAAAAGTTCAGCAGAGGGTGAGTAGATACACTCCCTTTCCTTTAGGCACTTGAGTCTATCAGCCATCTCTCCAAGGGGGCTTGTAAAAACCTCGGCCATTATGTCCCCACCCATACCCCAGATCAGAGCTCCTAGGTGTGACCTACTTCCCCAAGTCACTAATATCCAGATAAGAATAAGTATGTTAGGTCTTTCCTCACCACACATCTGAGAAAAGGAGTGTCTTTCTGCAGCTGGCATAGAGGAGTCATCCGGGACAGAAAGAAAAGGAAGCTGGGGATGAGAGGTGCTGAGTATTGCCCCAGTGAGCTTCACCTACCTCAAAATTTAGCCTGAGGGCTGGCCAGATCCTGAGCTAGCTAGCTTGCTTGGTTGCTTGCTTGCTTTTATTCCTTTTCTTTTCTTTTTCTTTTTTAAAATTTTATTTATTTGAGAGAGAGAGAGAGCACGCATAAGCATGGGGGGCAGTGCAGAGGGAGAAGCAGACTCCCTGCTGAGCAGGGAACATGATAGGCTGGATCCAGGACCCTGGGATCATGACCTGAGCCTAGCTGAAGGCAGGCACTTAACTGACTGAGCCACCCAGGTGCCCCGACCCCGAGCTTTCTATTGTATGCTTGTGCTCTCATAAATTTCTGTTTGGGTTGGTAGTTTTTTGGAAACTAGCTATTAATAACATCAGTAAGAAAATAAAAATCATGGCCATATAGAAAGAAGAGCATTACATGAACAATGTTTGCAAGATGAAGTACTGAGAAGGATTTTGGTTATGTTAGTTATTTTGAAAATGTCTCATCCCTTCTCTTGTAGGAAGTTTGTGGCAAGAATTACCTGAGTCATCATGTTAAGGCACAGATCTGGCTCAAAGAGCTTGGACCTCTGCCTTAGAGCTAGATTCTGAACCCTCCCACCTCTGTTTGATGTGTGGTGTTAAGAAATTACAACAATTGACTATGTAGAGTTCTTTATAGTTTGCAAACTGCCTTTACAACAGTCTTGAGGGGTGAAGAAGCTGAGGTCAGGAGATGTAAGTGGTACATCTGAGGCTATAGAGATGATAATGATGGCTGAAGAAGTGAGAATATGGGTCTCCTGGCTCCAGTTTGGTGATGTTTCTATCACACTGGCTGTTGGGCCTCCTGGCTTAGCAGTTTGAACAGCAATTGACATTTAAATGTCCAGTGAATACAGAGCTAGGGTCAAGTGTTCTACTAGGGTTAAGGGCTCTGCTTGCATCACTTGAATAGAGCTTCTTATGATCCCAGGAGAAGATGTCAAAGTTTATTTTAAAGGGCATCATCACCTCTGCTTACATTTCCATTCTCATTCTGCACAGGAATAAAATAGCTTACTGGATTTAAGTAGAGCTGGAAGATAGTGACCAGGTAAAAAGAGAGGAGAGCAACAACAGTTTATCTGCCTAGGTGTGTGGCTGTGAGGAAATTCATTCATTCATTCATTCATTCATTCATTCAATCATTCATTTACGTTCACTTATTCTACACATATTTACTAGGTGTCTTTAGTGCCAGCTATTACTTTGGGCACAAGCGATTCCATAGTGAGCAAAACCAAATCCAGCGCTTGCCCTCACCTAATACAGTGTCCAGTCTAGTGGGGTGAAATAGATATTTATTAAATAATCACACAAATGTGTAATTCAATCTGAGGTAAGTGTTGTTAGAGAAAGGACAAGAGTCAGGGAAGACTTCCTAAGGAAGTGACATTTGAACTGAGTTCAAAAGTGGGAAGTGAACTCCCGGGAAAATGTCCAGGGTGTAAAACGGCAGAAGGGATGCCTCAAGTGAATTGCTCTAAAATATGGCTTTTAAATTACATATTAATAAATTAAAAATGACTTTTAGCAAGCATATGCAGTGGGAGGTCAGAAATAATGCAGAGGTTCTAAGTCCAGGAGAACTTCCTCTCACTCCTCCACATCCTGCCCCTCACCCATTAAAGGAACCGTGGCAAGGCATTGTGTTTTTATTAAGTACATCTTTACAAGTAAGATCAAGTATAAACGATATCCTGTCATATATACTGTTGCCTTGGGTTTCGTAGAGAAGCTAGCTTCTCTGATTGGGTATTTAGAAGGGGATTAGTTCAAACTTAAACTGACAGACGTGCGTTTCTGGTCCAGCACACGGAAAGCTTGGAAGTCACCACTCCATCTTCACAACAAGTAAAAAGCTGAGCAAACTGAAAAAACCAACAGCTCTTCCTAGATCCATAAGAGGAGTGAGGTAACAGGGCAAACTGCTGCCCCCAGACTGGAGCAACTGACAGGCAAATACAGTGGACCACTTGTTGGAGTGGCAATCTCCAAGGGATCCAGTGCTGGATGCCGAAACCTGAGCAGCAGTTGAACTGCTGGAGGCTCAGTGTGGATGACTCTGGGGATTAACAACTCCATAGGACCTGGTCATGGAAGGTATGCATTTGTGAGTTTTACCTCGTGGGTCTCTGCCAGGTTCTAACTGACCCAGGGGAAGGGAAATACTGACTCTAGCCCACTTTTGACATCCTGCCTACCATAAAGGAAGACTAAGAAGCATGTGTAAGTTTACAGTCCAGAGGCACAGGCTCACTAAAAGACAGACTTACTCATAGGATTATAAAACACTTCCCCTCCCCCAATGCCTACCACTCTATTCCCAAGGCCTATTTATGGCAGTTCCTTTTATTAGAACACAAGTAAAGTTATAAGAATATTACAAGACATGACTAGTTATAGAATATAACTAGTTATAAGAATATTACAAGACATGACTAAAAGGCAAAAAAAATATAGTAGGAAGAGAAAGAGAGAGCAAGCCTTAAAACCAGACTCCTACATGGCAGGGATGTTGGAATTACAAGACTTGGAATTTAAAACAATTATGATTAATATGCTAAGGGCTCTAAAGGATAAAATACAGCCTATAAGAACAGATGCTCAAGGTAAGCAGAAAGATGGAAATTCTAAGAACCAAAAATAAATTATAGAGATCAGAAACTCTGTAACAGAAATGAAGAATGTCTCTGATGGACTTATTAGTAATCTGTACACAGTAGAGGAAAGATATCTAAGCTAGAGGGTATATCAATAGGAACCTTCCCAACTGAAAAGCAAAGAGAAAGTAGATTGGAAAAAAACAGAACAGAATATCCAAAGGCTGTGGGACAACTACAAAAGACATAACATATGCATAATGGGAATACAGAAAGAGAGAAAAAAAAGAAACAGAAGAAATGTTAAAATAATAATGATGAATATTTTCTTAAAATTAATGTCAGATACCAAACCAAAGATGCAGGAGGCTCAGAGAACACTAAAACAGATAAATGGCAAAATAACTACACCTATGCATATCATTTTCAAGCTACAGAAAGAAAAAAAGAAAGAAAAATAAAATAATTCTGAAAGAAGCCAGAGGGGAAAAATATCTTATTTATAGAGGAGAAAAGATAGCATTACATCCAACTTTTCTCCAGAAACCATGCAAACAAGAAGAAAATGAAGTAAAATATTTGAAATGTTAAGAGAAAAAACCCCTGGATTTTTTTTACCCTGAAAAATTACCCTTCAAAAGTGAAGGAAAACGGCCTTCTCAGGCAAACAGAAACTGAGGGAATTTATTGACAATAGTTCTGCTTTCAAAATATGTTAAAAAGAAGTTCTTCTAAAGAAGGAAATGATGTAAATCAGAAACTTGGATCCATATAATGAAATGAAGAGCAACAACATATGTACAATATATATGATATGTATATCAATCCATATGCTAGACCCCTTAAACTTACATAGTAATATATGCAAATTATATTTCAATAAAACTGGAAAAATATTTTAACTTTAAAAAACAAGAAATGAAGAGCAAGAGAAGGAGTAAGTGAAAGTAAAATAAAAAAAATCTTACTTCTCTTATCCTAAGTTGATCTAACATGTAACAGCAAAATGACAATAGCAACACTGTATTTGACTATGTATATATATAACTTACCTTATAATGTAGGTACATTTTATTTACACATACTGTGTGTGTCTGTGTGTGTGTATCAAATAACTATACGGCAACATTAATATAAAGAATGGAAAGGAAGAATTAGGGTTCTTTTGTTGTTTCTAAGGTGCTACATTACATGTGAAGTGCTACAGTGTTATTTGAAAGTGGGATTGGATTCGTTGTAAAGGTATACTGCAAACCCTGGGCCAACTGCTTAATAAAAGTTAAAAAGAAGTATGTCCTAAGTATGGAGAAAAATATAGAATCACATAAAATAGTTAATACCAGGCAGAAAAAAGAGTGAAAGACAAAAATAAGAATAAAGAACAAAGGCAACGATGGTACTAACAAATATAATAGAACTGAATCTAATTATATCAACAATCACTTGGAACTTCAGTGGTCTAAATACACCAATCAAATTATAGATATTGTCAGAATGGACAAAAAAATCAAGACCCAACTATATGTTGTTTGTAAGGCACACGCTTTAAATATAAAGACACATATAGAACACAAGTAAGTGGATGGAGAATGATACCATGGTAACAGTGATCAAAAGACAACAGGAGTAGCCATATTAGTTTCAGACATAGCAGACTTCAGACTAAGAGGCAAATTATCGGAAATAAAGAGGGGTATTACATAATGTTAAGGGAGCCAATTCTCCAATAAGACATGATGATCCTTAACGTGTCTGTGCCTAACAACAGAGTGCTAGGTAAAAGCTAACAAAAATGCAAGGAGAAATAGATTAATCCCCTATTATGGTTGGAGACTTCAACACCTCTCTATCAGAAATGAACAGATCCAGCAGGCAAAAATCAATGGGGACATAATTGAACTCAACATCACCAATCAACTGGATATAATTGATATCCATAGACTGCTTCATCTAAGAACAATGGAAAGCACATTCTTCTCAAGCTCATATGGAACGTTCACCAATATAGACCATAGTCTGGGCATGAAACACACTCTAACAAATTTGAAAGACTAGAAATCATACAATGTTTGGTCTCAGACCACAGTGGAATTAAACTAGAAATCAATAACAGATATCTGGAAAATCCCAAAGTATTAGGAGATTAAATGACATACTTCTAAACAACACATGGCTCAAAGCAGAAAACCCGAGACAAATTAATATTTTAAATTAAATGAAAATGAAAATGCAACTTACCAAAATTTGTGGGATATAGTGAAAGCAGTGCCTAGAGGGTAATTTATACCATCAAATACATAAATTAGAAAAGAAGAAAGATATAAGTAAACTAAGCTTCTCCCTTAGGAAAGTAGAAAAAGCGGAGCAAATTAAATCCAAAGTAAGCAGAAGAAAAGAAATAATAATTAGATCAGAAATCAATGTAATTTAAAATATAAAATCAAAGGAAAAATCAACAAAGCTATAAGCTAGGTCTTTGAAAAGATCAATATAACCAATAACCCCCTAGCCAGGCTAAATAAGACAAAAGTAGAGAGAACACACATTACTAATAAGATAAATGAAAGAAGGGATGTTATGACAGATACCATAGACATTAAAGGAATAATAAAGGAATATAACTCTAAGCCCATAAATTTGATAATGTAAGTGAAATGGACCAATTTCTTGAAAGACACAATCTGCCAAAACTAACTCAAGAAGAAAGAGGTAATTGGAGTAGGCCCGTATCTACTAAATAAATTAAATTGACAATTAATAACCTTCCAAAACAGTAAGCACGAAGTCCAGATGAGGTCACTTGTGAATTCTATCAAAGATTTAAGAAAGAAATTATACAAATTATCTACGTTCTCTTCCAGAAGATACAATAGAGGGAATAAGCCTTAACTCATCCTATGATACCAGCATTATCCTACTATCAAAATGAGACAAAGACAATACAAATTAAAAAAAAAAAACTATAGGTCAATACCTCTCATGCAGAAATCTTCAAAATATTTGTATATTGAATCCAACAATATATAAAAAGAATTATACACCACAATCAAGTGTGATTTAGGTATGCAAGTCTAGTTCAACATCTGAAAACCAAGTAATATAATCCATTACATCTAAAAGCTACAGAAGAAAAAAAATCACATGATCATATCAATAGATGAAGAAAAAGAATTCAACAATATCCTACACTTATTCTTGATGGAAACTCTTAGTAAACTAGGAATAGAGAACTTCCTCAACTTTATAAATAATATCTACAAAAACCGTACAGCTAATATTATACTTAATGGTAAGAACTTTGAAGCTTTTTCATTAAGATTAGGAATAAGACAATGATGCCCCCTCTCACCACTGCTTTCTAAGATCATAACAGAAGTCCTAGCTAGGGGTGCCTGGGTGGCTCAGTGGGTTAAGCATCTGACTTCAGCTCAGGTCATGATCCCAGGGTCCTGGGATCGAGCCCCATGTCAGGCTCTCTGTTTAGTGGAGAGCTGCTTCTCCCTCTCCTTCTCTCCTCCCCCCTGTTCATTCTCTCTCTCTCTCTCTCTCTCTCTCTCTCTCTCTCTCTCTCACTAGCTCTCTATCTCAAAGAAATAAAATCTTAAAAAAATAATAAGTCCTAGCTAATGGAATTAGACAAGGAAATTAAAGGTATATGGATTGGAAATAGAAGAATAAAACTATCTTGTTCACAGATGATATGATCATCTAAGTATAAAATCCAAAAGAATAAGCAAATGAACTCCTGAGACTAGATATAGCAAGGTTGCAGGATACAAAGAGAATATACAAGAGTCAATCATTGTCTCATATACCAGCAATGAATAAGTAGAATTTGATATTAAAAGCACAAACACCATTTACATTACCATCCTCCTTCCCAAAATGAAATATTTACAAATAAATCTAACAAAATATGTACAACTCTATTTGAGGAAAGCTAAAAAACAAACCTCTGATGAAAGATATCAAAGAACTAAATAAATGGAGTCATATCCCATGTTCAAGGGTAGGAAAACTCAATACTGTTAAAGATGTCATTGCTCTATAGATTCAGTGCAATCCCAGTCCAGTTCTCAGCAAGTCATTTTGTGGCTATCAACAAACAGAATCTAAAATGCCTTTTGATGAGCAAAAGATGCAAAATAGCCAATACAATATTGAAGGAGAATAAAATTGGAGAACTGACACTGCTCTACTTGAAGACTTACTATAAATCTGTAATCAAGACGGTATGGTGTTGGTGAAAGAATAAACAAATAATGGAGAAGAATTGAGAACCCAGAAATACACGCATATGAACATGGTCAACTGATCTTTGACACAGGTGCAAAGGTAATACAATGGAGAAAAGATAATCTCTTCAACAGTAATAATCTATTTACACTTTTCACAAAAATTAAGTCAAAACAGATCAGAAATTTACATGTATAACACAAACTACAAAACTTCTAGGTAACATAGAAGAAAGCCCATAGATGACCTGGGGTATGGTGATGACTTTTTAGATACAACATGAAAGGCACGATCCATGAGAGGAAGAATTGAAAATTAAAAATTAAAAATTTCTGCTCCATGAAAAACAATGTCCAGAGAATGAGAAGATAAGCCACAAACTGGAAAAAAAATATTTGCAAAAGATACGTCTGATAAAGGATGTTATCTGAAAAAGACAAAGAACTCTTCAAACTTAATAATAAGAAAACAGCCCCATTAAAAAATGAGTCAAAGACCTTAATAGACACCTCACCAAAGAAGATATACAGATGGCAAATGAGCCTATGTAATGATATGCACCTGTTAGGAAGGCCCAAATTCAGGTCACTGATAGTATCAAATGGTGGTGAGATTGTGAAACTGTAGGAGCTTTCATTTATTGCTTGTGGGAATGCAAAAAAAAGTTGAAGGTGGCTGAGTCGTCTTATTCCCACTCACATCCAGGCTGCACTGGCATTACTGCCGTACTCTCCTGGGTTGGTGTACTGCTTTCACCCGGGATACTTTAAAATTTTTTTTTTTTTAATTTATGATAGTCACAGAGAGAGAGAGAGGCAGAGACACAGGCAGAGGGAGAAGCAGGCTCCATGCACCGGGAGCCCGACGTGGGATTCGATCCCGGGGTTCCAGGATTGCGCCCTGGGCCAAAGGCAGGCGCTAAACTGCTGCACCACCCAGGGATCCCCACCCGGGATACTTTAATGGCTTTTGCCCTCAAGTTTCTTTTTCATTACAGCTCATTCTGCTCATTGCTAAAGACTGAAGTAAAAGTGTCATATTGAAATATAAAACAGAATCTCTTCTTCCGTTATTTTCCTAATAAAATACCAATAATTTGATATGCTATTTAAGCCTCTTCATTATCTGCCCCAAATTTACTCATATTTGAATCTCTCCATTTATGCTCCCATCTCGTGCTTTGTCACCCTCTCTGATTTTTCCCACTCATTTTCTTTCCCTTCCCCTATAATCCCTTTCACTATTTTTTATATTTCCCACATGAGTGAAACCATATAATGATTGTCCTTCTCCGATTGACTTGTGGGCACTGAGGGGGGCACTTGATAGAATGAGCACTGGGTGTTATACTATATGTTGGCAAATCAAACTCCAATAAAAATATACAAAAACAAAACAAAACACAAACATTTATGCTCCAATTGGAGTAAATTGATACTTGGTATCAATTTGAGCCAAGTCACTTCCAAAATTGAGTCTTTCTCATGCTGTGTTCCTCTGCTGCAATGCTGCCTCCTTATAACCACTTAAAATTATACCTGTATTTAAGACCTTTCTTAACCATAACTCCCCCCATGAAGCTTTCTTTAACACCTTAGCTAGAAGAAACTTCTCTTTTTAACTCATTCATTATTATTATTACTATTTTACCTCTTAAAACTCTTCTCATATGCTGTCATATACTACAGTTTGAACGCTTTTATCTCCTTGACTGCATTGTTTCTTAAAGGCATGGATTATGTCAAAATAGTATCAGTGTGTCATTTATAACTAATATTTAATAATTGCTACTAGGTGTTCACAGTGCTAACTGCTTTATACATGTTATCTAATTTAGCATCCACAACCCCCATTTAAAGGAGAAACTATTAGGCATTGTATAACCATTTTACCAATGAGGACAGAGGCTTGTGGTGGTTACGTAAACTTGTCAAGCTTACACAGTAAGCCAGTGTTACAGCTAGAATTTGAACTCTGGTCCATGAAGGCAGGGTCATTATTTAATTCAGTGCTATATCCCCAAAACCTAGAAGAGTACCAAGCACGTGAAAGACATTTAATAAGTATTTGTTGAATAAACTAATAAATTGTATTTCTAAAATATAATCTCTTGAGTGTCATATAACTAGTAAATATTCTAATATTGTCATCCTTAAAAGTGAAGAAAAATGGTGGCTGTTCTAAACATTAGCTGAATAAATAATATTAACATTGCCCAAATACCTGTTGTTGACAACTAAAATGAAAAATGTTGACTTACAAGATATAGGCCGAATAATGAAAATATAATTTGTTGATTTCAAGGAATATTGATGGTTTGCAACGTAGCTATAATATATGGCAATATGTCAATCCACAGAAGTGCATTACAAATCTTAATACCCTAGCTGCCATGATAACACCTATTGTCCAGATAGCAATTTCTAAATATTGTTCTTCAATAAAGAAACTGTATGTCTTTGAAGCATGGTTGATTCCAGGGCTGTAGCGGGGTAAATTCAGGATAATTTTGGAGCATATGATGTTATAAAGTAAGGAAATGCTCATAAAAGGATGGAAAATATTAAAAGAACACAGGAATGAACTGGAAAGAATTCCCAACAGCTAAATATAGAACACATTGGGCAAATATAAACAAATATAGCAATGGATTATAGCCCTAAAGATAAAATAAATATCCATGAGTTCATACAGATATAAGAAATTGAATAAATGAATGAGAAGAAACACCCTTTTTCCTAAAATTTTTTCTTATTTTAAGCCCAGTATATTTAATATACAGTGTTAGATTAGTTTCAGGTGTACAATATAGTGATTCAACAATTCTAGTCATTACTCAGTGCTCATCATGATAAGATTACTCTTAATCTCCTTCACCTATTTCACCCATCCCCCCATCCACCTCCCCTCTGGTAACCATCTGTTTGTTCTTCATAGTTAAAAATTTTTTGGTTTGTTTCCTTTTCTCATTGCTCATTTGTTTTGTTTCTTAAATTCCACATGTGGGTGAAATCATATGGTATTTGTCTTTCTCCGACCGACATAATTTCACTAGCATTGTACTCTGTAGATCCATTAGTGTAGTTGCAAATGACAAGATTTCATTCTTTTTTATGGCTGAGTAATAATCTATTGTATATACATACCAGTTTTTTTTAAATCCATCCATCTTTTGATGGACACTGGGCTGCTTCTATAATGTGGCTATTGTAACTAATGCTGCAGTAAACAGAAGGATATGTGTATCTCTTTGAATTAGTGTTTTTACATTCTTTGGGTAAATATCCAATAGTGACATTATGGGATCATATGGTAATTCTAATTTTAATGTTTAGAGGAAGCTTCCACAGTGGCTATACCAGTTTACATTTCCACTAACAGTGCATGAGGGTTCCTCTTTCTCCACATCCTCACCAACACTTGTTGTTTCTTGTGTTCTGATTTTAGACATTCTGATAGGTATGAGATGTGAGGCGATATCTCCTTGTAATTTTGATTTGCATTTCCCTGATGATGATTGATGTCAAATATCTTTTCATGTGTCAGTTGGCCATATGTATGTCCTCTTTGGAGAAATTTCTGTTCATGTCTTCTGACCATTTTTAACCAGATTATTTGGTTTTTGGTGTTGAGTTGTAGAAGTTCTTTATATATTTTGGATATTAACCCTTTATCAGATACATAATTTGCAAATATCTTCTTCCATTCAGTATTTTGTCTTTTAGTTCTGTTGATTGCTTCCTTTGCTATGCAGAAGCCTTTTATTTTGGATGTAGTCCCAATAATATATTTTTACATTTGTTTTTCCTGCCTCAGGAGGCATATCTAGAAAAAACATTGCTATGGCCAATGTCAGAGAAGTGACTGCCTGTGCTGTCTTCTAGGATTTTTATGGCTTCAGGTCTTTTAGGTTTTTGACCCATTTTGATTTTTTTTGACCCATGTTGACTTTATTTTTGTGCATGGTGTAAGAAAGTGGTCCAGTTTCATTCTTTTGCATGTAACTGTTAAGTTTTCTCAACACCATTGTTGAGAAACTTTTTCCCAGTGGATATTCTTGCCTGCTTTATTGAAGATTAATTGACTATATAATCATGGGTTTATTTTTGGGATCTCTATTCTGTTCCACTGATCTATGTGTCTATTTTTCCAGTACCATACTGTTTAGATTTCTACAGCTCGGCAGGATAACTTGATACCTGGGATTGTGATATTTCCAGTCTTATTCTTCTTTTCGAAGATTGCTTTGGCTATTTGGGGTCTTTTGTGGCTCTATACAAACTTTAAGATTATTTCTATGGAATCACAAAATTTTAAGATTATTTGTTCTAGTTCTGTGAAAAATGCTGTTGGTATTTTGACAGATTGCATTAACAGACTGAGCCACCCAGGTGCCCTGATAAGGGTTGCATTAAATCTGTACATTGCTTTGGGTAGTATGGACATTTTAACAATATTTGTTCTTCCAAACTATGAGCATGGGATGTCTTCCCATTTCTTTGTGTCATCTTCAGTTTCTTTCGTTAGTGTTTTATAGTTTTCAGAGTACAGGCTTTTCACCTTCTTGGTATTTTATTATTTTTTGGTGCAATTGTAAAAACGGTTGTTTTCTTAATTTCCTTTTCTGCTGCTTCATTATTTGCGTATAGAAATGCAACAGATTTCTGCACATTGATTTTGTATCCCGAGATCTTACTGAATTCATTTATTAGTTCTAGTAGTTTTTTGGTGGGGTCTTCAGGGTTTTCTACGCATAGTATCATGTCGTCTGCAAATAGTGACAGTGTTACTTGTTTCTTACCAGTTGGGTTACCTTTTTCTTTTTGTTGTCTGATTGCTGTGGTTAGAGCTTCCAGTCCTATGTTGAATAAAAGCTGTGAAAGTGGACATTCTTGTCTTATTCCTGAGCTTAGGGGAAAATCTCTTTCACCATTGTGTATGACATTAGCTGTGGATTTCTCATGTATGGCCTTTATTATGTTGAGGTGTATTCTCACTTAAAACTACTTGGTTTAGGGATCCCTGGGTGGCGCAGCGGTTTGGCGCCTGCCTTTGGCCCAGGGCGCGATCCTGGAGATCCGGGATCGAATCCCACGTCGGGCTCCCGGTGCATGGAGCCTGCTTCTCCCTCTGCCTGTGTCTCTGCCTCTCTCTCTCACTGTGTTCCTATCATAAATAAATAAAAATTTAAAAAAAAAAAACTACTTGGTTTAGGGTTTTCATCATGAATATAGGTTATACTTTGTCATATGGTTTTTCTGCATTTATTGGAATGATCACATGGTTTTTTATTCTTATTGATGTGATATATCATTTTGATTGATTTGGGAATATTGAACCACCTTGCATAAATCAATTCCACTTCATCATGTGTATGATTTTTTTAAAATGTATTGTTGGATTCAGCTTGCTAATATTTTGTTGGGAATTTTTGCATCTATATTCATCAGAGATATCAGAGATATTGGCCTACAGTTCTCTTTTTTTGGTAGTGTCTTTATCTGGAAGGCCGTAAGTCTAGATCTTGGATTATAGGATCAGAGGAGTGTGGAGATCAAAAAGACCCTTGGAGGGATCCCTGGGTGGCGCAGCGGTTTGGCGCCTGCCTTTGGCCCAGGGCGCGATCCTGGAGACCTGGGATCGAATCCCATGTTGGGCTCCCGGTGCATGGAGCCTGCTTCTCCCTCTGCCTGTGTCTCTGCCTCTCTCTCTCACTGTGTGCCTATCATAAATAAATAAAAAATTAAAAAAAAAAAAAAGACCCTTGGAGAAGCCTTCCATGCATCCACATCACATTCAGGAGAGTAAAGTCAGGCCCAGAGAAGCCATGTTACTAAAGTAACATTGTCATGGGAGAGCTGGTTCTAGAATTCACGGGTTTTATCTCTCCATTCACTTTTTTTTTTTTTTTTTTTTAATGATAGTCACACAGAGAGAGAGAGAGAGGCAGAGACACAGGCAGAGGGAGAAGCAGGCTCCATGCACCGGGAGCCTGACATGGGATTCGATCCCAGGTCTCCAGGATCGTGCCCTAGGCCAAAGGCAGGTGCTAAACCGCTGTGCCACCCAGGGATCCCCTCTCCATTCACTTTTACTTCCACTTTATGACAAGTCCAGGAACTCTGTCAGTTGACTTAATTAATTCCATTTAAACTAATTCATAAAATATTTTTACAAGTTAGATTGTATACTAAAATTTCTAATGTGTTTATACGAAATTATGAAAATCTTGCTCAATAAGGAATATAATTTACTTTACAGGATAACTTGAGTAGCAGTTTGAGAAGTAGAAATAAACTTTGACTATAAGATTTGAATTTAGTTCAACTAAACTTCAAATCAATTTCAAGGAGCTCAAAGTTTGATTATGCATTATTCCCTTGGCTAAAGCCATCCTTTTATTTCTTCTTATGTGTAGGTTCTTTCTTGCTCGGGTGTTCGCTTACACACACACACAGAGAGCACTCCTTAAAACAGATAATGGGTCATTTTTTTCCATTTGGTATAATTGTCTGAGATGGCTTCATGGTATAATCATCAGACATTACGGGCCTGAACAAGACAATGATCGTCTTGGCATTCAGCCCATGTCTTCCCCCAGTTTTTATTGCCTGCAAGATTTCTGTGAAACAAAACCTGCACTTCCCCTCCTCCACCTTCCAGTGTCTGGGCTATGCATTTAGCAGATGGTCTTGTTATACAATCATGTTTAACAGGATTAGGCTAGATCATTGAATTTTTAGGAATTTCTGACCATCACAGCTGTTTCTTCTCTGAAATGCTTTCACTCAATTAATGTATACAAGATACTCCTCTGGCCAACCCTCATTTTCCAATCAGCACCAACACAGAAACCTGAATACATCCATATTTTAAATAGGAAAAAGGATTTTGGTGCCAGAAATGAATATACTAATGACTCCTATTTATGTATATGTACCGATGAGAATATGAACTGTAAGAAATCTAAACAAATACTGAGTGGTGAAAGTAGAAATTAAGAAAATTATTCTAAATATTATTTCTATAGTAGAATCTTTATATTTCTATAACTAAATCTCCTTATGTCTGTTCATTTTGCCATACTTTTCTTGGGTACACTGGATCAAAATTCTAGAGTCATCCTTAACATCTCTTCCTTATTCCTTACTCTTAACTTTACTCCTTTACTTTCCATCATGGCGAGCCATTACTAAGTCTTGACAATTGTTCATTTACATTATTTCCTTCCTTTCAGTTGCCATCGTTATCACCTAGTTCAGGTCCAATATGTATGAAAATAAATGCCCTCAACTGCCTTAGAGCTTAAGAAGGAAGAGCATTTTCCATTCTTGGCACCTAGTAAATCACAGTAGTGAGTAATAGGAGAAGTCCCTTATGCCTCGTCTCCCACTTAGGGGTGGGAGGTCAGATGGAGTGAGTAGTGGAACTGCACCATAGCAGGGCAGTAACCTCCTGATATTGGAAGCTTCTAGTGAGGGTCCAGCAATGGGAATTTTACGAGTGCTTCTCAAACTAACCGTCTCAGTTTCAGTGCTCATCTGGGGCAAGGGAAGCAAATATGGTATTGTAAATTAAGATTGGGGGCCATAGAAATCAAATAAGCAAAAGAAAATAATGTCAACTAGTGTGCATAAGAAAAGAATACCTCCAAAATATAGTCTTGTTTTAAGATTTGATTGGAAAGCTGCCATTTATTAAACTATATTCTATGTAATTCCATTTTAACTTAAACCCATCATTTCATTTCATATTACATAAAAAAATGCTATTTTGTCTCTTTTACCAACATACTCTAATCTTACAGATAAGGAAATTGAAGTTCAGAGAGATTAGGAAATTATCTTATGCTTATACAGCTAGGAAATAGTGGAGTCCAGTTTGAAACTCATTTTTTCCATCTCCAGAATCCAAGAATGCACCTTTTCAACATTTTATGTGGCCCAAATATGTCTGTGAAGTAAAGTAGCTTTGATTCTGTTTATGTCAATCAAGTGGATTTCCTTTTTTTCTAAGCCATTTTACAACATTTTGCAAAAATCTTTTCCCATCTTAGAAAGTGCAAACACACACAACCTAGTGAAGGAAATATTGTTAGCCCCATAATATCAGATAAGGAAGTGGAAGCTCAGAGAAATTGAGTAATTTGTCCATTGCCACACAGCCTATCAGTGATGGATGGGGATCCTAACCTGGGTGGTCTGATTTCCCTTCCCTTGTTAGCACACTGCTAACTTTAATAGGTTATTCTTAACACTGGTTTGATGTTTCCCAAAAAGAAAGTAGAGTGTCATCTGCCTTACTCTGTAAACCATCTTGGAGTACACATACCTACACAAAAAAATACACATACACACAAATACTCATATAAATGTGAGTATATGTATGTGTGCATGAGAAATATTAAAAAATAATATTCTAGTGGATATGAACTGTATTTCTCTTCTGTGCAGTAGATGGCATAGTAGTAATAATTGCTCTAATTGCAATAATGTTAGCAATATAATTGGTCCCATGTCTGCTTTTTGGTAGCATTTTTTTTTTCCCTAAGACAAGGAAACGAAGTGTCTGGTCCTGCTCAAATACAGAACATCTGTAACTTGCAGAAGAGGTCGTGTGACAAAAAGTAAATGTAAATCAAACCACCTTTTACATGTCTGTGCTTTTGATTATTTCAGGTACTAGGTGACCTGATTTCTAGTCAGTCTGGGAGATGAAACAGCTGTAATTCACAATAAATATACATCAAACATCAAATCAACCTTATTCTTTCTTCCTGCAAAAGGCAGCTGGCTTTTTTCAAAAACATGTTAAGAATACTTGCTGCTATCTGGCCAATCGGGCAACATGTGCACCCCGCCATTAACATAGGTAGGTTTCATAGCAGTGTGCCCAGGAGAGGGTAGATGGCAGGCCACAGACCAGGGGAAGCCAGCCCAGCTCTGCTTGCAGATATAGCTGGTGCCTAAAATGAGGTGAAAGTGTACACTTCAGGAATGGGAAAAGTAACCCCATCTCTTTGGGTAAGCACAGTTTTTCAAGTGTTTTCCAAGGGGTTTGACTGAATTCAGTGCAGAATTTCAGACTCCTGTTCACTTGTACATTTGTCTTTCTATAAATTCTGCAGGTGACCAAGTAGTTAAAGTGGAGACTTGGGGGATTTTGTTTCCAATCTATTTCAAATGGAGGACCTGGAACAGGGCTAGATGCCTGTGTATGAATTTTAAAAGGTGGCCTTGCCCCATCCTGTGTGGAGGAAACCTCTTGGTGTATGAATCTGCCCTCACTTGCCCTTCGGCTGGGCACAACCGGTACATAACTTGTAGCCCTGATCAGAATATTAGCTTGCCTTGGGGAAATTTGTCAGGAGAAATGGAGGTGCTTGTAGAAGAAGCTCCAGAGCTTATCTATTTTCCTCAGCTGATTCATTTAATTAAGACCAAATACTTACAAAATTCCCAAAGGCCAACAGTATTTTTCTCACGATATGCTTTTAAAATTCATAAGCATAATGTTCATCAACAATGCTTGAATTTTTTCAGATGTTATCATACTCCAAAAAAAGTTTTGCATTTAAAGACTTCAGTATTACAATGCTCAGACTTTGTTGTAATTATTCAGCTGTCCTTCTCACCTGGAATGTCAACTCTGGGAAGGTGGTGACTGTGTATGCCTTGCCACCATTCCTCCAGCACAATTTCTAATACAGAGTAAATTCTAATATGTATTTTTCGACTGAATCAAGGAATGTCTTATTTATTTTTCTTTTGGACCTTGAAGTGAAAGGAACAAGCATAAAAATATCAATGAACAATTTAATTATTGTTGTTATTTTAATTTTTAGGACAAAATATTTTTCTTTTCAATTATTTTTCTTCACTTCTTGCTACAATTCTTTCCTAGGGCCATTTTGTTTTATTTTGTTTTGCAGGGGCATTATAGTGGATATTTACTGGGATACCTGCATAATCCACAAGTCACCTCCTACCTTGGAAAATGTCACCCTTTGCCTCAGAGCCTATAAGATTCCTTTCCCTAGGATTTGGGACTGAGATAAATTGTAGACAGGCTCTTTGACTGAGGAAACCTGTAATATGTGAACTCTGGAGCTGAGACACCACTGAGAGAAATGGTGGGGGGGGGGGGGGAGCAGGCGTGGAAAGAAAAGCAGAGATGAGAGTAAGAGAGAGGAAGTCCTAACCTGACCAGCTTGTCCCTTCCAGAGGCCTGACAGATTCCTGTCATTAGGTTTCCTTGAGATATTCCTATACCTTTATTTATTTATTTATTTTATTCCTATACCTTTAATATAAATCTCTCCCTTTATGGCTTAAGTCAGGTTAAGGTGGGTTAATTCCTAACAAATGCGATAATATATTTTAAATGCAAGTCAGCAAGGCATCATTTTCAATGCATAGATAACTTCCAGGAAATGTAGAGCAGTGCATGAAAAATTAAATATTTTCAATGAGCCTTCCTTAATTTCTCCAGATGAGGCCAGAGTATGTATTATGCCCAAACATCCCCATGGCAGTAACCACACAGAGGAAACCTGGAGAAGAGCCCCTCGGGCTGGTTGGACAAACTTGTAAAGAATAAATGAAATGCCAGAGCCTAGCTAACAGGTGTCTGCCAAAAGAGAACCCTGTACATCTGACTAGTGTAGGCATGGAAAGCAAGCACAAAGACTCTAGAGCTGTGTTTCTCAAAGTAGGGACCTGGGTAGGAGCATAAATCCCAGAACTCCATCTCAGACTCCATAAGCCAAATTATCTGAAGGGGTGCCGTGCATTCAACCTGTATTAAGAGACTCAATGGGTGACCAGCATGCACAGTGCTTCAGAATTTGCCACTCAGGGTCTGATGCGGAGCCCAGCAGCAGGGAAAAAACTTGGGAACTCGCTGGAAAGAATGAATCTTCCCACTCCCTTGACCTACTGAGTCAGGATCTGGGCTCTAACAAGATGCCCAGTTGATTTGATGTTCATTAAAGGGGGAACCTAGTTCTAGATCATTAGCTCCCAGCTGGCTTGTACACTGGAATCATCCAGGTTACTTAACTATGTTACTCTGGTTTGAGCTCTACCCCTCCCCCCCCCCACCCAGAGATTCTGACTTTGGAGAGTCTGATTCTGAGTTTAGAGTATGACTTGAGCAGATGGATTAAAAGTCCACTGATGAAAAAAAAAAAAAAAAAGTCCACTGATGATCTCAATGTGCAGCCAACTTTGCGAACTCTGCTTACGGGGATGACTAGATACACACTAGAAGAAAGTTAACCTGTGAAATAGATTGTGAAACTCATAGAAGGCACAATAATCTAAAAGCAGAGTAACTTTGCTTTGGAAGAGCAGGACCCCAGAATGAAAGCAAACTGTGATTCTTTTTAAGTTTCAAAAAGGTCTGGTTTGGGCAAATCACAAGACAGACCATGAGAGCCTAGGACATAGAGTTTTTAAAAATGAACTGTAGAGTTTGGAAAGCATTCCGCCCAGTAAACTTTGCAGGGGGATTGTAGGCGGGGAGAAGACTGCTATTTCCCAGGCAAAACATTAGAAAACTGCAACCCTATTAAGCTAAAGCAATAAGATGTCTTGGTACAAAATTAGCAATAGCTAAAGGAATAATCTAGGGGGATAAACAATTTCAGAAGCCTGAAAACCCAACCCGAAAGTATCTGAGTCCCAACTGTGGCATAGAAGCCCATGCTGAGACTGGACCAGAAGATGCCAAAATAGGATGAGGCCAGGACACATGGAACTTTTGAGCAGTGGCTACTACAGGCCACAAGATTAACCATGGAAGCTCGAGTGACACATCAAAGACCAGGAGAGGCTGAGTTACCCTTCAGACAGGAGCTAGTAAAAACGGGTGATGCCTTGGAGGTGGATGCCCCTTTCTCAATCCCTGGACAATAGGCATGTCCTTTGCTACTCTGTTCCTTGAAAGAGTGGCCACAGAGGGAGGAAGGAGAAAGTCCTGAATTGAAATGAATGTTTACACAACTGAGATTAAGTCTGGATCTGGAAGCAACTGTGAGATTAAGTTTTTCCTCTTAATAGAAATAGAGGCTTCGGACAAGCCACATGGAATTTCTTAATAGAATAATGAGGAAAGTTACAGGTCCCATTCCTGAATTTTGCCTGTGAATTTCAAATCCACTCTACTAGTGAAAAGAATGTAGTTGCCTGTCTGATAGTGGTTTTCCTCTGCGTAGATCCTTGGGGACTTGGTGTCAATACTCATAAAGAGGTTTCTTTGAGAGGCATTAAAAAAAATTTTTTTTATTTGAATTCAATTCACCAACATATAGTAAAACACCCAGTGCTCATCCCATCAAGTGCTTTCCTTAGAGGAGTGACATTCTTTTGCAAAAAGATGAGGATCAAAGAAAATGTTACAGGATCATGAATCAGCAGACATCTATATTTTCACTTGACAGGCAGAACTGGAACCAGAACCCAAGTCTTCTAAGATGTACAGGCGAACTCTGAGTGCCTCAAGACCATCTTGAGGGATAAGAATTCAACTAGTGGCATTAATGGTTTTGCCTTAGTAAAGAACATTTACTTTACAGACAGATGGATAGACTGCATTAACTTCATTAGTTAGTATAAATTAAATCAGCCTCAGTAGATAAAGTTAACAAATGGCCTCAAATGACTTTTTCTGATTGTTAAGAAGGGATAAAAGAAGACATCTTTTAAAATAAGGGCACCTGGGTGGCTCAGTGGTCGAGTGTCTGCCTTTGGCTCAGGCTGTGATCCCAGGTTCTGGGATAGAGTCCTACATCAGGCTCCACATCAGGAGTCTGCTTCACCCTCTGCCTATGTCTCTGCCTCTTTCTCTATGTCCTTCCGGAATAAATAAATAGATAAGATCTTAAAAAAAGAAGACATCATTAAGAGGCAACTAATTACCATTTACCTACTTTAACTTCTTTCTTCCCTGTCCTACTCCTGCTCCCCCACCACCACAACCCTCTGCCCACCCCCAGGAAGGAATATTCCTTGAGAGAAAAGTTGTTTCATGTTTCTCTCCTTCTTGGCTTTTGTCTCAGAGACTTCAAAAGAAGTTGATGAACTGTCTATGTGATTGATACATCCCTTATTTCCTTTACCTTGTGGAAGGTCCAGCCATTCTGTCTATCAAGTTCCTGGTACAAAGGTGAGACTATGATAGGCATAATGAATGGCAATAACTTTCCAAAATAACTATTTCTCTAAAGTTGCAACCCATGAGTTAAATTTCATGAATCATCCTGACGTATTTTAGGAAGAAATCACAGGGAGGATTATTTAAAATAGAGTATATTATGAATGACACCCCCTCCCCCCAGTAAAATAATCTCCACTAACCTCATTGATTGGATTAGTATAATTAACCTAAGAAAATAAATTTAACTAGATGTTTTTAAAAATGTGGAAGACAGGATATATTTGTATATAATATAATACTATATCTGCTTTGAGCACACTACAGTATCTATGTTAGTGTCATGAGAGATTTCTGGCAAATTTATGAGAATACATTGCTGTATCCTTTTTGCTTAATCCCAGAGGGGAAGAGAAGTGGAAGGATGAAATTAGTGATGTGTATTTTGGCAGTTTATTGGAATGTTGCCCCAAACCAGAAAAAGCTCTACATATGGAAAATACCCAATTAAGACAAGAGGGTGGAAAGAGACAAGGTTTTAATAAGTAGTTAAAGCTGTCAGTTAACTATTAGTGATTTCTAAGTATTTATTGAAACCATCTTAAAATAACTAACATAAAAGTGATGATTGAACCATAGGATCAAGAAGTCCAATGTCTTCTGCTAAAAATCCTGGGATTACTGAAACAATCCTTGAAGACAAATTGTGTTTTCCGATGGCACACAAAGAACATGAATTATCCCGCTGTGCTGTATAATTTCCATGAGACCTCAACATGAAGTAAGTAATCAAGAAGAGCTTACAACCTTTATTATAAACCAGTTCCTTTGGCTTCACTTAAAATATTCGATCTATTTTGAAAAAACCCCAAAGTATGGTGAAATACTCATGCTCCAAAAACATAAGAGTTCTATGACAGAAAATTTGAAGTTCATGAGTTAATTACTCGGAACTAAGAGATGGAGAGAAAACTACAGGTTTAAAATAAATTGCTCAAGCTGGCTCTGAGGCAAGCTGTCTTTATCAATGGAGAACAGCCCACTGAGGGGTTTTGAATAACAACTTTGGTTGCAAAGTTGACAAGTTGTAGGCCCAGTGTGGTTTTTCAAAAGCCATCTTGTCGTTGGGAAAAGCTGTGTTTATTTTGTCTTCCTTCATATTCTCGTGAAAGTCATTCAGGAGCCATGCATAAAAGCCCTGTGCCATCCACTTGGCCTTCATGGTTAAAAAAGAACTGCGTACACACAAGGCGCTGTCCTGAGAATGGGCTTCTATCTAGAAAGTGGGCTCCCTTGCAGGAAAGGAAAGAAACTCTTACCTGGGTAATCATTCCTGTCTATGTCTGAGTCTCCTCTTAGGGTAAAACCGAAGCCCGAAGGGATGGTCTGAGAGGCCCACATTCCCTGCAGAATTTGGGAAGGCTTCCTGTTTAAGCCATCTTTGTTCCCGTTGTAAATGAGCACTTGACCTCTTTGATCCTTGCCTGCGAAGGGCGCACCAATGGCAATGTCTGCAAACAGGGACATGTGAACATATTTTTTAAGTAAAGAAGGTTTCAGAGGTAGAAATAAGTGCAAAGAGCAATGTCCTAGAATCCAAAGGGTGCATTAAGTTTTCTGTGAAAATTTCATAATACTGTAGCAACAATAAATTATTGGTTGTCTTTGATCCATCGAGCAAATATTTACTGAGAGACTGCTGTTTTTAGAAAGTTTATATTCCAGTACAGGTAGTCCACAATTTGAATAAAGAAAGAATCAAGAGAAGATGGAGAGCTACACATTCTATGTAGAAGAATCAAAAATATTAACATAGTGGAGAATGGTTGTTATTTCTAGATTCGGTGTTGCTAAGGCTCATGTTGACATTGAAATCTGGGGACGAGATGAAACCAACTGTGTGAAATCAGAGGGAAGAGCACTCCAGGCTGAAGGATCTGGTGTGCCATGGTCCAAAGGTGGAAAGAGCTTGGTCCATTGGAGGAGCAGGCAAAGGGTGGTCTACACCGGGAACTCAGTGAGCAACACGGAGAGCCAGCTCACACCACCAGACTGGGTAGAACAGGGGAGGCATCTCTGCAAAGTACTTACAAGTTTCTTATTAAAAGAAATCATCTCTTGAACAAAGATTATACGATGTCATGGTGACCTTGTCCCATGAGGTAGGCAGGACACACTGTACAATGGAGGACATTGAGGAACCTAGAAAGAGCCCTGTCACATGACCCTCACTTAAATATAGCACTCAAGGAAAATGAGCTTTCACACCTCGTGTTCATCAGGATTGTTCTAAACAACAGACACAAAGACTTGGTTCTACATAAAAAAGAGCACCAATGACACAGTAACATAACCACTCACCCCAGTGGTTGATAGTTATGTGTCCTCATTTTGCCATTTATTTCTCTTTGCTCCTAAGTAAGTCTGCTAAGACTAAATAAATCATGAATTGAAATTTTTTGTATGATTTTTTATTGGAGTTTGATTTGCCAACATACAGTATAACACCCTGTGTTCATCCCGTCAAGTGCCCCCCTCAGTGTCTAACACCCAGTCACCCCATCCCCTGCCCACCTCCCTTTCCACTATCCCTTGTTCATTTCCCAGAGTTAGGAGTGTCTCATGTTCTGTCTCCCTCACTGATATTTCCCGCTCATTTTCTCTCCTTTCCCCTATAATCTTTTTCACTATTTTTTATATTCCCCAAATGAACGAGACCATATAATGTTTGTCCTTCTCTGATTGACTTACTTCACTCAGCATCATACACTCCAGTTCCATCCACGTTGAAGCAAATGGTGGGTATTTGTCATTTCTAATGGCCGAGTAATATCCCATTGTATACATAGAACACATCTTCTTTATCCAGTGTCACCACTTTACACTGGTGACAAATGGCTAAAATTAACAAGACTGGAAACAACAGATGTTGGAGATGATCTGGAGAAAGGGTTCCTCCTTTGCTCTATGGTGGGAACATAAGCTTGTGCAGTGACTCTGGAAAACATTGTGGAGTTTCTTCAAAAAGTTAAAAATAGAGCTACCCTATGACCCAGCAATTGCACTACTGGGTGTTTACCCTAAAGATACAGATGTAGTGAAACGATGGGACCCCTGCACCCCAATGTTCACAGCAGCAATGTCCACAATAGCCAAACTGTGGAAGGAGTCATGATGTCCTTTGACAGATGAATGGATAAAGAAGAGGTGGTATATATCTGGAATATTACTCAGCCATCAGGAAGGCTGAATACCTACAACTCGCTTTGATGTGGATGGAACTGGAGGGGATGATGCTGAGTGAAATAAGTCAGCTGGAGAAGAACAATCATCACATGGTTTCACTCATATGTGGAGTATAAGCAATAGTGAAAGGGACCATAAGGGAAAGGAGGGGAACTGAGTGGGGAAAAATTAGAGATGAAGACAAATCATGAGAGACTCCTAACCCTGGGAAACAAACAAGGGGTTGCAGAAGGGGATGTGGGTGTGGGGATGGGGTAACTGGGTGAAGGGCACTAAGGATGGCAGGTGATGAAATAAGCGCTGGGTGTTATACTATATGTTGGCAAATTGAATTTAAATAAATTTTTTAAAAATTCAGCATAACCTATACATAGTCCATGTGGGTTAATCATAAGGCACTATCCTTGTCCATATGTTAACATGTATTTATTTGTCTTGACTCTGTACACACAGAAGGCTCTCTTGTTTTCGTTGAGCCACTAAATCAAGATATCAATTTAAAAACAAATTGCTGAGCAGCCCCGGTGGCTCAGTGGTTTAGTGCCACCTTCAGCCTGGGGCATGATCCTGGAGCCCCGGGATCGAGTCCCATGTCGGGCTTCCTGCATGGAGCCTACTTCTCCCTCTGCTTGTGTCTCTGCCTCTCTCTCTCTCCCCATGTCTTTCATGAATAAATAAATAAAATCTTAAAAAAATAAAGAATAAAAATAAAAACAAATTGCTGCCTTTATTTAGAGCTGTTATATGACACCATATGTAAACTTTAAACTGCCTTGAGGTTTTTGCTAATTTATTAAAAGCCAGTAATGGTAGTTATACCACACACACCACTGCAAATACTTTAAGATGTCATTGTTTTTGGGAATCCCTGGGTGGCTCAGCAGTTTAGCACTGCCTTCCGCCCAGGGCGTGGTTCTGGAGTCCCAGGATCAAGTCCCACATCGGGCTCTCTGTGTGGAGCCTGCTTCTCCCTCTGCTTCTCCCTCTGCCTGTGTCTCTGCACCCCCCCTTTCTCTGTCTCTCTCATGAATAGATAAATAGGGTCTTTAAAAAAAAGATGTCATTGTTTCTTTCTATAGAGAAAAACATGAATTATGACAAATAAACTATTTCCATGTACTGGTATCAATTACCATTGTATCCATCTTGGTTCAGGTCTCCTAAGTGAGCCACGGCACTACCGAATCTCCCGAAGACCTCAGTGCCGGCCAGGATCTGTGGGTCCCTGAAGACAAGTGTGTTCTCTTGCAAATACAGATAAACTTGCCCTACTTCCCGAGGGCTGCTCTCAAATTCACGTTCCATAAAGAGAGGTGCCCCAATCAATACGTCATCCATTCTGTAGGGAACAAAGAGGGAGGTCAGAGCACTGAGAGACATGCGATTCTTTTGGGGTACACTTTTAATTAATTGGATTAGTGTATTTCCAGTGGTAATTTTTTCCTTTCTCAGGGCACATTTTACAATCACCGTACTTCTTTCATTGCTTCACTATGTCACAAAAATGTGATAGAATGTTGTAAGACTGGAAATATTCTGTATGATATGGTAGGTAGATACCTGACATTATGTATTTGGAAAAACCCACAGAGTGTATAACACAGAGTGAACCCTAATATAAGCCGGGCACTTCAGTTAACAATGTATCAATATGGGTTGATCAATTGTAACAAACGCACCACACCGAGGCAAGATGGTACTAACAGTAGAGACTGAGAGTGCAGGGGAGAGGGAAAATTTATGAACTCTCTGTAATTCCTGTTCAAGTTTTCCATAAACTCAAACCACTCTAAAAAAAATACAACCTACAAAAAAAATAAAGATTATTGGAAAAGCAAATGGAGTCCAGATGATATGGGCAAAGACGAGTTGTGATGTTATACTCATCTGGTTTTAAAACCTGGCTCTTTTGGTAAGTAGCTGTGCTATATTGAACAAGTGATATTACCGTAAAAATACTAATGTAGAAATAGGCTACTTCATTGGATACATAACTGAAGATCTCCCTCAGTCTCTGGCTGTGGCTCTTTTTGTGTGTCTTTTTCTTTCCGAATATGTACACACACACACACACACACACACACACACACACACACACACACTCAGGTCATACTATAGTATTTAATATATGATAAGTATTATGAGGGCACTGGCTTAGGTGTTGAAGAGACTACTCAATATTTCTACATTATGGCAATGTAAAAAGAAAGAATTCTTGTTAAAAGAGTAAAATGCATCCCCCTTCTCCCTTTCCTACCTTGTAAGAGCCATAAACATGGTGAAGTGTGACTTTGAGATAGTCTGGGGCTGCCAGCTACTTCTAGAATAGCCTCTTACTTGTCTCCCACAGCAGAAGAACTAACACATGGTTTCTAGCTAAAACTATTGAGTGTTATTTGGCCAACTTATACAAAGGAAGTGAAGGGTGGTTATAGATAGACTCAAGGAATGGCTATTTTTTTCTCTTTTTTAAAAAAATTGTATTTTAATTCCACTATTGGTGAGATACAGAGCTATATGAGTCTCAGGTGCACAATATAGTGAATCAACACTCTCACCCATCACCCAGTGTTCATCATGACAAGTGCATTCCAGGAGGTGTGGAGGGGGAATGGGTAAATAGGAATGGCTATTATTTTGATCTCACATTCCAGAACCTAAGTTGGATTGCTATATTTAGGTAAAACATTTTCTTAAAAATGTTACAAGTATGTTGATTAAAAAAAAATCCCCATTGCTTGCCATCCCACTGTGTTCCAGAACCAGAGGAGAAGAGGGACTGGAGTTTTATTAGCCCCTGGTCTTCCCTCAAAGGCACTGGTTGCTTCTCTTTCTGTTAGAATTATTGGAAGTATAAGGAGGCATTTGTTAAACACCTAATTGTGTGTTTTACTTCCTTGTACTTTGAAGATGTCTGAAATTGCTAGTCTCTACTGTAGAGATGGAGTGGGGCCATTTTCTCCTACTGCAAAGAAGGAACAAGCCATATAATTGGTCCCCGAGAGTGCAAACACGATGCAGGATTGACACAGTTGGCTCTCTACATTTCTCACTGCCAACGCTGAATTCTACAAATGGGAAATTACTTGACTCACATTGTGAGGGCTTGCACATCCATGGAACCTTTGGATTCTTGGAGTATTGTGACAGCATTGATTTATTTTGTTAGAAATATATTTCCCTAGATATTTAAGTGTAAGTCTTCTAAAATGTTCTAAATGCCATAAAAACAGGGAAAGACATTTGTTTTTCATTTATAATTGTGTTTCCCATAAGGTTGAAAGACAATAACTGTCTTGGATTTAATTGGTACAATGTGCCTTATAGAATACTTTGCACTTAGTGTCAATATTATTTTATTACAGCAATACTACTTATGAGCCACAATATATATTATTGTTTAGGCTGGTGTTTTTAAATCTTGGTTTGCAACACATTAGTGTATTGCAAAATCAATTCAATGGGTCTTGACAACCAATTCTTAAAAAACAAAATAAAAAAGAACAGAAAATAGAATGAATACATTACACGAGGGTAAATATGGTTCCATGAAACTTTTGTCTCAGTTCTATGTGTGTGTGCTGGGTGCAATGTCAAATTTATTTCTTATTATGGACCACAAGGCAAAAAAAATCCCTGAAAAACTGTTGCAGTAGGCTGGCAATGTGTGCTAGCATACTGTTTCAAAATTAGTTTGTCAAGTCCTGGTTTTGAATATGCCCAACCAAAGTTTAAAGTTCTACAATATTTATTAGTAAAGATATTTTTCATGACTTTCTGATATGTAGTTGTGTAATAGGTTGAGTACCATTCTAAGAAAATACTATATACCGATATATATCCTATATATATATTTATATACCGATATATATCCATCACCCAGCCTGTATGGTTCTTTAACAATGAAATTTCCAGTAAAATCCATCCTTACTGTTTGGGTCATGTTGGTGGTTTGGATGAGATCTAAGTTTTTATGTAAAGGCACTTCATAAAAGGATACATACACTAAATTTCATTTTACCCAAAATGTCCAATGTTTAAGCACAATTTTCTTTAAAATCTTTGGATAGCAGACACATGGTTTTTGTGTCTCTCTTTAAGTTTAAATCTGCTCTGATAATATAATACAATGCAAGACTCAATTTCTCATCCTTCACATGGTTTTTGAGACAGGAATATTATGAATATTTTCCTGAAAAGCAAGGCATAAATAGTGATAAAGAATGAGACAGCAAGAGAGGAGAGGACTAACCAATGAGAATATTCAATATGAAGAATTTAGATTCCAGTTTTCTGAATCAAATGGTGTTAAGGTGTTGGTTTAACTTATAAACTTTTCCATGCTTCTTTTTTCCCGGTAGTAAGATGTTCATGTTAATGTCCATAATTAATTTTTGGAATGTGGTTACCCATTAACAGAATGCAGATTAGTAGACTTTACACTAAAGTTTATATCTTATCAGCTGAATTGTTTTACAGTAGCAAGAACTAACATAGCTGATCATTTACATTACAGAAATCAATTTCAATTTACAACTTCTTTCTATTTTAGTTTTCTGGATTTTCTATGTATTTCAATTATAATGATAAAACCTGTAAGAGAGAACACATACTTAGGCTAAATCTAGGGCAAAAACATAATTACCCAAAGCTGATTCCTTTCAAATAAATTTTCTCGAAAATGTTCTCAAGTTAACAAACTGCTAAAAATCTCTTTATATTTAATTCCTTTGGGCCCTCCAGAGGCAAAAAATAATAATAATCCAATCAATTAAAATATAATTCTATGAGTTTCTGAAATAGTATAAATGCTGTAAGTTTAAAAACCCATAAGAAAAAACCCCTAATTTGCTTGCTTAGGCTGAAGATGAAAAATTCCATTTCCCTTTGTTAAGTTTGTCCAGAAATTCCTAACAGTTTACATTGGCAGAGTTTATAGCCCTGGCTATCTTAAGATAACTAAACTAAAGTTAATTTCACCAGCTTGTTTATATTTTCAAAGCAGTCACAAGCTTGACAATATCAACTACCAACCAGCATGCACACCATCGCTTGGTCTAAACTTTTGGAGTCATTTACAATACCTAGAGATTTTTTTAAATAAAAAATATTGGGAAAAATGTCCAGGAATTTACTAATTTGGCCACATTACTTCATAACATTGTCTTTTCTCTCTCTGATGTCAAGATTTTGGAGCATTTGCAGGGACCTTGCTTTTGTTGCCTAGTGGGTGGAGAAGATGTCATATGCTGTCTAAGAATGTTCATTAGGTAGCCTCATGCACAAAAGTACTTAATTATCTGTTGGCCAGAAAAGGAAAAGTCTGGTTTAATCCCACAGAATATGCAGAGTCCTAACTTCTGAACCATGACCAATCAACTAGCCAAGTGATATTATTAATCCTATTCTGAGTCACTATATAGCATCCATTCAGATCCAAGGTTTAGAAGATACAGGTCTTAAAAAAAAAAAAAAAGCAATTGAAAACTTAGAAATTCGGGTTAAAAAATGGGAATTAAATCTCAGTTTTAATACTGAACTCTATCGGTGATTAACGCTCACTGATGATTGCTTGATCACTGGTAAATGCTGGGAAAGCTAAAAAGCGTTTTGTGAATTAAAAATATATATAGGAATTATAGACTCTAAAATTACTTATAAGTCATTACTACTGACTCAGTAAAATGCAGCAGACTAGTATGGCTATTTTTAATATAATCACACAAACTGATTTTTTTTTATATCCATAACACTAAAAACTATAACTGAATTTTGTCTCATGAATCAGTTGTTTTTAGCATCACTAAAGGCAATCTTAAAGTTCTTTGGGTGAAAATAACTTTGAAATTATGATTTTATATTTTTATAAACTGGAAGTATGACCTTGCTTATAAAAATAATGGAAATTAGTAAAATGCACAGTTAATAAATAGGAGTGTAGACTTACCAAAAAAATGGAGTAAAACACTTTAACAACACATACACCCCCCCACACACACACACACATAAACAATCAAAATCATAGAAGCAGAGAATAGAGCAGTGGTTACCAGAGGTGGGGCGGTGGGGCAAGGAGAGATGCTGATCAAAGGGTACAAAGTTGCAGTAATGAAGGAGATCTAAGTTCTAGAAATCTAGTGTACAGTATGGTGACTACAGTTAATAACACTGCATTGTATACTGGAAATTTGCTAAGAGAGTAGATCTCTGGTGCTACCACCCCCCCCACACACACACACACCCCACACACAGTGGACACACACAGGGTAAATATGTAATGGTGGGTTGCCCAGCTGGATAAATAGAGATGGATTCTAGAGATGGATATGTTAATTAGCTTGAAGACAGTGATCATTTAACTATGCATATCAAAACATCATGCTGTACACCTTAAACATATGATTTTCATTTTAAAAAATAAAAAAGGTCATGAATTATTTTAGTGACAAATATACTAATTCCCCAACTTCTTAAGAGTGAGAGTCATGCCAGTCATTTTATTCACTTAGTTCCTGATTCTTATAGATTAGAAGTCCTTGAACATTGAAATTACATATATTTTTCCTACTGGCTATTTCATAGAGTTTTGTATAGAGTTCTCTGTAGTTAGTGAGAAAAATACTGTTGGGTTACTCTGCAGAAGGTCTGGGATCTAATCAAGACCTTTGCCTAATTAGTGTACAATCTTGGGCAAGTCGCTGAGCTTTCGTGTCTTTCTCCACCAGTAAATTTTAGATAGCTTCACTGGATTGTAGTTTGGATCGTCCTGTCATTAGACATATATTACACATGAAGGCACTTTGAGAGGGGAAAAAAAACATTTTCTGCTAATCATGCATGATAAAATTTTGTCATTTAAAGCAGTATTAGGTTTTTCAGTAGTGTCAGTGGAGAAAAGAGATTTTTGCATTTGAAATGACTCAGAATTTGGGGAGACCAAATACATACTAACCAGGAAGACTATCTGAGACAGGGATTCATGTTTCCTGTAAATCCCACGCAAGCTTCAGATCTCTGCTAGAAATCTTGTCAGAAATTAGAATGGCAAAAGCCCTCTTTCTCAAAGAGAGGCCACCTGTGTTCTGACACGGGCTATTATAGGAGCTTAAGAAAAGTCACTGGCTTTTGATTTGCTGCCTTTCTTTTCAGATTCTGCTAAGATTTCTGAGGGATTGCAAGTCTACATCTCTGCCCTCATGGGTTGTTTCACACCTTCCCTGGGGATGAATACCCACCCAGGATGGTGAGGATGCTGCTGGCTCTATTAGTGGTTTTCAGGCCCCCATCGGGATCAAGTGTAAACCTAGACACACAGATGTTTAGTCGAATGCCAACAATATCAAGCAATTTTTCTAGAAAGGCAGGTGCTGCAAAGATGATGGCAAATTATATTTTCATTACTGCAATCTCAGATTTCATCTGTATTTGGAATGAAAGGCTCTTGATGACCTCTAGAGCTTACTCATTTATAATAGGGCCCTGAATTTACATAGTGTTACAGTATCTAAGAACAGAAAATTACATACTGATTGAGAATCTATGGGTACTTTAAGAATGGTAATATTAGGGCAGCCTGGGTGGCTCAGTGGTTTGGGGCCACCTTTAGTCCAGGGCATGATCCTGGAGACCCGGGATCGAGTCCCACATCGGGCTCCCTGCATGGAGCCTCCTTCTCCCTCTGCCTGTGTCTCTGCCTCTCTCTCTCTATCATGAATAAATAATAAATAATCTTTTTAAAAAATGACAATATTAAGATAACAGGTGTATTTATGTTTTGATCCAGTCTAAAGATTTAAGAATATACCGCCTAATAAAAAAAAAAAAGAAATAATGGGCAGAGCAATTTTTAAGGATGTCAAAAAAGAATAAATTATCCCTGGAAAATTCTTGTGTTTGTTACTACCATGTTGTTTTGATCAGCACGAGACCAAAGGGATCCTTTCCTCACAAGTGTTCTTGTTCTTTCTTTAACATGGCTTTAAAAAAAAAAAAAAAAAAAGGAAAAAAAGTATTATAAATGTGTCACAACGCTTTGCTCTGGACTGGAATAAATGCGATTCCAGGAAGGAGGCAGTGCCCTGCAGGGCATGGTGTTGGACTGAGGGAGAGCTGGAAGGATCCATGACACAGTGCAGCAAAGGAAGGGCACACGCTGAGTTCATATGGGCCCTAGAAAGCACAGTGGGGGCTCAGGGGTAGGGTGGGGGTGGGGAAGCTTTGTGTTTACGTGTCACCATCTGTTGAAAGAAATGTGTCTGTGCACATCCCAAAGGCCATCAGGGGATTTGTTTTGTTTTGTTTTGTTTTTACTAAAGAGTGGGCTTTCTCAATTGGGACAACATGCCCTGTTTTGGACCTAAGCTCTTTTTCAGCCAACCCCACCCTCCCCCTCCCCTGCCATTTTTTCTAGACTACTAAAAGATGTTGATAACAAATTCAGTCCATCTAGGCTGGAAATTGTGAATGGTGATCCTGTTACTTTGTTTTCACAGTTCAGTTGGAAGTTAAGGCAATTTAATTTGAAATTACTTGCTTTCAGGATAAGATTGGCATTCAAATATACTTTCAGAATATATCCAGAATGCGACCACTATGGCTTCCTGCCACTGCTGTTGCTCTGGCCCTAGGTGCTGTCCTGTGTCACCTGGCTTATGGCAGGGGGTTTCCAGAGGACCTCACAGCAGTAGAGACCCAACAGCATGTCTGCCAAAAACAAAGTTGGCATAGGTCATTCCCTTGCTTAGAATCTTCCAGGAGCTCATGAGATGTGTCCTTCTTGGAAACAGACTCATTCTATCCATAGCAGAACCTATGTGGCACTGGGTAAGACTGTTTATACATGGCAGTGGCACACAAATCTTTCCCCAGATGTCATATAGTTGGAATCATACTGTATGTAACCTTCTGAGACTGGCTTCTTTCACTTCATAGTATGTATGCAATTAAGCTTCCTCCATGTCTTTTCATGCTTCACAGCTCTTTCTTTTTAGCACTGAACAATATTCTGTTGCCCAGATGTAACAGTCTACTTATACATTTACCTACCAAAGGACATCTTGATTTTGGTTCTTCTATTTTTTTAATTCCTATCTAATCCTTATCACCATCTAAATATGCTTTACTTGACTTACTCACTATTTGTCTGTAGTCCCCAACCCCCCATCTCTAGTAGAGTCTTGATGAGGACGGAGGTTTCTATTTTCTTCTCTGCTGTATCCCAGCACCTAGAACAGTGCTCAAGTATAGTAGACACTCAAGAAATATATGTCAAATGGAAGAGTAATAAAAAATATATTTTCCAGGGCCCCTGGGTGGTTCAGTTGGTTAAGTGTTTGACTTGATCTTGACTCCATGCTCAGCACAGAGTCTGTTTGTTCCTTTCCCTCTGCTCCTCCCCTCCTCCCGCTCTCTCTCAAATAAATAAATAAAATCTTAAAGAAAAAGATATTTTCCAAAAGGTGACTAAATTTGTCTCCAGTCATATACCACCATAATATTAAAGTACATTTCTGTCTATATGAAGATCATAGCTAATGTCTATCAATGATGTATCTAAAGTGCTTGCTTAGTCCAGATCCTGGAACATAGTCAGGATTCAGCAGGTATTTAATTTTGATAAAATGTGAGCTCCCTGAGAGCTCACTTTGTCTTATTTGCCACTATATTCTGGGCACTGAAAACAATGGCTGATACATAATAGGTGCTCCAATGATATTTATTGGATGGCTAATCAGTTTCAGTTTATCTCCATGTATTGGATTTTGTATTTATTCATTTGTTTTATTTATCAGTTAGGTAGTTTTAGTGAACCAAAGAGATGTTTAATAATAATTTGTTTTTAAGTAATGACTTAACCATAACCATAATTTATCATGGTATTTGGTCCAAGCTCAATTGTAATTTACTGCCATACTCTGAAAATCTCATGTTATTTCATCTTCTCCATGGGCATTACTAGTATGTTGGCTAAAGCAATGTCAGGAGAAAAAAAATGTTTATTTATATGTGCATGTTTTATGAATGTGTCACTAAGGATTAAAGGGAGACAGATGAGCAAATGTTTTAATGTTTTTGGATCTCAAATAGCCAAAGACTATTCAGTTCATTAAATTAAAGATAAAACTAAGTAAAATAGTCTTTTTCTGGAAGTGGCAGATGTGGAAAATCTCCATAAAGACATAAAATAGGATGATAGAATTCTTTAGATGTATCCTCTTGCCCTGAACCAAAAAAACAGTGAAAACAAGAGAGCCTCTATCTTGTTGAGGAAGTATGGAAGGATCTATTTCATGAAGAAAAAAATACATCTTTGTGGATGAATATAACATATGGTGAGGAAGTTCTTATAAACTTACCCATCATTGTTAACATCTGACACTGTGACCGTATATCCAAAATAAGATGCCATCTGCAAAGGAAAACCATAAGATGACATAGTTTGTGTTCAAAAATAATTTCTATAATCCTCCCTCAATTTTTCCTGAAGGATGAATCTCATTGTAGCAGATTTTTGCATTACATTCATTGATTCCTGGACATGGACAGAATCTTAAGTCATTCAGTCTGGCCCATGCATAAATTCCCCTCAGCACCCCTGAAATCTACTTGGCCATTCTCTGCGGATGTTCAACAATTGGCCCATTCAATTTGTGGACACAATTGAATTTCTTTGCTAAAATTGGCCCTTCTGTAACTTCTGGTCCTTAATCCTCCTTAGTTTTAGAATCTTGAACCTCACAGAATAAATCTAATTCCACTTTCATATGAAATTTCATATTTGTATCTGACTCACCATCATGGTCTCTCTTTCTTAGAGATACCACAAGTCATACCAAAGAAAAGATGACACCCCATGAACACATTGCCCGGAGAAGAATTAAGTAGGATTACATTATTTGGTTTGGGCTTTTTATATTATGGAAGCATAAAAAGGGTTTTATTTTTTCTGAATATATATATTTTTTATTTATTCAGAGAGAGAGAGAGGCAGAGACATAGGCAGAGGGAGAAGCAGGCTCCATGCAGGAAGCCCGATGTGGGACTCGATCCTGGGTCTCCAGGATCAGGCCCTGGGCTGAAGGTGGCGCTAAACCACTGAGCCACCTGGGCTGCTCAAAAAGGGTGTTAATTTCAAGGGAAACTATGTCTCAGTATCAATTCATATTGAGTTCATTGTCAAATAAGGTTTCTAAGTCTTTTTTTTTTTTTTAGTATAGCTAGGAAGCCACATTCTAGCTCTTAAATTTTTTGTTTTTTCAAGCTATGTTTCCAACATTTATCATCTTTTCAGATTCAGCCCATAGTTTGAACTTATCAAGATGTTTTGGTTCCATATTTTAGCATTTAATGACTTAGCTTCCCATCATGTTCTAATGTAATCAGTCTACAATCCACTAGAAGGTGTCCTTTACAGAAGGCACTGGTCTGTGTTGTTCACTTTTGTGTCTCCACTGCCTGACTCGGGTCCAGCTCAGAGTGGGTGCCAGGTGCCCGATACTCTTTGCAGAGAGAATTAATACTTGAGTTAACAAGTGTCATGCAATAATTAAATTCTCGTACCTCTTTTCTCTATTCCAAACATAGAGAGTTGCTTTAGACTGAATGTTAGTGTCCCTCCCTTCCCCAAATTCAAAGATTGATCCTAACTCCCAATATGATGGTATTAGGAGGTGGGGCCTTTGAGAAGTGATTAGGTCCTGAGGATGGAGTTTTCATGAATGGGGTTAGTGCCCTTATAAAAGAGACCCCAGAAAGCTCTCTAGCCCTCCTTTCACCATGTGAGGACCCAAGAATATGGCCATCTTTATGAATCAGGAAGCCAGCTCTCAGCAGATACTGAATCTGACTACCTCTTGATTCTGGGCTTCCCAGTTTTCCAGAACTGTGAGAAATAAACATTTGGGTTTTTTAGCCACCCAATCTATGGCATTTTATTATTCTGAAGACTAAGATATAGTTACTGGGTGCCAAATGCTCTTTGCAGAGGGAATGAATACACAAGTTAATGGCGCAATAATAATTCAGTTCTCCCACCTCTCTTCTCTATTCCAAACATATACAGTGAAATTCTTACTTCTGGTGTGACATTGTGTGGCCTTCACTCAGAGGAATTTCATCATTTATGTATTAAATGCTGAGATTCAAGACTGAAGAAGTAGGAGGCATGGAGGACGAGAAGTTAAAGAAAGGCCAAATCTAATAATGTTTAAAGAGCTTCTAATGATAAAAATGTGAAACAGATTTGGGCAAAAGAAATGTCTTGCCAGATTTTCAGTAAACCATTAATTACCATCACTTGAGAATAGTTCAAATTTTGTAAGTTCATCCAATTTCACTATTGTCCCAGCCTTACTTCTCCATGTTAACCACAAGAGTATCATGAAGGATTGTTAAATGCTTTGTTGAAAATTGCAGAGTAACGGATAGACTAAAGCCCCGATTTGGTGGGGGCAGGGGGGTTATGATGTCAAACATGCTCTGTGTTCATTAGGAAACTCTATTAATCAAAATTGCTTGACAAATACATTATTCCAAATCTATGTCCCTAGCGATGAGGGGAGCATCTAAGGGTCTGAAACCACCATCCAGAAGGCCATGATGTAACTTAGCCAGATTCACATGTGAGGCTTCTTAGAAGTTCAGCAGTGTGGGTTTCTGGCTAAAAGAGAATATGGGTTGCCCAGAGAAACTGATTCAATTGATGACTGGCTTCCTTAGATGGCCACACCACATTCATTGTTTAAAGAAATGTGGCAAATCTCAACAGGTTACAGTACCCTGGAAAACTCAAGGTGGTGGGTAAAGTATGACCTTAGGCCATATTCGGTTAGGAGAGTGACAGGCACTTCCCTCATTCATAATAAGATCTCTAAAACAAAAACAAAAACAAAAACATAATAAGATCTCTGCCAGTGACAGTGGGTGAAGAAGAACATCTAGTCCCTGGGAAGAAGGTACCAGAACCAGATAACTTGTCAACCTCCACATAATGTTGGGGAGAGGATAAGCCCTTTGACTTTGACCAATACAGCGGGGCTGAGAAGAATACTGCTTCTTCTCAGAGGGAAGGCAGGTCCCCAGAACTCAATCACCAGGCACACTACATACAGGCCTATAGCAGAACGGGATTGTTCTCAGATCCTAGGAGTTAGTGACACTGCTGCATGAGAGCTGGGGTCTTGTCTGATTTATGTTTATATTCCCAATGCCTAGACCAGTGCCCAGTACAGAGTAGGTGCTCGGTGAACACCTATTTTATAAATGAATAAATTATATGAATATTGCAATTCACTAATAGTATTGAGTGACATTGTTTGATATTCAAAGGTCTTTACCTGTTCGCCAGTGAAATTCTGAATGAAAGTCATATCTGTAGAGTTAATGATTGAAACCTGAAATCACAGAAAGTAGATAGGTTACATCATTTGACAGAATTGGAGAAAAAAAAACTATTTTAAGTTACAACTGAAATCATTTTTAAATTTTGGGGAAGAGTAGTTAATAGTTAACTATATGTAAAACAAAAATGTAATCCCATAAGAATGATCTTAAAAAAATCCAATTGAACTTTTTTCTCCGGGTAAGCCTGTAATACTATCAAATTAAAATACATGCTTACGAATCTGGAAAGGGAAAATAGAAATTGAATTCAATTGAACACTGAGAGCAATTAACCTGATGGCCACCTAATTGATCTAATCTAATTTTGTCTAAATTTGGTTCTGTGTTTGTTATTATGAGAAACTGATGATCATGGCTCTTTGCAAAAAAAAAAAAAAAGGTGGAAATTTAAAATGTTATCCATATAGCAAAAATATTACTTTTAATTCTATTCAGTCAACCTAAAATCTGCAGATATTACATTCACTAGACTTTTTAAAGAATAAACATTATTTAAAATACAACTTTTTCTTTTCAGAACATCTCTTGATTTTCTTCTCCTAATTTTATGGTAACTAGTTATAATGGGTCTGAATAGTTTCCCTCCAAAATTCATGTCGCCCAGAATGTCAGAAGGTGACCTTATTTGGAAATAGGGTCTCTGTAGATGAAATACATTAAGGAACTTGAAATGAAATCATCCTGGATTTAGGGTGCACCTTATATCCAATGACTGATGTCCTCATAAGAAAGGAGAGGACACACACAGATGCAGATGGGTGAAGGCCATCTGAGGACAGAGGCAGAGAGTGGAGTCATGCTGACACACACCAAAAAAAGGCCTTGGTCACCTGAAGCCAGAATAGATAAGAAGGATCCCCTGCTAGATGCACTGCAGGAGGTGTGACCTGCCTGACACTTGGATTTCAGACTCTGGTCTCTTGAACTGTGAAAAAATAATTTTATATTGTTTTAAGCCACCCACTTTGTAGTAGTTTGTTGTGGCAGTCTCAGGAAATTGATACACTAGTGCAATAACAATTGATTTTCTCATTTCTACCATATGAGGCATATTAAAATGCTGAGTGCATCGGCAACAGTATCCTCTACAATTATTCCTAGATTATGCATAAGGATCATGCTGGCTTCATGGGTGTGACCTGCGGAGCCACACAGGTCCCTATGTTCAACTGGGCCCCACCCTTGGTTTAATGCCCAGCTGCTGCTATCCTGAAATTCTTAATAATTTTGAACAAAAAGCCCTTTATCTTCATTTTGCACTGGGTCCCACAAACTCTGTAGCTGATCCTGTACAAAGATGAGAAAAAAAATCTAGCTTCACTTGTTCTCCTTCCTTTTTAGTAAGCAAACATGCACAGATCTGTAGGGGCTCACTATTAAAAGGCATTTTAAATCATTTAAAAGTTGAATGAAATGAAACATTTCTTCACATATTTAAGAAAATATTCCAACAATGCATCCTTTGTACTCACATATCCAAAATTCTGTGCTCCTCTTGGAACGCCAGCAACCAGTTCTAGGGATAAACATAGTCATGTAGAAGGGGGATTACATGTATTTTAAAGCTATCCAACAAATCAGTTAAAAATAGTGCTTTTTAGGTGAGTAACTGTCATGTGGGGAGCTGGAAGTGTGAAGTCATGGTTCTGCGTTTGCTTTTGCTTCTGTTACAGACTATGGAAAACAGAACAAAAGTCATACTGTGAGATTTACCCGTCTTTATCACCAGTCTCCACGTGTTTTTGCCTGCATAGCATAAGCCTGGCCTCTCAGCTCTGCATGTGACTTGTAAGTTAAACCTCTTACTCTGCTTTTACCAGCTTTCACTGTGGCGACATCTTTTGTATTAGGGTAAAAAGTACAGCTTCTGTCATGTTAAACATGTTAAAACAATTCATGTTACCTAAAGAAAATCCATCAGAAATGACCTGAGTCTGGGCCCCTTGGAACTGTTTGCTGGTAGCAGAATTAGCAGGTGACCTGGCAGCTAAGGGTCCCCCAGAAAGAGAGCTTCACTAATAGAAACAGAAGAGGCACACCTGAGGGAAAAGGTCCATATAACTCATTGCACTATGATCTGGCTCTAGATTCAGAAGCTACTGATTTTTTTCTTGGGCCTGCTGTATACCTGGGATATTGGAATCACTAATTATCAAAGATCTTTCAGCTCTTGTTTCTATAATTCTAAACTATCCTTTGATTCACTGAGCTTAAAAATCTAGTTTAATTTAAACAGGAAGGGCCTAGAAGAGAATCCCCTTCCATTTAAATTTCCTCATCCTGCCCTGAAAGGTATAGCACAAGTTCTAGCATCAACTATATCTGGTGTGCTGTGTCCTAGCAGAGTTGTGTGCTTATGCTACTAGCTTTAATAATCAGTGAAGATTCATTTGGGGTTAGATGTTGGACTTTTCAGTAGTAAATCCATTCATTCAATTAACAAATATTTATAGGTAAATGGAGTATACAGTAGTGAGCAAGATGGACAAAGTTCCCTACTTTCACAGAGCTTATACTCTGGTTGGAAGAAACAGTCAATTTAAAAAGCAGAGTCAATGAAATAGTGTATCTGAAGGGGAAAATATAGTAAGAAAAAACAAGTAGCAAAATGGTACAGGGAGTGCTAGAGGTGGGATGGAGAAGGATTTATGGCTTATTAGGGCACAATTATCAGGAAAGGATGTGGCAAGAAAGTGACACTGGAGCAAAGATTGAAGAAAGTGAGGCTGTAAATATTGTGGAGAAGTGGGAAAAGTATGTTCTAGTCAGAAAGAATGGCAAGTGCAAAGGTCCTGAGGTAGAAGTGTTTCTGGAACATTCAAAGACTAGTAAAGAGATCACAGAGGCTGGGGGAGAGGAAGTGAGAAGTAAAAGGGTAGAGGATGAGATCAAAGTAACTAACAGCCTCATGAATGGAGTCTCTCAGGTCATTGTCAAGACTTGGATTTCAGGCTGAATAAATTGAAAAATCACAGGATAAAAAAAGTTACACAATCTGACTTTTGTTTCTAAGAGACCATTTTGGCTACTGGATTTAGAGCAGACTACAGGAGGCCAAGTGAAAAAGCAGAGAGACTGGGTAGGAGTCTACTGCAATAAAGTTGGAGAACTTGGATCAGAGTAGAAGCTGTGCAGGAGGTGAGAAATGGTCAGATTCTGGTCATATTTTGAGAGTTTGGTTAATAGGATTTACTCATGAATTGGATATAGATAGGATGTGAGATAAAGAACACAATCCAAGGCTGACTTCCAACAAATTTGGCTTGAGCAACTGGGAGGATGGCATTGTCACTTACTGGGATGAAGCTGTTGGAGGGTAGACCATGTTTCAGGGGGAAGGTCATGAATTTGCTCACGAGAACATTTAAGTTTCAGAGAGCCATTCAAATAGAGATGCTGAGTATGGAGCTTGAGGTGCTAGATCTTAGAACATGTATCCCTGAACCTAGAATTCAGTGTAATCTGGAGAAGTACCATGAACCTGAATTCAGTAGAAGCTGGGAAAATACGTGAGACTGGATGAAATTACCAAAACTCAAAGAGGAAGGAAACAGTCCATATATTTAATCCTGGGATGCTTCCACGAGATGTGAGAAATTAAAGGGGAAACATTAAAAGAGGTGGAGAAGGAGCTTCCAGGGTCTGGGTAATCGAGTGAAGAAATGAGGAGGGAATGATGAACTCTGTCAAATGCTCCTGATAGTCAAGGAAGATGAGCTTCATGAAGCCTCTGGTTTGCTTGACAAAAGCTGTTTCAGCTGAGCAGTGAGTTTAAGAGGAGGGGTACAGTGGAACTGGCAGAGATGCAGGCAGAGAAGAGTGACAGCTCTTTTGAAGCAGAGAAGACAGATGCTTGCTGGAGGGGGAAGTGGAATAAGAAATTTTCTCTTCAACATATGGGAAATAACAGTGTGCTTGTATGTAAATTTTTCCCCAAAAATTGATGATGCAGATAAAGAATAAGGAATGGCTGGAGTTCCTTCTTTGAGAGGGAATGAAGCCTAGTGCAAAGTAGAGAGGTTGACTTCATACAGGAGCAGGGACTGCTCAAGTATAGCAACAGGAGGGAGGGTGAAACATGTCCTTGAAGAATACAATTAGGCTCAGAAGAACTAAGCTATGTGGATAGGTTCCCAGGAACGGTGTCAGAACTGGAAGCACATTCCTCGGTTTTCAATAACGTTTATTTGGTATGAATTACATTGGCATCTAGCAGCAAATCGCCATCAGATATAATGAAGTTGACTGATTCCAGGATCATACCTATCAACCAGAAAAGACTGCCTCTCCCATTTGAGATAGATGACAGCCACTACTAAGCATCCTACAAACACAGAATTTCGTTTAAAAGAAAACAACTATTACACTCAGTAACACTGGAGCCTGCAACTTCACATGGCCACAATGCTAGGAGTTATTACAAGTAAATATTGATTAAGAATGTTCACAATTATTTAAAAGTGATCAAGATGATGAAATTATTTAGAGTGTAAGGCAAATTAGAACTATCACTCAACTACAAAAGTATTCAATTAGGAAGGAAAATAAGTGACTTTTCTTAGATCCATTCCACTTACTCATGGTAAACTTTCTCTTAATATCAATAATACATGGAGGTAAAAGTTAGATACCTGGCCTCGAAATACATGACCCAGGCGTCAACCTCATCAAGAAGCAGAAGGGAAGCCAGTGTCTATCAAATGTCTTCTACCCACTAGACAGGGAGCCACATGCTCTATAATATTCTACTGTTTAACCTCTAAAAAGTAAGCATTCATATCTACTAGGATTGGCCAGATCACTTTCTTGGTTTTAGCTCACTACATCAGACTCTAAAACAAGAACAAAAGATCTTAACCTTTTTGAGTCATAAACACACTTGGGAAGTAGATGGAAGTTATGGATCCTCTCACTGGAAAAGTTCACATACAGCAAAACCTTGCATATAATTTCTAGGAGTTCAAATCCCATGAAGTCCATCCATGTATCACTCAGAGTCCAAGGATCCCATATTAAGGATCTCTCACCTAGAGCACATTACGTAGAATTCCAACTCCTTCCAGTCCACTTAAGTAAGTAGTGAACACGGTTAGTTTGAGACTCAGTGTGGTCTGATAAATGGATCATGATCTCTGATAATGCCTTTACATATTCACAAATCATTTAAAACTTGGATCCATCTAGTAAGTCAATTGGAGAAGGACAAACATTATATGTTCTCATTCATTTGGGGAATATAAATAATAGTGAAAGGGAATATAAGGGAAGGGAGAAGAAATGTGTGGGAAATATCAGAAAGGGAGACAGAACATAAAGACTCCTAACTCTGGGAAATGAACTAGGGGTGGTGGAAGGGGAGGAGGGCGGGGGGTGGGGGTGAATGGGTGACGGGCACTGAGGGGGGCACTTGATGGGATGAGCACTGGGTATTATTCTGTATGTTGGTAAATTGAACACCAATAAAAAATAAACTTATTATAAAAAATTTTAAAAAATAAAACCTAAAAAATAAAAAATAAAAAAAAATAAAACTTGGATCCATCTAGATATTTCTGTGATCTGATGGAAAATCACTGTGATCTCCTACCATCTTTCCCTGTGATGTGCTGTCATGTATCCCTGTTAATTTCCATGAGTCAAGACTAAAGGCTCTACTAGGGAACTTTCTAAGAGTTTAATGCCATGTTTAAAATAATTTGGCATATTTTATAGTGGTCTTTGCTAAATCACTGAGTGATTATAAGATACTACTTTTCAATTTTGTCTCTGATGGTTCCTAACCCAAGGGTTATTTATTATTATAGCTAATTCTACTGTTTCATGAACAAACAGGATTAGCTCATTTGATCCTCATAGAATCTTGTGATATAGGTACCACTATTGTTTTCATTGTTGTCATCATCATTATTATAATTATCATCATTATCGTCAGCAGCAGCATCATCATCATCAACATCATCACCATTACCATCCTTATCGTCACATTACCATCCTCCTCCTCATCATCATCGTTATCATCATCATCATCATCACCACCACCATCACCATCATCGTCATCATCACTACCATCATCACACCATCCCTCTTTTAGAAATTAAGAAAAGGAGATGCTAAGATGTCATGTAACTAGGTCACAGAGCTGGCAAGTGGCAAAGTCAGGGTTGAAACTCAAGTGGTGTAACTACAAAGTCCATGCTTTTAACTACCACAATAGATGGTCTTTTGTTATCTTGATGAAAAAAATAAAAATGAAAGACAGGGCCTTTAAGAATTAGGTTATATTTTAAATAAAACTGTTCTTTTAAAGAAAAAAAAACCTTGCTTTCAAACTCTACCTCACAGCATAAAGAATATTTATTCTCTGTGAATTTCTGCTTTGTAGGAGGTTAATTCATTCCATTATTTTGGACTTGAGCATGTCCAAAGGGGAAAAGGAAATAATGTGGAGATGTTGGGTTGGAGTCTGGCGGGGAGTTTGGTATGGATATATCCAATATAAGATCCCAGATATTGAAATAAAGACGGAAGATGTTGATTTTTCAAATTTGAGCTATCACTAACAGCATGTCTTTTGTGTAGGCCATTTAATCACCTGAATTTTTTTTCACGCATAGCATAACATGGGATTACTGGAATTGTTTTTATTGCTTAACTAGATTTAATAAAGAGTGATATTCAGCCTTATGGAATTTTTTGAGACTTAAAAAGCTGGGCTGAAGTGTATTTTGTTGGTTTTTCTATAATGTATTATCATATACATTCTGGGGTCCCATATTTGTACATTTTGTGTAGTAAAGAAAATTACATTTATGAAAGGGCTTTTTAGGTCACCTTACCTTTCCCCATACTTTATAAATGACTTACAATCAATAATGTCTCTCACCTTGCTCAGAGTCTCCAGTAAATTCCCCAGCAGCAACTGAATATCCTGTGTTAAAGAAAAGAAAAACCAATCACGTGTTTGAAGGCTTTACAAATGAGCTAAGTCTAGAAACATGAAAGAATTACCATACTACTGCTTTGCTCAGAAATATCAACAAATACTGTAACATAAAATTTGAGGACTCTGCAAAGGGAAAAAATTAGTGGGGCCAATATGAACAGTTCTGTACTAAATCCTGGAAGCATAATAGATCTGCTGCTTCTGGGCATGGCAACACAATCAGATTCTGACGGATGCTTCATAATCCACCTTCAAGTGTAAATGGTGGCCACTGCATTTTAAGGTCACTGATTCATCAGGATCAGACATGATACTCTGAAAGGTATATTTTGTGCTCAGCTTTTGCTATTTCTGATCATCAAGAAGGTCTAATTCCTAATTTCCTTAAGGATGGTTTCCCACAAATTTCACTTAGCTCTAAAGTGAGGTAAGGTGAAAACATAACCACAGTTTGCTTAATTTTTTCTTTTTTAGAGAGAGACAGAGAGAGCAGGGGGAGGGGAAGGGTGGAGAGCGGGAGAGAAAGAAGGAGAGAGAGAATCTTAAGCAAATTCCACTCTCAGCATACTGATACTGAGCCTGACACAGGACTCCATCTCCAGACTCTGAGATTATGACTTGAGCCAAGATCAAGAGTCAGATGCTTAACCGACTGAGCCACCCAGGCGCCCCACAGTTTGCTTAATTTAACCAAGCAATCAAAATGCCAATATTATTCCAAAAGCGGGAAACAACAGTGGTGCAGCAACATTGTATGTATGGTTTGTATAAGCTGCATTTTGACAACATTCTAGGAACTGGAAGGTCTTTTACCATTGCTCTAAAAACTGGAAAGTGCTGCCAGCATGTTGCTCCTATAGCATTGGGCAGCCCTACTAATTCATACTATCTACACTTGGCAAAATATTTTATGTGCAAGACACTGTGATGATTAGTGTTTGCATACTGCATACTATAGCCTAAACTAACCATCAAAATCCTCCACTACATAAGCTATTGACTTTGGGACTGAGGCCAATGTTTTATTCTGTGAAAACAGTATCCATCTAATTTATTGAAATTTTTAAAATAAAAAAAATGGTTGTTGGGTTTGAAGAAAGATTCTATTAGGAAGCCTATAAAATAGACTGAACCTAAAGAAAAGACTTATAATATGGCTCAACAAACAGAAAGTCCATTCTAAGCTGGTAAGGAAAGAAATTTTGCATAAATTGCAGTATAATATCAGATAAGCGAGGAATACAATTTGCATCTACATTTAATATGTTTTCCTTTTGAGGAACAACATATGTGTTGAGCAACAATTCTCACCAAGGTAACTGTCATCATAGGAAGCTGGAGCCACGTCCGTCTGTTTTTCTCGAGCCAATTTCCTTAGAATATCCTTGAATGAGTAATTTGCAATGATATCAGCAATACTGGCAGTGATCACCTGACCTGTGTTCAAACAAATTAATACATTAGTGGAATAAATGCAAGAGGCAGGGCCTCCCTGGGCAGACACAGAACATCTGAATGACATATACTTCCTTGAAAATAATCATGGAATTGCTTGAATTTTTGATGATGAATTTTCCTAGCTGCCAAACTGCAAGGTGAGGCTGGTTACAGCTGGGGAGAGCTTTCCATTCTGACAGAAGAACCAAAGATGAACTACATAATTTTATCTGTCTTCTCGATGCCTTCACAATACATACTCCCTCTACCTCCAAGTGAGAAAAATATCTGAGTAAAGACACCCGTTGTCACAATTTATGGATTAAATTTTTAATCTGGACCATCATGGCTAGAAGAAACATCATCTAACTTTGAGATCATCTAGCCAAAATATAACTTCTTATAGGTAAGGAAACCGAAGCCCAGAGAGCATGAGTGCTTTCTCTCAGGTCATGTAGTTTTGCTATTAGGATATTTGGCATTACAACCAAGGTCTCCTTTGGCATTCTAGTAAGGCTATTTGTGTTCTCACAAAATACAGATTAAATCTAAATCACTTAATTAATAGATTGTGAAATCCATCAGTTATGTTAAAAGAAGGGATTACATAACCTATTACATAACCTCTATTTTTTATGGTAAAATATATGCACAGAGCACAAAATTATGACAATGGGAGGCAGTGAGGTCCAGTGAGATCCACAATTTGAGCAAGAAAAAGGAATCCATGGCTGCCAACAACGATATGGTAAGAAATTTGACTAATATCTCTCAAAACAAGTAATTATTAAAAGTCTTGAAACATGATCACACTGGAGGCGGGGGTCAAACATCTAAAAGATGCCCAGTAATTTCCCACGACGATTTCCATGCATTCCCATATTTATGATGGGACAAGTGTGATCTCATGGTTTTTGGGAGAAAACTGGAGAAAGGATTTCAAGAAAATAACATTTAATAATATTAATTTTAAAGCCAAATTATTCTTTGGGGATTTACTGATAATTCAGCCTGTTTGAAGTCCAAATGGAATAAAACGATCAGATTCAGCCATAAATAGTTCCCAATGACTATGTCTGAAATGATTGTTCTAATATTAAGACAATGATATTTACACATGAATTTCTGAACAATGTCTACAGAATTTGCCAATTTTCTCTGGTTTAAAGCTAAATACCCCTTTCCCATCTCCTACATACACACTGCCTTTGTTTGTTTCCTTTAGCTGCTTCTATAAACATTATAATCTTAAGCCTAAATAAAACTACATTAACTATCACAGACAATGCTTCTAAATCTCCTTGGTATGGCTACTTTTAAGCAAATCATCAGTATCAGACATTATTTTTAAGTTAAGGAGAGGAAAAATTATGTAATCAAGTGTATTAGAAGAAAAAAATTTTAAACACATGTGATTTTTATAACTATCTGTGGCATAAAATATAGTTTTTCAATTTGCAAAATAATTTTAAAATGTTAATTATTTGATGTTCATAGGTGTACATGTATGAATTAAGCTTAACAGTAATTTCACATACAATTTTATCATAAACTCATCTCTGGGGTCTCTTCCATTGGCTTTTAAAAAAAATATTTGTAGTTTTGTATTATTTTATTTTTAGTATAGTGGACATACAGTGTTCTATTAGTTTCAGGTGTACCATATAGGGATTCAACAATTCTATACATTACTCAGTGCTTGTCAAAATAAGTGTACTCTTAGTCCCCTTCACATGTTTCACTAACTCTCCCTGCCCCCCCACCCCCGCCGACACACACATCTTCCCTCTGGGAACCATTAGTTTATTCTTTATACTTAAGAGTCTGTGTTTGGGTTTGTCTCTTTTTAGAATTTGTTCATTTGTTTGGTTTCTTAAATTCCAGATATGAGTGAAATCATACAGCATTTGTTTTTCTCTGACTGACTTATTTCACTAGTAATATATCCTCTAGACCCATCCATCCACAGTGGCTCCTGGCCTGGGGAGAAGGAAAGATAACTACACACACCAGTCAGACTGTGGCTGCAGCTCTGGGCTGGAGCCAGACAGCTGGTCTGACTGCAGGACCTGCCCACCAATGGAAGTTTCTCAGGAAACGAAATGGGGAAAATACCCTTCAGTTCAGGGCTATTGCACCTCTGACAAATGGCTGGTCTGACTCAACTCAAGCCTTTATAAGCTGCGGCTTCTATGCTGTTATCTCCACAGGGCTGTTTATTGTGCTCTCAGTTTCCTCTTGTCTTTTTGGCTTTCTCAGAGCTGAGCTCACTGATTTTTAAAGTTCCAGGTTTTAAGTCCCACTAGTTATAAGAACTCATGGAAGTCAGCCCCTCTGATTTTCAAAGCCAATGTAACAGGGATTCATCATGCCCCTGACAGATCCCTGACATGATAGTCTGTTTCTCTCCCTGCTCCATGTGTACAGCGTCCCTCCTCCCAAGGACAGCCCTGTGGGTCTGGTTAGCTCCCTACCACATCTTCACCCTTGCTACCCTCTTCAGTATGGCCTCTTATCTACATTTAGTTATGGATTTTTTTCTACCAGTCTTGGGGTTGTTTCCGGGGCTATTTACACTGATCTGAGTGTTATCTAGACAACTAGATAACTTATCTGTGGGATAAGGTGACCTTAGGGTCATCCTACTCCACCATCTCTTGCAGACTCCCAGTATCTGTACACTTCCACTGGCCTTTAAATATGACCAAGTGTCTTCCATTTTAAAAGAAAAACTTTACCCAACTATTCATTTCTCTCATAGTCTACTCTATCTATATCCTAAACTTTACAGCCAAAATTCAGTGAATATTCTTTGTCATCTCTATGTAAGCATCCCATCCACATCCATGGCATAATGGTCACCAATATGCGAGTGATGGAAGTTTGTATTTTAGCCGAGATATCTTCTCTGAGCTAAAGCCCATACATCTGAACACTTAAGTAAAACCTTGGCATCTCAAACATTTTCTTATTCAACATAACCAAAAGCAAACTCATAATCTTCCCTTTCTAACTGACTCCAAACGTGTTCTCTTCCAGGGTTCCCCATCTCAGTGAGTGGGACCCACTTACAATTATGCAGTTGCAAAAGTCAGAAACATATGCTGGGCATCCTCCTTTCCCTTACCCATACGTATCCACCAACCCATTAGCTAAGCTGTTTATTTTCCTTCCAAAGCATCTCTCAAATTCCTCTTCCTTTTCAATCTGTACTTTTTTTTAAAAAAAGACATGCCATTTATTTTATTTTTTTTAGAAGATTTTATTTATTTATTCATGAGACACACACAGAGAGAGGCAGAGACACAGGCAGAGGGAGAAGCAGGCTCTGTGCAGGGAGCCTGACGTGGGACTTGATCCCAGGTCTCCAGGATCACGCCCTGGGCTGAAGGCGGCGCTAAACTGCTGAGCCAGCTGGGCTGCCCTCAATCTATACCATTACCACTCTTGAGAGTATAGGAGGATGAAGAAGCAAGCATCTTCATTGTATCTTTATTGCTAATTTACCTTATAAACTTGTAACTAACTTATCACTTTATAACTGGTTTGCTGATAAGCTCACTTTGGCCAACCTCCAATCCATTTTCCATATAGCAGCCAGAGTGATCTTTTCAAAACACAGATCTGATCATAGCATTCCATGATTAACACCCTCTAGTGGTTTCCCATTATTCTCAAGACAAGCAACAAATACTGTAGCTGAGGTCATCTATTTTAAACTCTTGCAATCGACCAGGAATTTCTTATTGTTTTTAGAATAAAGACACAGCTGCCTATGTTGGCCTACAAGCCCTTCATGACCAGGGGGGCTGCTCGATACCTCCATGATCTTCTGTCTCTGGTCACCCTGGCTTCCCTCCTTCTCACCTGACTGCTCAACTTTGGGTCATAGCACCTTTCCATACGGTCCCTTCTCTCTTTGCTAGTTACCTCTTAGCAAAGTTCAGATCTCAGGTCAGGGTTGCTCATTTTCAAGTTAGTTGACCTTAGGGCAGCTGCTGGCCTATGTAACACCTTTATAAGAATTAGAAGGAATCATCCCATCTGGGCAGATGCTGTCCTGTACCTGACTCCTTAAGCAGAGCACAGGTTGTATTTCAGTCCCCTGTCCACCAGTGTTCAGAGGATGAAGTATCTGCAAGCAGCCACCCTGGAGAAGCCTCCTGTACTCTCAAGACTCATCACTGTATCCCCAGCATCTGACATAAAGCCTGGCATAGCCTCAATAAATATTTGGAGAATAAATGAATTAAGTTGCAACAGTGTTTTAAAATATCATTTATATAACAAAGTACAATGGGAAATGATACCTCATTTGAGAAACTATGAATCTGGATATAAAATTATTAAAAGGTCAACATTTGATTGTTACTTGTGCTTCATCTCCTTGTTAGTAACAACAAAGGGGCATTTCTTTTCTGCTAATGGAACATACCTTGCCAATAGAAACTTCCCGGTCCTCCTACTATGAGGTCTCCATTCTACAAAACAGAAACAGCAACAATTAGGAAAAAAAAAAACAAACAGATTTTTTTTAAAGGTGATATAAATCAATGTTAATAGGCACTGCTCTAACAATTTGTTATACAATAAAAAGCAATTTTTAAATGAGGCCTTTCTATTGGAGTCATGCAGCTTATTTTATTTCCTTTTCTTGCTTTCTACTATTTAGTGTGTTAGCATATTAAATAATTTTCATTTGACTCAATTAGCTAAGTTGAATTCTCTCCCTTGAGAATATATAAATTCAGTTTTTTGGCACTGCCTCAGGTAAGCAAAATATGTACAAGTTTAATGCTGTATTATTTAGCAGACATGGTCTTTTGAGCCTTGGCAACAAAAAGAAAATTCGGTTTCTATTTATCTCAAGGCCACAGTAATGCCTATTTTTTCCATACATCTGCAACCACCCCCCTTTCTCCTTCTCAGGGGAGAAAGCAAAAACTCTAGACTAAGAAATATAAAATTTTCCTTCTCCTTAAAACCCCACCTTCCAACCTCTGCATCCTTAACTTTCAATGGGGAAAAAAAAGGTAAATGATAAAAAGAAGCAATGAACTTTGTATGCTGAAAATTTTTTCTATACTATTTTCAAAACCATGAAACCTTTGTCCCCTCTTAGCTTACTAGGCATCTCTGCTTTTAATTTTGTGAAAGGATGTGTGAATTTAAACACTAATGTTAAACGTCATCAGTGAATTACAGAGATAAAGCAATTTACAGATTCTTGTGATTTGTTTTTTTTTTTTTTTGAGGCACATTTCTCTGAGTTTTTGAGATTTTTCATCTAAAATGACTATCATAAGAGATGGGAAGAAGACTGTTGCTTTTTATCCTATGTATTTCTGTGCTATTTTAATAGTTTAATAAAAATAAAGAGCAAACAAAAACATTTGAAGAAGTTGCCAAAACAGGCAACTGTTTGATACACACCTAAAAGTTCTTTTGGTGGTAGTGGATATTGGGATGGGAGGTTGGGGACAGGGGTATAGGGATGGGAGTGAGAGAGTGAGGGTGAAAAAAAAATCAAACAGATAATACAAATATTAGAAGCTATAAGACCAAAGGAATTCACCTTATAAAAATCCAGACTAAATCCCGCTTGGCAGTAACCCTGGCCTTCTGGATCAGCATTACCTAGAATGACCAAAATATAGAAGTGTTATTCCATCGTCATTCCCAAGATATATTTTAATAACCAATTCAGGATATTCTGTTGTTTTTTCTCTGTAGACTTCTAAATTTAAAATGATCAATCTGTTTTATATTTTTAGAAATTCATTCCAAGTAACCTATGAGATATATTTCAATTTATTTTCTCGTCCTAAATATCATTGTGATTCTGTAGTCAGGTCATCAGGAATAATGTTCCTTGGAGATATTAAATTGGGTTTTACAACTCATGTTTGTTTGAAGACATAAACTCTCCTTCTGTCAGCTATGTTCTGCATTCTCCAAGGGGTGCTAATGTGTTTCTGAGTGGCCCACATGCTCTGTGTGAAGCCATTTGTGTCATTCCTAAGGAAATCCCTTGAGAAAGAGAGAGGCAAACATGGTCACCTGGGTAGATGCTTTCTGCTGAGGGCCCCAGCAAAGATTCTGATTTTAATGGTCTCCAACAGGAAATTAATTTAAAATTATCCTATTATCATTAGTTCGGTACGTTTGGAAATTGTATTTCTGGTCACAACGGACCACGTGGGCACACTGGAATATCAGTGTTTGCAAAAGAGAAAGCCCTCCAGTAATGGCTTATCTTGTATTTTATCCAGTGTAATTCACCAACTGAATGTCCAATAGGTTCTTATCATACCATTTAAAAAATTATGGGAAGGTCAACATGTGGATCCCCGGGCATGGTTATAAGGATGTCAGGATCAGGAATTTAGTACTTGCCACTTGTACTGTCTACAGCTTCTAAAGTGTAGAAGATCAAAATCAAAATGTACTTTAGTGGAGGGGGGAATCCCAATCATTATGTAGTTTGATATGAACATGCAAATAATTACTGCTTTTTTATCAAGGATATTCCTGAATGGAGACTAAAATAAGAGAGCAAGAAAGGAAATGCACATCATCATAGGAAAAATTTGTAGACTAGGTGGGCCTGTTCCAGAAGCTTTTTGATAGATCCAGCCCTTCTAGCTTTTTCTACAGTGTCTTCTGTTTTTTCTTCCCTTTGGTGAGTACATAACTAATTTTAGCATTGTTATCATCCGTTCTTCTCCAGATGCTCCCTGTATATTTTAATACAGTGTTTTTATCACATACACTGTTTTTTCTTTATGATAATACCTGTTTTTAATTCAAATGTCCATTGATGCCTAGTGAGTTATTTTTAAAGCTGAGGGTTTTTTTTTCAGCTTTAATCAGGTATACTTAATATACAAAAAAATTGTATATTTTAATATATGCATTTTGATGAGTTTGGACACATGCATACACTCATGAAACCATCACAAAAAAACAAAGTAATAAGGATTTCTATCACCTACAAAAAAATTCTTGTGTCCCCTTGTTTGTTCATTTTTTGTGGTAAAAATATCTAACATGAGATTTACCCTCTGCAATTTTTAAGTGCACAACATCTTACACTGTATTTTTATGAAATTTCTTCCTTATTTGAAACTTTTGTGGTTTGTAGTTCCAAAAGCTATAAAGTTCCCTAAAGGTTCATCTGTATAACCTCAGGTATCTGGGTACAAGTCTTCTGGAAGTTCATATGTAAATAGAAATAGAAGTATGCATTCAGAAATATATATAAATACCTGATGTGTGATTATGTAAACATACATGTGTAATGTTGTATATATTCAGAAATGTATTTTCCTAATGTACAACCTCTTCAGAAATCCTTTTTAAAATCAAGTCTTTCTTTCATTTTTAATATTGTAAATTATTCAAAAAGGAAGAAATATGACCACTCTTTGAAATTATTTTGTTTCAAAACAAGAAACTGAAAAAATTAAGAGAAATTACTAATTTTTTACAAACCTCATTGAGAAAAAAAACCCAATTTTGAATGCTTATTCAAAGCAGTGATTATAGGGGAATGTGAGGTAATTTTTTGTCTTAGATTTATAGTTTATGAGAGCTAAAAGAATCTATCTTCCTGGAACTTCAGAGCATCTGTAAACTTTACAATTATGTCCCATAATGAACTCAGAAATCCAGAGAATCACGCTGCTCACTCACTACTGTTTGTTGGCTTTCAAAGTAGAATGGAAGGATGTATGTAAATAATCCTCACCTGAATTATGAATGATCATAAGAGCTGTAGGCATGTCATGAATATGAATGAGTAGATTAGTTCCCACATTGCTTAATGTATCAGTGGGATATGTTTGTGGTATGGAATGAGCATGAGAGAGTTCTTTAAAATCTCTTTTGAAAATAATATTGCTGAATTTCCTCCCGTGATATTGACCATATGCTCCTGAACAAGCTGGCTTTGTGGTAATGGACTGTAAATTCCTGAGGGAAGGACAGGAAGTCTGCTCCTTGGGTGAATTTAAGGAGGAAGAAGTATTTGTAGTAAGAGGTTGACCACGAGAAATACAAAAACTGTAGATGCCCACTAAAGTTGAAAGAATCCTTGGAAATTTATTTAGCTATTCTGCAATTCGACGTAAGCTCCATTTTTACCTTTGTCAAGCTATTCTTTGATTTAGGAAAAAAAAAAACAGTAAGTAAATTGGCACCGTGATGTGCCTGTGTCACTCAAGACACAAGCCTACTATATGATTCTTGTTTTCAGATAAAAGCTCAGACTCATGTGTAAGTACCATGTGCTATATTTTAACTTGAATTCTCTCATCACTGAGGCACTCAGTCAAAAAGGCAGAACAAGAGGCAGTGACAAGTTTTATAAATGATCACCCTCCATGTTAGTTAGAAGAGTATGATGTATGACCAAGGCAAGAATGTGAAGGATGGCCCCATCGGTTCAGCAATAATAGTTTACTGTGATGGGGAAGCCTCTTTAGCAAATCATGAGCAATATGATACGAACAGGATTGATGAAATACGTTCAGTGTTAAATGTCAGCTCTATCATTAGTTTTCTGAGTACATTCAGGATTTTATTTCTCTATCTGCCTTTTATCTTTAGCATAATAGTAACAGCCTCTCACTGAATCATGGAACACAACTTTCTGAGTGGAACAGGACTCAAAATATGCCTCTGATGATTGTTGCCTGTGCCTGGTAAGCTCTCCCTGCCCTCTAACAGCCATCTGCTAAGAGCCCTTCCCATGGTCCTGTCTCAAAGCTCCTCTCCCCACCCAGGCAGGCATGTCCCCCTACTCACTTGCCTTGTTATATTTCTTCATTGTAGCACTTTTTGCTCTCTGGCTTTATATTTTGAACTTATTCTTTAAAAAAAAATCTTTTCATTGATACATAATTGACAGGGGACAAACATATTATTAGTCCAAGGTATATAACATCATAATTGGCTCTATGTTACTGACTGCAAAATGATTACTACAGCAAGTCCAGTTAACACCTATCACTACATATAATTACAGTTTTTTTCCTTATGATGAGAACTTTTAAGATCTACTCTCTTAGCACTTTTCAAATATACAACACAGTATTCCTAACTATAGTCACCCTGCTGGATGTTACATCCCCTGTACTTATTTATCTTATAACTGGACGTTTGTACCCTTTGACCACCTTCACCAATTTCACCATCTCCCCACCTCTCACCTCTGTATCTATGAGTTTGGGTTTTTTGTTTTTTGTTTTTGTTTTTGTTTTTTTGGTGTTCATTTTCTTAGGTTCTGCATATAAGTGGTCTTTTTGTTTGGTATTTGTTTTTCTCTGTCTGACTCATTTCACTTAGCTTAATGTCTTCAGGGTCTATCCATGTTGTCACAAATGTCAGGATTTCCTTCTTTTTATGGTTAAATAACCTTCCATTGTACATCTATACAACATCTTCATTATCCATTCATCCTTCAATGGACAGTTAGACTGTTTTCAGGTCTTGTCTAATGTGTGTAACGCTGCTATGCAGATGGGGGTGCAGATATCTTTTTGAAATCCTGATTTCATTTCCTTTGGATCTATACCCACATGTAGAATTGCTGGATCTGAACACTTACATGTTTGTTGTCTGTCTCCCCCACTAGAATGTAAATTTATTAAAGACTGAGTTTTATTTTCTCTTGTTCTATGGTTTATTCTCTAAACATAGAATAATTAGTGTTCAATGTGTTGAATAGATACATAATTGAGTCTCATTATCAACAAGAAGCCTCTGTTTTAAAGCCATCTAAAATAAAATCTTAATTTAACAGATTATTCATTCAGCTGACATTTGTCATGATGTGAGGAAGTGGCTATTTCAATATTTTAAACAAAAGTCAAAATCTGTTTGCCAAAATCCTCCCCCAAAACCATCTGAGTTAGCTATTCCACTTTGATCTTTGGATACAATCTCCATGGCTTCCTTATTAACCCTCTGATAGCAGTGATCCATTCTTTATCTTCATTGCTTTATTTCTGATATTTTTTATTACTTTGCCAAAATTAATCTTGAATTTAAAAAAATTCACACAAAATGATGAAATTTTACTTACAGTTTTGGAAATCTAATCTGAGATTGCGTTTTTAAAAAATCAATTTCCTGAAATCAGTTACCAGAATATTCTTTCTAATGACATTTCTTTCCTCAATGTTTTGCAAACTATCAAGAATATGAATGAAAATCCATTGGTTGCTTTCTGACAAATCCCGGGGGACCAACATGATACATAGCAAGCTGGAAGAGTTCACAAAAGGACTGAGTTGATCAATCAGTTGGAAATACTGTCCCAAGTCTGTGGGTGTTCCACCAGGAAGTGATTAAACAGGAGTGCCCCAAAGATGGCACTCACAGGCTTGCCTTTGGGGATACCTTGCTGGAAGGCCCCTAGGATGGCCAGATGAGTCTTATGTTCTAAGTGTACAGAGTCATTTTTTAAAATGGGGATAACACACCTTAAGGAGGGAAGTGTACCATGCAGATAACTGGAGCACACAGCTGCCAAATAAAGCAACAGCTGTCAAGAGCACAGGCTGTGCAGCATCTAGGTGGCTCAGTTGGTGAAGCATCAGACTCTTGATTTCTGCGCAGTTCATGATGTCAGGGTTGTGTGATCGAGCCCCCTTTCGGGCTCTTGTGCTGGATATGGAGACTGCTTAAGATTCTCTCTCTCCCTCTCACTATGTCCTTCCCTCCCACTCATGCTCTTTCTCTCTTAAAAAAAAAAAAAAAACAGGGTGTACAGAAAGCTGATGTCAGAATGTCCCCAGTTCCAAGCACACTAGCTAGCTAAGACGGATCCTGCCATTAACAAGTGAAGCAGGGGGTGCACCTTCTTTAGATCTAGTGTGAGTTTTGAGTAGCAACTGAGAATTTAAGGCTAAAAATAGGGAATAGGTCAATTCTACTATAAAATATGTAAAAGAAATGTTCTATAACATGAAGGAGGATCATCAGAATTCTGTGCCTTGGCCCCCGTGTCACAGCCAGGCATCCTGAAAGGCTGTCCATCACCTTCACCCCCATCTCTTTGTCCTTATTATTGGTCTTCTGACATTACGTGTACCGTCTACCATGGAAAGGCTCATGAGCTAAATTACAGTTTCAAGGAATAAAATCACTTACTGTTCCGACAAGGAGAATATTCTGCATATGCACTGAAGTTCTGGATCGCTACATAGCAGGTGCCAACTGGGTCCTTTTCTGGTGTTGGTTTAAGAGTCCTCCAGTGATATAAAGGAGCACAGGCCTGTGACACATCAAAGACAAGCAATGTTTCCTTGACATAGTTCATACTATGAAAGGATTTAGCTTGTTGACTAAGGTACCTAGATTCGTGACAAACTATGTTAAATTAGGGGGTGAATTAACTGGCTGCCAGCATGCTGGTAAGTACCTCAGCCATCAGAGTTCATGAAACTTCCAAAGCCAATTATTTAATGCACCATAGAATCAGAACCAATTAAACATATAGAAAGGAATGAGTCGCCCCAATCCCTCCTCCCCTGCCTGCCAGATTTTAAGTGAAACAAGTGTCACCTAGCAAAAATAATTATTTCCTAATAGCAAAGAACCCATGTTTTCTTTTATTTTTTAAAAAATATTGGACCTATCTACAATCAAATGATCACTTAAGCAGTGTGATGTGAACTGTTACTTTCTTTGTCTAATTGTTGCTTCAAGAAATTATTTTCAAATCAAAGGATGCAGACAAATTTATAAACCTCTGTTTTGCAGATTTCCCTGGTATATCACTAACAGCGTATCTCATGACTTCTTAAACAATGACTTTCATTCGGACACCCTTACCACAATGTTCTTGACTTTATTTTTCACTTTTTTTTTCACTGGTTTTTATTCATGACAAAACAAAAATTAATTTAAACAACAGTAAGGACACATGATTCTTGCATGAAATATTCTGGTCACTTCTCCAGAAGCTTGGATTCTAACAAAAGCATGATATTTGCAAAGATATCAAATATGAAAGAAAATTTATGAAAGCCTATTTAAGTAAATTAAACAATATTAATTTCATTACTAAGGAGAGAGGCAAGAAAATAAATATGTAGAAAACGTAGGCATCTTTTTCTTGTTTTGCTAGCTTGAATTCTCCATAAGTGTGTTCTACCTGATTCTTCAAGCTCTCGTCTCTAAGGACACAGAATTGCAGATTCCAAGAATATGGAACCACTAGCCTACCTCCTAATTTGATGGTACCACTCTTGAAACGCTGTCAGAAAAATGAAAGCAGACACTGATTTTAAAGTCCTTTCATGATTCCAAACGTGTCCTCGATAATCAGTCCAATGCATAACTACTTTTAGTAAAAATAACTTATAGCATCAAGTAAGAAGAATATTTCCACTCCTGAGTTTTTTTGGTATTGTGAGGTCTTGGCAGATACCTAAAAAACGTGAATCTCATCATGTTCCCTTATCTTAGGGCCCTCTTGGTAAACTGACAAATTATATGATGAATATATTTACCATATAGGTCCCAAGGGGAAAAGCAGGAGTGTGGGCAGAGGCATTCACCAGCGCAGCCCCATATCCCGCCAAATGGCCTCACCTGCAGGATCCTCAGGCACACCTAAACATCAGGAAAATTCTTCCCAGTACTTGCCTGGTGTCAGCTCTAGAAAGTTTTCCTTTTTATATCTGCTCAGTTTCACACTGATGTGAAACACCCTGATGAGATGAATTTGGATTATGACCCAAACTTAAAACATACACACATGACACCAGGATATTCAAAAGGATACTTCAGCATTTTCAAGTTCTAATAATTGTCTCATAGGGGTAGCATTTACTTCTTTACCCTGCTGTTTTAGTGCTCAAAGGAAAAACATTAACTTGAAATATGCTTAATATTATCTTATTCCTTTTCACAAAATTTTGGAAATGCCAGCATGTCCCCAAATTAACCGTTTTGATTATGAACATGACATATGATTTTGTTTTCAGTGATGCTCAAGGCTTCTACCAGTACTGAATAAATAAATGCACATGTTGACAGATAAATTTTCAAGACTTAAAAATATCAATACAGTGCCCCAAAGATTTTTTTAACCCCAAATAGTTATTAGATGGAATTAGCTTTCCAAAGCATTCACCTGTCATACACCACTAAAGGATGAAGAAGTTTTGTTTTGTTTTGTTTTTTAATACCAATTCTGGAATGTGAAAACCATATTAATGCAAGCACAATCCTACAGAGACCATACTATAAATTCTGGACTTGTAACCAAAGAGGGCTATCTGTATTCTATATATCACCTGTTTATGTCAAAATCTCTTTGGGGGGTTAACCACAGACCAAATAAAGCAAGGCATTTCCTTTAGATACTTATTAAATCATAATTCAAGCATCTTTAAACAAATCCAAAAAGCAAAGTCATTACTCCAAGATTGTAAGGAAATTAAAGCCAATGGCTTAAAAAATTCTCCCAACAAAAAATTTCCAGGTCAGCCTAATACAGGCATTTATTTCTCAGTAACTTAACATGTATCATTACTTGAAATAATAAGAGAATAAATTATAAAGTCATGGAATTTTAAAGCTCAATGATAGCTACCTGGGAGTGAGGTTTTTTTTTTTACTTGAAAAAGTATTAATGTACTCAGAGAACCATGTAGTTAGTAGTTATATTTTTAAAGAAAATTTTCCTTTAGTTTTAAAAATGATCAGTGATGCCGTAATAGATACACTTTTAAAGAATCCTGATTGCAGTCCTATTTCTCTCATCAATTTGTAATCAACCCTTTAAATCAATTTTAAGCAATAAAATATTTACCTCCTCAAAATTTAGCTTTTATTTTTCTATCTTCCTTAGTTGTTTTTAAAATATTCAAAAATATCTAACTCATCTGGAAAACAAGGTTTATCTCCTGTAACTTTAAACACTAGAAGAGATTCCTTAATTTGAAACACTAAGTTTGTTTTTAGAAAACTGATAAATTTATCATTAAAAATCTGGCATGTAAAAATCTTACATGAAAGTATTTTTATAAATATGAGCTTTAAAACATTTCAGAGTACAGATTATTCCAAAGCATCCCCATGATTCATACTTACCACAACTTCTCCTTTGTGAGCTTTCACCGTTGCTCCAAACCACTGATTTGATTTAAATTCTATAGGTTCCTTGGTTCCATTAACCCTGATTTTTCTGTTGTCTGAGAAAAAGGACATGGAATTGTTAATAATTTGTAAAATGTGGCAGCCCGATATAATATGTAAAAATGAACGTGTCCATTAAAAATACTTGGAAAACAATTTTCATACATGGAGGGGGAGGTTCCAACCAAGTCTTTTCATTTAGAAAAATACCAAATGAAATTGTGTATTTGAACATAATATTTCACAACTTACCTTGCAAGAAGCATTTTTTTTTACAACTTATGTTTTCAGAGATAATTGTATTGTAAACTTGATGTGGACTCTGCTAGTCTTGAATCTACATGTTTGTCATTGATTTATAAAAGATCGAAGACCAAATATTTATAACTGCCCTAAGGAATTCCAATATTTTGTTTTCTTTTTTTAAAGATTTTATTTATTTCAAGAGAAGAGAGAGTTGAGCATGAGCAGGCAGAAAGGTAGAGGGAGAAGCAGACCCCCTGCTGACCTGGGAGCCTGATAGGGGAAGGGGGGCAGGGGGCTTGATTCCAGCACCCTGGAACCATGATCTGAAGTGAAGGCAGATGGTTAACCGACTGAGCCACTCAGGTGCCCCCAAATCTTCCCCAATGGGAAGCACATAGGAATCTCCCCAATCAGAGAAACACAAGTTTCTTGGCTGAGTTAGGAATGATTGTGAAGGACTCCCAAGGTCTTGGTTTTTAACATGTGTCCATGCAGCCACAGAAAATAACACCTCAACGCAGTTTTATATACACTTTGCAGATGTCAGAATGAGGGGGGCCATTTGGGTAGAAACTCAACCCAATTATAGCACACTTCAGGTCTTAATAAAAAGCAGATATCTTTTCTTTCACTCTTGATTTCCAGTCAGTGTATTTCCCACGTGGTTCTAACCACATGGTTCTAACTGGAGCTTCGTCAGTATTAGTTAATGAATTTCAAAAGACATTTGTACTGAGGCATTTTATTTACATTTTATTTGTATGTGTTTCCTTTGGTATGCATTTCATTTTTCTTTCTTGACTCTGTAATAAATGCATTACAAGATGAACTTTTAACTCCTATTAAGTGAGGCCAAAATATACACGTAATTAACATTAAATTGAGTTTACATGATTACAGACTTTCAAAAATTATGTATACTTAATCTTAATCTGAAATTTACATTTTACATGTTAGTAGAAAATCATGAATTTCCTTCTTAAAAACCTTATGCTTTTGTTGTTTCTGAGCTTTAAAAAAAAAAAAGTTCTGTAAATCCTTTCTCGAAATGCACACAACTAGCAGAGAACTAGAGCATCTTACAGATTACAGCATAAACTTGAAAATATAAACATTCCTATTTATATGTAGGCACTTTGGAAGATTGTAGAACTCAGACACAAAGAATCTTGTCACTATTTACAGGGTGATTAGGGACAATTCTTTTAATCCTTAGAGTTTTTATTTCTTCTGCAAAATGAGGCTGAGAATACCTTCCCCCTTTCCTCTCTCAACGGTGATCAAAGTCATAATGATCACATGAGATAAATGAAACTGAAAATGCTTTTTTTTTATAAGCTGAGAAGCTGTATACTACAGAAATCCTGTAGCCATACAACTTGAAGTCCAAACCCTTTACAAATACCTTACTTAGAAACCTGGAAACTCAACCTAAGTCCAAGACTTGGAAAGGACCTCACACATATGCATAGAATATGTTATTATTAGTGATTTTTGGTACTCAGCAGTGAAATTAGTAACACCTCTCAAGATTGTCTATGTGGTGTTGATTAATTACAGAGAGAAAATACAGCACAGTGGCTTTAAATCTCCAATCTGCTAAAAAGCCATGAAAAGACCAGCACCTCCAAAATTTCAAACATCCTTAAAGGAGATCCTAAAAGGACTTAAAAGCAGGTTGCTGGGAGGAAGGAAATGGATTCTGGGAAAAATCAGACGCCAGTTTCAAATTGACTTGGTTTTGCTAGAAAAAAACGATGTAACTTTGCCTTTGGGACTCCTGAGGCACCTTCTCTGCTGTTCTGAGGCTGAACTGTGTAACTGGATTAAAAGCATCAACTGTGGGTTATTTTCCAGCAACAAATTTCTTCTGCACCAAGAATACAAATGAATGGGCTTCATTATTACACAAATTCCACAGGCAATCCAAGGATTGCAGGAGAGGATTCCACTGTCCTCGATCTTCATTTACTGAGATGAGCTTCAATCTAGATGGGTCATCCATTCCTTGATCATTGAGGTAGACCAGCCACCTTCTCAAAATTCTGCTTTATTATTTTGATATGTCCTGTGACTTGAAATCTAATATCATAATTCTGTAAAATTTCAAATGAGTGAAATATACTTGGGGTTGACTATGGAAGTGAACTTTCCAGGGTCCCACCTTCCTTTTCTGTACAAGATTTTTCTCATGCCAAATACCTCAACACAAGGCTCCGTTCTATCTGTTGCACACCAGTGCTCAAGAAACCCATGCATGGACAATGTCTTGATTTTATTTGGTTTGATTTGTTCTTTACTGAAAATAACCCCTGGGGATTACTCAGCAAGGCTTCTGCCCTCCTGAGCCCTCCTCTGTGTGGCAGAGGGCTGAAAGCCTGGAACGTACATTTCCTAGACACCCCTTACGAGTAAGACTCTGGTTGAATGAAAGGCTCATGAGCTGTCTGGAAAGAGAAGACGGAGAAGCTATTATGCTCTGGTGGCATCTGCGGGCACACATATGGGCGGCAGTAGTGACAGATGTGATGTTCTTTGTGCAGCTCTCAAGTATCCCTTGATAATCATCCCTTTAGGGTGCATCAGACAGCAGAGATTGACTCCTGAACTTCTATATTTCTTCACTGGCAGGCAGTGACCTTCCCAACCTTCATACCCCCAGGCTTTCCAAGGTCAGCCTCTCAGTCTCTGTATGCAATTATTTCCTAGTTGTAATACTCAGAGTGGTCTCTGTTCTCCTGACCAAACTCCCACTGATGCACTGATGACATGGGGCAAAACAATTAGGATAGACACATGGGTATCTATAGCAGAAGGAAGGCACTGGTTACCCTAAGTGCATTGTCAAGCCCAGAAAACTCTTGGAAGGGCCAGTGGTTCTGGGAGATAGTGGAGACCAAAAGTCACCTAAACAATTCTTTCCTTGGCACATCACCAACTATGGAGAAAACAAAGCCACAGGTGAGGTTAAAGTTTTATAGTGACGGCATGTGATTTAAATCTCTCTAAGCAGCAAAAAACTACTAACAAAATTAGTAAAGAAAGGAAAATCCAGCTGAAACTTTTGTCAAGGGAAGGATCAATATAATGTATATGTAAAAAAGCTCCCAAATCAATAAAAGACTAGCATTGTACAGGAGAAAGCTCTAAGGACTTGGCATAGCAGAGTGAAGAAGAAATTTAAAAGCCTGTAAATTCATGGAGAGGTCCCTAGCCTCAAATTAAAATAATAATGGCTTAACACTTTTGTCACCTACCAATTTGACAAAAAAATATTAATGGTCACTCTGCAAGACAATAAATCAACATAGGATTTTGGAAGGGCCACTTGGCAATATATATATCAAAGTTTTAAATGTACATTTTTTAAAAATATTTATTTCTTTTAGAGAGTAAGAGAGAGCATGAGTGGGAGGGGCAGAGGGAGAGGGAAAGAGAATCCCAAGCAGATTCAATGCAAAATGCAGAGCCCCACACGTGGCTTAATCTCAGGACCCTGAGATCAGGACCTGAGCCAAAGTCAAGCATCAAATGCTTAACTGACTGAGCCACCCAGGTGTCCCTAAATGTACCTTTTTTGGGGGTGGTGGTGAATAATTCAACATTCAAGATTTTGTTCAATGGAAATAATTACACAAAAGCTGAAAGATGCCATATGGACATATCTGTCATCCTGGTTGTGATAGCAAAATTGGAATTTAAATATTTATGCAGAAGGGATTCAAACAGAAATTTCTGTTATCTGTAAAGTAGACCACTATCCAACTGTTAATATATGCGTGACAGACTCGTGTGCACTGATACAGAATAATATCTACAAAATGTATTTTTCGTTCTTAGCTCTTTCAAGGCTTTAAGAAAGTAGAGAAAGGTCCAAGGGCTTAATATAACACACCCTTGTAGGCAGAGTTGACCACTAAGCTTCCTCATATTTACAAATACGACAGTATCCTTTGGCAACTATCCCCGGCTCCATCCCCCCCTTTTCTTCTCCAGAGGTATCCACTGTCACGCATTTGTATGTTTTTGCCAATCAAGGTGACCATGAACTGGTACCTCCTTTGTTCTGTCCTTACTGGCATTTCCTTGATTGGCGGCACAGTGACCATGTTTTTCTATTGCCACACAGCCTTTTCTGCTGCGAATTTCCAGTTCACAACCCTTGTTCATTCTCTCTCTTGAAGATTTGATTTTATTGATTTATTAAGAATTCAACATATATTCTGGGTATTGATTGTTTTCCCCACATATATGTTACAAATATACCTAGTATACTATCTTTTTTCTTGGGCGGCTGTAATCCCACCTCTGCAGTGATTAAGTCCTGACACGATTAAGGCCCCTGCCTGCTTCCAGCATCGACTCCTCCAACTGCCCAGGCTCAGGAGGTGCAGACCCATCAATTTTGCTGTCCCTTAAAAAAATTTTTTTTTCCTGTCCCTTGAACAGTATCAGCTTTTGCTGTCTTCTCATTGCATTTACTGTTCCCGCTGCCATGGTTTTCCACACAGCTGAGCACTACCTGAGATGATCTTATTTGTTGGTTTGCACGCTTCCTGTCTGTCTCCTTCAGAATATATGTGAATCCCATGAGCAGAGACGTTAATTCTGTTTCACCTCTGTATTTCCCACTTTTAGGATGGTGCCTAGCATGGAGTACGCCCTCCATAAGTGTTTGTTGAATGAATATCCAAGTCCCTATCTATTTATTCAGAAATTTGCTTAGGATATTGGTTAATAGGATCTATCTCACTTTCGTTTAAAATAAGATCTGGGGGCCACCTGGTTGGCTCAGTGGGTAGAACGTGCAACTCTTGATCTCAGGGTTTGAGTTCGAGCCCCATATTGGGTGTAAAGATTACTTAATAAAACCTTTAAAATTAATAAAATATGATCTGGAGGGAAAAAAAAACCCTAAAGATAAAAATCTAAAGATTTGTAGGCCACACTGGAAATTTTTGATAGGTGGCAACAATTGAATTGGTTTGGCTTGTCCTACATTTCTGGGCTTTGAAGCTACCTCTCTTAAATCGGAAGCTTCAGTCTCGGGGCAATCTAGGTACAAATCCCAGTGGCTGGCAATCCTACTAATGTTTGGTTTCCTTTTCACGGGAATATTCATTTCAGAGCAGGAGTGAGGGAGCATAGAATATGGTGCACATATGGGCTTCTAGCAGATTTTTCTAATCGTTTAGCTTAGTAAAATGGGAGGAATTACAAGAAGTGAAGATGGATCACCATGGGGGAGAGAAGGGAAGAGCTGAAACTGACACAGGTGCAGCAGAACATTCTGGTAGATGGGGGGCAGATTTTTGAAAACTATTTATAGATGAGTCCTTGACCTCCTGCTGGAACACAGTAAGCTTCCTTATACCTTCAGTCATCACTTTAAGTGCACAGCCTTCGGGATTTTCTTAAAGCTGTTGCAGGAGCTGTCCAGACATTTTTAATCAGGAAAAGGGTAAAAAGAAATCTTTAAACGTTTGTTTGTAATCTTTCCCATAATCAAGTGTATGCTGTAAAAGTTTCATTTAAATTGAAACTACATACCTGAGAACAGGGATTACTCCTTTGTAAAATTCAAAATAATACAGCTGGGGCAGGAGAACTCCTTGCCGAAAAGAAACACATCCAAGAAAAGAATCTGGGTTGGTTTTTAGGCCCAGGAAAATTAAACTTCCAAATGTGTGACTCCCGACACCCTTAAAACTGCTATTAAAGAAGGGCTCTGTAGCCTTTGTACTCTTGAGCATCTTATTGTGAATTTTCAAGTATTTGAGGAAGTATCACAAATTCATTTTTGCATGCAATGTTCAAAAAATGGAATTGTAATCATAAATTATAATGTTATACTTCCCCCTTGCAGTTTTATTGAGATATAATTGCCAAGCAGCACTGTATAGGTTTAAGGTGTACAGCATCATGGTTTGACTTATATATATCATGAAATGATTACAATAGTAACTTTAGTAAACATCCATTATTCTCACATATAGATAAAAAAAAAGAATTTTTTTTTCCTTGATGGTGAGAAATCTTAGGATCTACTCTCTTAACACCTTTCATATATAACACACAGCAGTGTTAGCCATAGTCCTCCTGCTATACATTCCATCTGCAGGACTTGTTTATCCTATAACTGGAAGTTTGTCCCTTTTGATCACCTTCCTCTAATTCCCCTCACCTCTGGTAACCACAGATCTGATCTCTTTTTCTGAGTTTTTATTCCTGTTGTTGCTATTGTTTTCTCTTTTCACATATAAGTGAGATTTTACAGCATTTCTTTCTGTCTTATTTCACTTAACATAATGCCCTCATGTTTTATCCATGTTGTCACAGGTGGCAGGGCTTTCTCCTTTTTAATGGTTGAATAATATTTTGATGTATCTATATACCACATCTTTCTTTGTTGTTGTTGTTAACTGTTTTTACATTTTTTAATTTAAACTCAATTTGCCAACATATAGTATAACACCCAGTGCTCATCCTATCAAGTGCCCTCCTCAGTCCCTGTCATCCAGTCACCCCAGCCCCCTACCGACCTCCCTTTCTGCAACCCTTTGTTTGTTTCCCAGAGTTAGGAGTCTCTCATGGTTTGTCTCCCTCTCTAATTTTTCCCACTCAGTTCCCCTTCTTTTATATACCACATCTGTATCCATTCATCTGTTGATGGACAGAAATGTATTATTCTGATTAAATGAATATTCTATACATTTATTTATAGATTTATTTGTATACATCATATATGTATACATTGTGCAACTATGTGTGTAGAATGCATTCACACCCACACAGACACATAAAAAATAGTATCCCTGCCTTTATTTATTAGATCAAATCTAAATGCCCTGCCCTCCAGAACATAGGTCTGGAACCCCACACTTGACCTTCCTTCCATTTAGGCAACTCCCTCTCTGTTCCCTATTTAGGCTTATTCCTAGACTTTATACATGATGTTTCTTTTATTTTTTTATTTTTTAAAATTTTTTTAAAGATTGATTGATTGATTGATTGATTTATGATAGACATAGAGAGAGAGAGAGAGGCAGAGACACAGGAGGAGGGAGAAGCAGGCTCCATGCCGGGAGCCCGACGTGGGACTCGATCCCGGGACTCCAGGATCGCGCCCTGGGCCAAAGGCAGGCGCTAAACCACTGAGCCACCCAGGGATCCCCTACATGATGTTTCTTTTGCAAAATTCCATTCTTCTTTGTTTGCCAACTACTCCAAATCGCTTCCTTAAAACCCTGCCTTGCAGAGTAGAATGGTGGTTACTGGAGGGTGCGGGGAGGGAGGAAAAGAATGAAGGTGTTTAACAGTACAGACTTGTAACGAGTAGTAAATAAGCCATAGAGATCTAAGGCACAGTGTAATGAATCTAGTTAATACTACTGTATTTTAACGATGTAATATGATAAATATTGCTTCAGTGGCAATCATATTACAATATATAAACGTATAAAAGTAACATGCTTTTGTTTAATTGAAGTTCGATTTGCCAACATATAGTATAACATCCAGTGCCCATCCTGTCAAGTGAGTGTGCCCCTCAGTGCCTGTCACCCAATCACCCCATCCCCCCCGCCCACCTCTCCTTCCACTACCCCATGTTTGTTTTCCAGAGTTAAGAGTCTCTCATGTTTTGTCACCCTCTCTAATTTTTCCCACTCATTTTCCCTCCTTTCCCCTATAATCCCTTTCACTATTTCTTATATTCCCCAATGAGTGAAACCAAATGATTGTCCTTCTCTGACTGAAAAGTAACATGCTTTGAGTTGATAAATATTAACATGTTAAATTGATCAAATATAAATAATTAAGCATACAAACAAATAAGTGAACTAACTGAATGAATACAAGTGGATGCTACATATTATGTCTAAATAGTGAAATGACATAACCAAACTAATAAAATATGTGTCATTCATCCACATGCAGAAGAATGAAACTGGACCACTCTCTTTCACCACACACAAAGATAAACTCAAAATGGATGAGAGATCTAAATGTGAGACAAGATTCCATTAAAATCCTAGAGGAGAACACAGGCAACACCCTTTTTGAACTTGGCCACAGTAATTTCTTGCAAGATACATCCACAAAGGCAAAAGAAACAAAAGCAAAAATGAACTATTGGGACTTCATCAAGATAAGAAGCTTTTGCACAGCAAAGGATACAGTCAACAAAACTAAAAGACAACCTACAGAATGGGAGAAGATATTTGCAAATGACATATCAGATAAAGGGCTAGTTTCCAAGATCTATAAAGAACTTATTAAACTCAACACCAAAGAAACAAACAATCCAATCATGAAATGGGCAAAAGACATGAAGAGAAATATCACAGAGGAAGACATGGACATGGCCAACATGCACATGAGAAAATGCTCTGCATCACTTGCCATCAGGGAAATACAAATCAAAACCACAATGAGATACCACCTCATACCAGTGAGAATGGGGAAAATTAAAAAGGCAGGAAACCACAAATGTTGGAGAGGATGCGGAGAAAAGGGAACCCTCTTACACTGTTGGTGGGAATGTGAACTGGTGCAGCCACTCTGGAAAACTGTGTGGAGGTTCCTCAAAGAGTTAAAAATAGACCTGCCCTACGACCCAGCAATTGCACTGTTGGGGATTTACCCCAAAGATTCAGATGCAATGAAACGTCGGGACACCTGCACCCCGATGTTTCTATCAGCAATGGCCACAATAGCCAAACTGTGGAAGGAGCCTCGGTGTCCATCGAAAGATGAATGGATAAAGAAGATGTGGTTTATGTATACAATGGAATATTACTCAGCCATTAGAAACGACAAATACCCACCATTTGCTTCAACGTGGATGGAACTGGAGGGTATTATGCTGAGTGAAATAAGTCAATCGGAGAAGGACAAACAGTGTATGTTCTCATTCATTTGGGGAATATGAATAATAGTGAAAGGGAATATAAAGGAAGGGAGAAGAAATGTTGGGAAATATCAGGAAGGGAGACAGAACATAAAGACTCCTAACTCGGGGAAACGAACTAGGGGTGGTGGAAGGGGAGGAGGGCGGGTGTTGGCGGGGAATGGGTGACGGGCACTGAGGTGGACACTTGACGGGATGAGCACTGGGTGTTTTTCTGTATGTTGGTAAATTGAACACCAATAAAAATTAATTAAAAAAATAAAATAAAATAAAATATGTGTCATAAAAAAACTGTTTTAAAATGTACAGCCAAAAATTCTTCAAATTGAAATTCTTTCAGATTTTTGCTTTTAATAATTCAAACAATATAAGAAACTTCTATAAATTATATAAGGCACAAAGTGGAAGATCATTGAATCCTAATCTCTGGACATAGTAGTGGTTAAATTTGGTAAGCCCATCCAAGCATTCAGAGTGTAAGAGGATTCTAGCTCATTCCTCTTGTTTAAGATATTTTTTTTCTTTTCTGGAAATCATGAAAGTTCTATTTTAAATTATTATTTTCATACCGCTATTTAAATATTTGTTCCCATAAATAATACTATATAGTTTTCCCGATCTAGACGAGACTATAAATTTTCTGCTATCATTATTTCCACGTCTGTAGTGTCTTGCCAAGAATAAAGATCATATTCCCAACTTGATTTTTAACAATCAATAGTGCCTAGCCAGTGTTCTTCAGACATTTATTTGTTCAGCAATAATACAAATGGGTTTTCTACATCATCGGATATTATTTGAAATGTTTGTCACATACCAGTTAACTCAAGTCATATGTAAGGTTCATTCCAGAAATACATATGGACTTTTGTTGGTTTGATGCAAGTGATTTTATGGGTGGATATTCTGCTAGTTTGTATGATGGAGCTGGGGGAGCAAATGTTAAATAAGTGAAAGACTCATCTCTCTGAAGGGAAATGGTAAGCCATCTCTGGCAGATCAGATTAAAAACAAAATAAAACAAAAACAAAACTCCCCTAGTACTATGTGAAAGTCTGAAAGGCAGAGCTGGGTATAGTTGAACTCTATGGAGACATCACCTTTGACCTCATCTGCGCCAACACGCTCCACTCATCTGTGCTGGCTAGAACAGTTTTCTCTTTCATCTCACCCATGCCTGGGACAGACACACAGCCCACACAGGTACATCCACATGCACACACATGCCCACACGCGCACACACATCACTCTTCAGCTCTGACCTTTAGTGATGCCCTCTCTGAACAGCTGTCCCTGATACACACAAGTCCCCCTCCAGGAAGGGATAGGAGCTTTCTTCAGCACACCTAAAACCTTCACGCTCTGCTATTACAGACTCCCGCTGCCAGACCCTGATGCTCTCATCCCTTGGGCTTGAATGTCACAAGGTCAGAGAGCACGTCTGTTTTGTTTGCTATATATACCTAGTAAAACAGTAGCCCCGCGAACCAAGCCAGGTGCTTGGCCTGCATCCTAGGCAATCAGCAATGCTGCACTCCCAAACTCCATTCCCTAGGCAGTTCCTGATCCTTCCAAAGGCCTCTCAAGTGCATCTGTTTCTTTCCATACCTTTTGCCACTTCTGTAGCTGTGACCACCATTTCTTTAGCCTCAGTTTCTGCAACAGCCTCCTGACTGGTTTCCCTTCCTGCAGGTTTGCCACTTACAAATTCATTCTCTGTCCTAAAGCAGAATTCTCTTGCCAGCACCATCTCTTCATTCCCAAACAGTGATTTCCTTCGAGCTCCTTGCATTCCTCAGGCTTTCTCTCAGCCCTAGATTTTCTCACACCTGAAATAATTACCTGGTCTCCAAAGTCTGGGCCAGAGACACAGCTGGGGAACCGACAAGTCTCCCTACAGCTTCTATGTCACCTTCAGATTGACAGGAGCACAGCATGCTTCTGTTTAGTGCCCAACAATTTATTTGCTTCAAGAAGTAATGAAAACCTCTCAGCATGGGAATCTCAGGAAGCAGATTAAATGACATAAATCTCTTCAATATGACCTCAAAGCAATGCTTTTAAATACAGGATATGATTGGGTTTCAGGATGAAGGCTATATAAACTTGCCTCCCAATAGCGCTTGAAAATGTATTTACACTAACTCCTGTCATATGCTTGCATTTCCTTGGGATCTCATCTCTGTTGCCAGAAGATGTAGTAAAAAGGATCCCAACCATTCGTTTAACAAAACGGTTCATTTTGTGGTTAAAATGAAGGAATCACCATTCCCAATGTCACATAAAATAGGCATCTCAGAATGCAAACTTTCTGTATCTGCAGCGTATCCTCACAGAAGATTAATACTCCGGATGGAATTGCTCTCTGGGAAATCTCAAATCCTATCCCAAATGAGTAGCACCACACCGTAAGGTGGGCAAAGGCAAAAGTTTATTCCTTCCACAAATAAATTCAGAATTAAACATTTGCACGGTCCCTGCACACTGTCTGCTGATCAATTCCGTGGCATCCCTACTCATTTCATTCCATTCCACCGTGGCATCCCTACTCATTTCATTCCACCATGTGAAGAGACTACTCTTCACACTTCTTCAATCTCCTAACCTTCTCATGCTCAGCTGGTAACCTTGCTTCTTATTTCAAGGAGAAAATGCAAGACATGAGCAAGGTCATTTTCTTCCTCCTGTCTCCAGACCTGCCAACCTCTCTCAGTGGTGCCCTCACTGTGCCGTGTCCTGTCACTGAGGAAGAGCTGCCCTTGTGTCCCTCCATCTGTGTCCCACACCCCCTTTTCCAGCTTCTTGGGACTTTGTTTCAGCAGGTTCCCTTCTCTTTTGGTCACTGTTGCTTCCCTTTTAGCGGGATGACTCCCAATAGACTGTAAACATGCTGTAGTATCTTCTCAATGACTACATTTCTCTGATCCCATATACAGTAAAAGTCCTTGGTCCTTGTGGTCCCCACTGGTCCTCTCCTATTCTCTCTTGACAACTCCACCACAACCACTTTTATTTTTATCAGCAATAACTTCCCGTTGCCAAAGCAAATGTTCTCCATTTCTGTCCTAACTTCACTCCACCTCACAAGGCTTGCCTCACTGGCTTCATAACTTCTTCTAACTCAATGGTCCTCCTTCTCATCTTCCTCAATTCTCCAATATTTCTCCAACTGCCAGGGTGCCCTAGGACTTAATCTCAACCTTGATCTCCCCCTTCTTACTCCCTTCCCTCTTCTCTTGGCTGTGCTTTGCTACCCGCCCCCCTCCATACTCACTCTCCCAGGTGTGGTCCTAAATATCACCCAAATACTCACAACTTCTAAACCTCAGTCTCCAAGCCTCCTGCTTGAGCTCCAACTTTACTGATCCACTTTCCCATGTGACCTCACCTAGATGTTGAATAAGATAAGCAGCTCAAATTTCACCATTTGGATTCAACTCCAGTTGAACCCCAGATCCAATCATTTTTCAACCCTAACTGCTATCACCCAACCCAAACCATACTTCTCTGTCAGTGGACAAGGGGGGAGAATCTTCCATCTGGTCTCCTTCCTTGCCTACAGTCTGCTAAACTGATCCCTGGAAAAACGTAACTCAAATTATCTTACCTGTCTACTCAAAACCACCAGTGGCTGCCCATCACTCCTTGAATAAAATCCAAAACTCTGCCCCTGGCCTCTAAGGTACTTGCCAATATACTTGGTTCTCTGGTCTCATTTTCCGTAACTCTTTCCCTGACTTATTTCAATCCAGCCCAGTGGTTTCCATCTCCCAAGGACGTCCTCATCTCCAGATTTTAACAATGACTTCGCTGCAAGCCTGGAACACTACCCAATCCTCAATACTGTTTCATTCCCTCCCTCACGTAATTTAGGTTCTTGCTCAGATATACTCCCTCCTCAGTAAAACTCAAATCACCTAGAGTAAGCAAAATAAGAGCCCCCCAAAATGTTTACATATTCACCACCCCAAACCTGTGACTATTTTAGGTTGCATGGCAAAGGGGAATGAGGGTTGTTAAGCAGTTGACAAAGAGATTATCCTGGATTATTCAAGTGGGACCACAGTCATAACAAGGATACTTCAGAGTGGACGATGGAGACAGGAAAGGAGGGCCAGAGACGTGGCAGTGGGTGAATGACACCTGACATTGCTGGTTTTGAAAATGGAAGAGGGCCATGAACCAAGAAATGTGAGCAAATCTCTGGAAAGTGGAAAAATCAAGGAAACAACTCTGCCAACACCTATTTTCTACATTGGCCTCCAGAACCGTAAGTTAATCAGTTTGTGTTGTTTAAAGTCAGTAAATGTGTGGTAATTTGTTACAGCAGCTCCAGAAAAATAATACCCACCCAATATAAAATAAAAACTGGGTACACACAGACACCACTCATTGTCCCTTTGGTCTTACCTTCCTTTTCCCCCCAGTTTGTCATTGGCTATGCTCTGTAAATGCCCCAAGGGGAGTTGGGCTCCATTCATGGCCACACTTCTATTGTTCAGAATAATATCTTCTTGTAGAAAGTTGCGAAAACTCCTCTTGTCACTGAAATTTGATTTTATTGTTTGCTAACATGAAGCTTTACTTTCAGCTCCATTGTTATCTTAAGGTAATATTTTCATAACTAAGGTAAGTTAAAATTTACTGAAAGGTGCTTTGAGTGGGAAAAGACATTATGACTTAATAGCATGTCCACCAAGGAGCCTGATTGAAAGGATGAAGGGCATTCAATCTTCTCAGACAATATTTGTGGTAGAGAATGGAGTCCAGATGGATCAGGTTAAGGACTGATTTTCTGGTATAAAGTTTTACTCATATCTTTGTATCTGCTGACAGAAACACCTGCATTTCCTTGCCATGTGTCCACTCTCTACCATAAGAGTGAGGGTTGGGATTGTAGTCCCAAAGAACCATGCCATTTCAGTGTCCCCCAAAAATATGTCCTACAAGAGACATCCATTAGGGATAGAAGAAACACCAGTTTTAATCACATTTTTCAAAGACAGCAGCCTCTATTGCATTTCCTATCTGGTATTCTTTTAAAGGTTGTAGATACAGTTTTGTTAGGTGTGGATTTAAAAAAGTGTGAAATAAGTTGGCATGGCCTGCTTTCACCTACCAAATGTGAGGAGAAGCGGTAAATGTCAATTCTAGGCAGATGCTTTAACAGACAATGTGTAATTTTCCACCTGCCCTTACAGTTGGGGTGATCTTGAAAGCACATGTCAATAAGGAACCTCCATTAGCCTGGATCCTTCGGTGGCTTGAGTAAACAGAGCCAGCCTCCTTACCAACTCATATTAAACACACAATGTGAGCAAGCGATATACCTGGGTTGTTTGAAACAAGAGATCTGAACTCATTTGTTACTACAGTAATACCTGAGTATGTTTTGGCCTAAGAAATGTGAAGATAAATAGTGACAGCCAATAAATGCTCTATCCTGTGAATCCTGTGGGTTTCCTTAGTTCATGAATTCTAAGGTGCCATTCCTAGGAGTACTCACGTCGTAAGTCTTATAGAGGCTTGCTCTGTAAGCAGGGTTTATAAGATGGTTAACTTTATGTGTCAACTTGAATGGCTCAAGATATTTGACTAAACATTACTTCCAGATATGTCTGTGTGAGGGTGTTTCCAGATGAAACTAGCATTTGAATTGGTAGGATCTGCACAGTGGTTTGCTCCATGAGCAGTCCCTTATTGTGAAACACTCTAGAAACTTCGTATCAGACCATCTAGTCTATGAAGACTGATTCAGGGACAATCGAAAATGAAAACAGGCAATACTTCTGCATCTTCTTATTTTTACATATATAACTGTTACTGAAAACATCCTTGCTCTTCAATATTTAGAAACAAAAGTATCCATACAAAAATAGTGCATTTTAAAACTCTACTCAATCTTCACAATACTTCAGTGAACTCGGTAACTTCATTTAGAAGTTTTTGCATGTTTATTTTTACCACTATTTTCCCTGATCATAAATAAATACCTGTCCATGGTTTTGAAAATGAGGTTAAAAAATATATTTAGGGGATGCCTGGGTGGCTCAGCGGTTTAGCGCCTGCTTTCGGCCCAGGGCGTGATCCTGGAGTCCCAGGATTGAGTGCATCGGGCTTCCTGCATGGAGCCTGCTTCTCCCTCTGCCTATGTCTCTGCCTCTCTGTGTGTGTCTCTCATTAATAAATAAATAAAATCTTTAAAATATATATGTATATATTTAGGAAAAGAAGAAAAACCCAATTTTAATCCTATTTCGCAAAGATAGCTTCTCATCACCTATCCCTTCTTGCACTCTTCGACAGGTCTAGATACAATTTTGAATTTTATGTTTTTCACTTAACATTAAAATAAAACCGTTTCCCATAGTGATTAGGCCATAATATACTTGACTATTCATATTTAGGATATTTGAAAACATTACTCTTCAGTGTTTATGCCTCCTTTCTTCTAAAAAAAGGATTGGCAGCAACTTCAGAATTAACGTCTAAAAACATTTTTCCCATTGGGAATGGCAGGAAGAAAGAAGCCAGAAGTACCAGAAAATCATTACTGGGAGAGAAGATGCTCCGGATGGTTGAGGAAGAGTCACCAGGACATGGACCCAGGGAGACCAGGGATGTGTGTGTGTGTGTGTGTGTGTGTGTGTGTGTAGGTAATACATACTTGAGAGATACCCAGTGCTCTAACATATTGTGCTAAAGACATGAGTTGGGCAGCCCGGGTGGCTCAGCAGTTTAGCGCTGCCTTCAGCCCAGGGCCTGACCCTGGAGACCCGGGATCGAGTCCCACGTCTGGCTCCCTGCATGGAGCCTGCTTCTCCCTCTTTCTGTGTCTCTGCCTCTCTCTCTCTCTCTCTCTCTCTCTCTCTCTCTGTTTCTCATGAATAAATAAATAAAACCTTTTAAAAAAAAATAAAGACGTAAGTTGTGTAGGCGGTGTGGCAAGCTGGAGACATCTGAGCAAATCATAGGGATTAACAACCAAGACACATGTGAGATGGAGCCATAACCTGACTGGGGGAGTTGGCTTCACCCCCTACACCTGGGGGGATGCCGCACATAAGGTACACTGTGCACGGTCCATAAACCTATTCCTGTAGCAATGGTGTGTGTCTCTCTAATCTCTACACGTCCTGGAAACCAAGGCAGATGCATGCAGAGGCTTTTGCAATATCCTATAATCTGTGTCTGTACTCAGATAGCAGAGGTAGAGAAAAGAATTGAACTAATGTTAGGGCATGCATGCCCTGAGGGTGGTTACGCTGACTGAGATAACTACGGTAAGCATTTGAAGCAAGGTCTCCTTAGTGTAATGACTACCAATGAGGGGTCCCATGCCTGGATTTCCTGTAGGGATAATATTACACAAGTATGATGCTTCATTGCCAAGATTTACTCTTACTCAACATGTTTTCATTCACAGTTCTCTTACCAACATTCTCTGAACATACAATCCTTTAAAGAATGATAAAGAAGGTCCTACATGATGATCTGACCAATTGCTCCCTCTTACTTAGAGGCAGTAGCCTAAGCTCTTCAAGGGTAAGATGTGTCTCCTTATGCTGCCAGTTATTATTACATTAGACCTTCCCATAGTCCGGAAGCTTAAAGACCACATGCTCATAGCAATGGCCACAAAACCAAATTGAATCCCCACACCGAATATATAACTCTCTAGCATTCTTCATAAAAATTTTCTCTCTCATTTTCTCTTTCATTTACAATCATTAAGATTCACTCTTGGTGATACAGAGTTCTATGAGTTTTAACAGATACACACAGCCATGTATCCACCACCACCATCAACACGTAGAAAGTTCCTTTGTGTGCCTACTCCTCAAACTCCCTTGTTCTGCCTCTTTGGCCCCACACCTACTTCCCACCTCCAACACCTGGCATTTTTACAAAGATTTATTTGTAACCTATGCCTTGTTTCTACTAAAAACAATTAAAAGGGTAAATGGTCATTTTAACCAATGTTTATGGATCTAGGAAATTTGGCACACCTTTTGAGGCCACATATAAAATATCAGAGCTCCAGCAACTGATCTTTCTGTAGGACTGAGTTTTAGTTCCATTTCTTTCAAACTGGTGTGGGAGCTACCTGGCTAAAGTCCAATGGAATAACACCGTATTAAAGCATTATGTATTAGGTAGATTATTTTAAGTATAAATCACCTCCTGGTGAATCGTGATTTGCTTATATACCTTAAATAACCATAATAGAATTAAAATTATTCTAAATCTATTTTAGGATTTCATTACATAGGTGCACCCTGCTTGATGCATTAAATATGTTTGTAAGGATATACTGAAAGTGAATTTTGAAAATTACTTTTTTTTCTAGGTGTTTTTAATAGGATCAATAATTAGTCTATCTGTCTTCCTCAAAAATCTGTGTTTGTGGGTCTGGATAGTGTCAGTCAGAGCACATGTGATTTGAGCTTTTTTTTTTTGATAATATTGGCAACACTCTTCCTCAACACAGTGCACAGATACAGGGCTCTTTATACACAACGGGTAAAGTTTGAATGCACACATCTCAACCGGTCCCCTTATAGGTCCTAGGGCTTTTTTTCTGCTTTCAGGATACTTTTAAGATAATTTCCTACATTTCTTCCAGAATACTGCAGCAGCTACTGCTATGGGCTATTCCCGCCAAGAGCCTGGAAGCCAGTTCCATGGCACAGACTTCTAGTTTCTTGAAAGAATTTTGCAGATTAGGCAACAGGCGCCTAATGCTCATACTGCTCAACTAGCCGTACAGCAGATCTGTTTCCCATTTCTAGTTAGAGTTTCAAGGACTTCCTTTTTCTAATTGCTTCCTCGGTTGCTATGTGCTGTAGGGACCACTGCCTCCTCCCTTCTCGTATCAGACCTCAGTTGCATTTTGTCTCATGGAAGGCTGAGCCATTTGGGAGAAGCTTAGGGATGCTGGATGCATCTGGCTGGGTGGTGTGTCAGGCAGGTGTGGTTGCCACCATGAGTTGCTCCCAGAAACGTGAACCATCCAGCAAAACCACCCTCCATGGATTCCGTGAGATCAGCAATGAACATATATGTATGTGTACACACACACACACACACACATTCTGATTAGCAGCACTTGTACTAATTATTGCACTATTAATTCTTAATAGAGCAATTCTAAATATTAATTCTTAATATTTGGGCTGCCTCCCCACCTTTTCCACTTCCAGCTCAACCCCTCAAAAGCCCAGATTTCTGCTGTCCATGAGTTTTGTCACATTTGTGTTATTTCCTCTGTCATTTATTTGATAGCTCTGACCTACATTTTTCTTCTCTTTGTTCCTGAACAAAACCTGATTTCTTTCTGAGGAAGTTGGAAAAAGCAAGACTTATGTGACCAATATGTTTCCCAACCCTCACATGAGAAAAGGGGCACACCCAATATTATCAAAAAAGCAACCCTTGTACCAGTCACAGCGCCAGATGCTTTAAGCTGCTTCTTATTGTGGGCTCACTTAACACAAAATAAAACAGACCCCCAACACAAAGGCTTCCGGTCCCCAAGCTAAAACACGATTCTAAGCAAAATCTTACCATTTCAGAGCTTTGAAATATCCTAAAGCAAAATGTCTCCCATTTTAAGGTTCCGTGTTGTTGTTGTTGTTGTTGTTGTTGTTGTTTTAAGCACAAAGATATTAAATGAAGGCCAGGCCAATTCTAGTACTTTTTCTCAGATGACTTCCAAATCTCAATGGCACCGCCCACCTCTTCCTGTTCATTCTTTATGTGGGTCCCTAATTGCCAGTGGTTCCCAGCTGTCTTGCCTCACCATTACTTTTAGGGTTATGACGATTTTCATTCTTAATTGAGCACATGCCATTATCTTTCTCCTCAAAATGTTTCATTTGCATATTTAAAATAATCAGATATTTGCACACTATGCCTTTGCCACTATTGTTGCAATTTGCCTTTCATCAGTCCAAAGAGGAGGCTCTATTCATTCTGTTTCATCTCTCCCCCTTTTAGCAGGAGCGCTGTAATCTAGCAGTTTTATTCACCCCACACATGGGTTTGGAAAATGTAGGGGGGAAAAAAAAGATGAAATGAACCTTGGAGTAGATTTAGAAAGGAGAGGCATGAATTTGGCAGATGTTAAATTGTTGGAGACACGGGGCACAGTTTGGACGGTTCCTGAGGCAAAAGTGAAAGAAATCAATTTGGTGAAGGGGGGGAATTTTATTCTAGTGAAGTAAGAGGGAAAGACAGAAGGGAGATGAGAGAAGTGCTTTTTTGCAACCACTTGATTTTGTACAGAGCAGGAAAATTATCTACTCTTTGCACTTTGCACCTCCCCCACTGCCATATGCTTCCCTAAGGTTTCCTTCCTCCGTACTTGAAAGGACCACAGATTTTAATAGTATTCATGCATTTGAAGTGCTAGGCTACCCCTGGCTTCCTGGTTTAGCATTTACGATGAGAAGTAATTTTTAAAATCCAGGTTATATGGGAAGGTAAAAATAAAATAGAGGATTATTTAGTGAAAAGAAAACCTAACTAAATGGAAGTTGAAGAAAGAAAAAAGGCAGGTGACCTTACATAAACTGAAGTTCAAGATCACAACCAGATTCAGAGACTAAATTATAGGCCAGCCTCCCTCAGTGCCTAGGTGAGAGTTTTTTTAGGTCACCCCCAGTGAACACTAAGTTGTAGACACCCCAGGGGCCTGAGCAAGTTGAAACAATGTCATTAAAAGGTCCGATTTAGGGCAGCCCGGGTGGCTCAGCGGTTTAGCGCTGCCTTCGGCCCTAGCACATGATCCTGGAGACCTAGGATCGAGTCTCACGTCGGGCTCCCTGCATGGAGCCTGCTTCTCCTTCTCCCTCTGCCTCTGTCTCTCATGAATAAATAAATATAATTTAAAAAAAAAAAAAGAGGTCTGATTTACCTAGAAGGCCCCGAATTCAGATGTAATAGTAAAGCCACACAGAGAAAAGACAGAGAAAGAAGTCATTACTCTCTTCTCAATCTAATACTTACAGCCGAGACATCCCGCTCTATTATGGGAGCATCAGCTCGTGGGTGTTCAGCACTCAGAGCCACTACTTTGTCAAGCAGGGAAATTTCCTCCTCTTTGGGACAACTGTCCATTGCTGCCAGCAGGCAGAGATTAAGACAGGAGGCAGCTGACTGGGGACACTGAGGGGACCCGGCGTGCTGTGAGGGGCTGGGGCAAACCAGGGGCAGGCCCAACCCATCATTCCCATCAAGACAAAGGCTCCTTCTATAACCTCTGCTTTCTACAACCTTCCACCTGAACTGCTTTTCTCTTCTAGATCTTCTCTGGAAGATCAATGACACTGGATTTGCCAAGGTAACTGGGGGCTGAGGGGATGGAGGTGGGGAAGGCAGGGCCAGCAGCAGCTCAGCTTCACAGGATCTGCCCCTGAATTTGTGCGCTAGTGGGACCCATCGTCTCCCACCCTGGAAGGAAGGCAGGGTGAAGAGGCAGGCGGGCTCGGGGTGTGGCAGGCTGGCCTTTTCTCCCACCCCGCATCTCCTGCTGACCCTCGTGTGGTCTTGCACATAACTTTTTTTCCAGCACCTTTGATATCAGTTTCCTTATTCATAAAATGCGGTTTATGGATTATCAGTAAGGTGCATAAGTGACTGGTACGTAGTAGGTGATCCGTGAGGGTCAAGCAGGTGGTTAACACTGACCAGACCCGAGTCAGCAACACCTGCATGTCTGCCTTTCATCTTTGGTTCCAAGGTCACACGGTGCCCAAAGAACGGGGACTTGCACTGCAAATAGCTGCACTGCCCCTCGCTGCCCCCCTCTCCCTCCCAGCTTCGCAGCAAATGGTAGCCACTGTCTGGGGCGCCCGCCTGGATAAAGACATTGGTGGAAATGATGTGTGTTGTGCGCTAGCACCCACTCAGTAGCCAGCATGGACCTGGGGTCCTCGGGTTCCTTTTGCCCCATGGTTCCCAGGCCGTTCCCAACAGCAGCCAAGGTTCCTGGGCCCACAGTACCCCCTGATGGCTAACACGGGGAACTTTCTTTTCTCAAAGATCCTTCTCAGTAGGACTCCTCCAAGCTTTCACAGCTCGCTGCTTTGCTCCTTCCATCAGGGACCATTCATTTCTCACCAACGTGTGGCTTCCTCTGCTTTGGTTCTTTTGTTATCCTCATTTTTTGTTTTTTGCTCAATTGTTTCAGAAACATCTACCTCCCTCCCTGTTTCTTCCCCTTATTTTGTTCCATTTCTGAATCCTCAAATCCCTACTGTTAACAGTTGCTAAGTATAGTAGTAAGATGAGGGCATCTGTCTATCAAAAAAAAAAAAATCCAAAAAACTTCCATTCACTTAGAAGTAAAATAAGATATAGTGTAGAGCCAGCAGCATTAATCTCTAGAGCTCTTTGAGACATCCAGATGCATTTCTCTGAACTTGCACAGAAGATGCCATTCACCCCTGACTCTTTCTCCAAGTAACACTGATCTTTTCTGACATCTTTATTATTTTCCTATCTATTTAATTGCTAAAACTGTGCTAGTTTGTCCCCTAAGGTTTCACTACAACTATAATTCAGCTACAATAAGGGTTAAGTGCATTCTTGTGGGCTCTTCTGGAAACCAAAGCACAATCTTTCAGCATTAGTTCTCCATGGGAAAGTGAATTCAAATCTGCAAGCAGTTGCTCTAGGAGGAACTTTTGGAAAATTTACCTATTATAATTTAACATCAGAAATTTTTGGTTGGGAGTGTTCAGTTTTTAAAAATTCATATTGAGGTCTGCATTCTCTGGTTTTCATCTGTTAAACCATGACATCTACTGGGATTAGTCTTTAGAAAGGTATTCAGATGTGACTTATCTGGGCAGACATCGGTTCTTCTTTTATCAAAGGAAAAATATACTAACCAGATCCTGATTTGGTATGTTATGGGAATGTTCTAGCAGGTTATAAAATTCACGTCCATGACTATAGATTGCTTCTTGGTAAAAATACATGAACATATTTTAAAATGTAAATACTTATTTCCCTTAACTTAAATTCAAATAGTACTATTGATTTATGCCTTTATTTACCAAGGCTTAAGTTTAAAGACTTTTAAAAACACAAATGGTTTTGATATGGATTATTAAAAATGCCACTAATTTTATAAATCAGGATTATATAAAATCTATTCTCAAACTAGAGATAGGTCTGTAATCAGAAGCATTTAGAAGACCAATTGAACAACCAGTTAAAAGATTTCTTTTACAAAATAACATCAGATGGCTTAATTTTTCTAATTTCTAACATATTTTAAAGTAAAAGCTTACAAAAAATGGTACAGACTGAGTTACTTAATAAAATGGTAAATGAGCTACTATGACTATTTATAGACACATATGAAAAACATAATTTGAAAATGCTTTTATGAAGCATTTTCCTAATTTGGTCATAATTCAAGGTAAGCCTTGCAAAGGATTTTTTTTCTTCTTTGAAATAGTTTCCATATAGATAGAATCAAAATTATTTTCTCTTTTAAAACAGAAAATTGCAAATCGGTTATAGTAGCAGGTAATACCATCCATCCGACTCCATCAAAACGCTGTGAAAATGGATTTTCTACATACATTCTGAATGCACACTAATGTAGCAATGATGAAGAATGATGTCATAAAAACAGTTGTGTGGCGCAAAAGGAATTTTAAATGATCATCAAAGAAGATTATTTGAGTTCACATTTTTCTGAAAAGAGATATCTGGTTTCTGATAATGTCTTCCTTTTGAATGCATAAAGTTTTAGAGGTACAAATTAAAACATTCAGCGTTAATGTTTTTGAAAGCATTACGTTCAAAATTATTTTCTCAGGACCCAAAGAGAAAACACCAGAGGAAACCTAACCAGCCTGAATTGGTTAAAATGTATTTTCCCTTTAATTAAATAAGAAACATCTGTCTAGGGATTTTGGAAATGAATGTAATCCATCTACACTCTGCCTGGACTAGTTTGCATCCAATGTCCAATATTTTGAAAGAAAATTCTTTCTTTCTGTAAAGAATTAAACAGCAACATGGAGCGATGTCTGAGTCCATAGCAGCTGAGTCTTGCCTCCGGAGTTTGGGCACAGGACACCTTAAGGATCTGTCTTTTCCCAGGTCTGTCCTTGGGAAGCAACCAAACTCTCTCCACCATCAAGGTTAGGGTGGAACATCTGTACTTCTTCAAAGCATCCCCTCGCCCCGAAACTGCTCATCTTGGGCCAGCAAGGAAACAGAAGTTACCAGGACGCATCCCGGGTTCCCTCTCTGGGGTTCGCCCTACATCCCCCCCGCCCTTCACTCAGTCTTAAGCCCATTTCTCTAGGGACCCGGACGGCCCACAACACAGACCCATCCACCGCAAGGTGGGGAGGTAACTGCACGCCTGGCTCTGCTTCTTTGAAACCGGGAGCCGCCGTGGAGGATGACAAAAGTCACTTACTGGTGTTGTCAAACGGTATCTGCTTGCACTGCGCGGACCCCTGGGCGGGCCAGGGGCAGTAATAGACGGCTCCCCCTTCCACGATGTCGGGCTGGCTGGTGTTGGCTCTGGGCGCCCCCACCAACACGCTGGCCCTGCGAAGGGCGTGGAGAAAAGTCACTCCTTGGGAACCACAGGGTGCGCACGCGGCGCCGTCTCCCCGAGACTGGGGGGGCCGGGGGGGTCGGGGCGCAGGAACGGATTTAGGATGGAGAGCGACTGTCAAACCCGACTTCCTACTGGAAACCTACCGGGCGTCTGAAAAACTGGTTTTGCAGAGGGGTGCAGATAGTGCTAACTCTTCTCCAGGTGGAGCTATGCACACAGCGAGAGGCGAGAAGGGGCGCTTGGGGGGAGCAAAGGGCAGAGCCGGCTGCCTGGAGCCCGCCGCGCCCGCGCCCGCGCCCGCGCCCCGACGCTCAGCCCCGCAGGCTGTGCGCGAACAGGCTCGGGCTCGGGCCGCCCCTCTGCACGATGCTCCAGACCCGGGGGCTCCCCAGGACCGGCGCTGCCCGTGCAAGCGGCCCGTCTCGGGCTCTGGGTCCGCAAGGCACATCTAGCCTGGAAGGGGGCCCCCCAGTGCGCCGCGGGATGGAAGCTCAGGGACGTCCTCCGATCGGGCTGCGGGGACCGGCGCGGGGACCCCCACCCCCCCCCGGGCAGGCGCGCGGGGACCCCACCTGCGGCCGCACCCCCCGCGCCGGGCCACTTACGTGCGAGCGGCAGGTACGTGGAAGTCCACGGCGTAGCCGAAGTAGCTGCCCTCGGGGCCGCTGTACACCGTGAGCGTGTCCGCGTCCAGGTTGAACGCCCGCGAGCCCGGCGCCCGCAGCGCGCCCAGCGCCGCCGCCAAGCACCAGAGGGGCGCGAGCGGCGGCGCCCGGCAGCCCCGGGGACGGCGGCGGCGCCCGGCAGCCATGGCCCTGCGCGCCTGCGGGTGCGCGGCGGGAGCGGGAGCCCGAGACGCCGGGCCCGCGCGGCCGCGCTGACAGCCCCGCGCTCCGCCGCGCGCCCCCCGCCGTCCGCGCCCCGCCCGCCCCCCGCGCGCTCGGGGGCCGGCCGCCGCCGTGCCAGCCCTCCCCGGCCGCGGGACCGGCCCGGCGCGCTCCGGCGCCCCCTAGCGGCGGGCCCCCGCCCCCGCCCCCGCCCCCGCCCCCGCGCCAGCCGCCCCCGCCCCCGCCGGCCCCCGCCCCCGCCCCCCCGCCGCCCCCGCCTGCCGCGCCGCTGCTGTCGCGTCTCACCGACGCCCCGAGGGTCGCTCCAGCCCACCGGGCCACTGCGTTGGGGAGCTGTCCGCGCCCCCCCGCGCGCGGGAGGAGAGGATGCTCCAGTTTCCCCCAAATGGAAGAATGGGAAGGCGCACCCGCCCCTTGCATCGTCACCTCTGCAGCCCGATGACCCTCGGGGCCCACGCGCGAGTCCCCCGGCGGAGAGCTTACACCCCCAATACCATCTCCCACCCACCCCTGATCGCCCTGCGGGGGTCACTGGTTTTGTGTACTGGGGTCGTGGGGCATGTGAATGCCTTGGTACTCAATCTTCCGTGGCCCTCCCTGTGTTCCCTGCGATGAAGGGCAGCAAAGTTAGAAAGGTTCGAAGCAATGACCCCCCCCCCCCCCCCCCGCCCGCAGCGGGGATGCAAGGAGTAGGCGGGAATCTGCGGGAGCCCAGCGCTCAGCTCCGCCTCGGGGTATTACTGATCTCCTTCTGTTGTCCTCCGCTGGGGCAGGGACTGAAGAATGAGTAGGTGAAGAAGGAATGAGGAATGAGTAGGATGGAGAAGAATGGTGCGGAGCCCCCCCCCCCCCCCACACACACACACAGAACAGCGATTTGCATGAAGTGTCAACCTGGGCGTGGGTGGCGGTGGGCTGGAGCTGAAGCAGCAAGGGAGTGTAGAGACAGGAAAGGTAAGCAGTTTCCAAAGTTTTTTAAGGCGGGGTGGTGGCAGATGCAGCCTTGGGCTGGCATTGGAATAGGAGGCTTGGAATGAGGCACTGCGAGTGGAAACGTTGAGGGGAAGTATCAGTGACACCAGGCTGGGAGGAAAGAGCTGTATAAAGGATATAATTTAAAAAAAAAAAAAAAAAAGGATGGAATAAAAGAGTGGGTTAGGGAGTGGCAGGAAATAGGGATGGATCTCCCCAGATAGAGGATCTTAGTAACAAGAATATTTATTGAGGCTTAGAGAGCCAGTTCTAGAGCAGAGGTCTGACAGGCCCACAGGGAGTCAAAACATTTACTGGCAAGGAGGTGGGGGGGGGGGCAGGGAGCAGTTGTTAGAAGGAAAGGAAAACCAGATGCATTGGGTGATGAGGCCGTTGACCTGATTAAGGGGAAGTAGGAAGGGAAAGCCACCAGGTCAATGTCCCCAAAAAAGGTCAGAAGATCCTTGGCAGAATGAGAGTGAAGGAGAGTCCAGGGGTGAGTCTGAACGTATCCAGTTAGAAGAACAGAAACAGTAGCGATGGACAAGGAGAGGATGGGAGGTGCATGGCAGTCACACACTGGACTCCTTATGTTTGAGTCTGGCAGCCCTAGAGGCCCCGGAAGCATAAATTCTCAGCCGGTGAGTCTGGCAGTGCAGATCTGGGAGCCCATCCACGGGGAAACCCTGAGCCCTCTGAAAAGCTGGACTTTCTCAGCTCTCTCACATCAGACCTCACTTGGGAGATTGATTTGAATTTTATGTCTTCATCTTTGCTTGACTTATCCGTGCAAAAATAGTAGAAATCAATAAGCTATCGGATTACCTGGCAAATCATCATCACATCTGGGTAATTTCCTGAGTGGCCAGTCCTTTCCCAGACAAGGATTCAGGAGTAGACGGTGGAAAACTTTTTTCTCATTCCCAAGTCCATTTGTGTTGGGCATGGAGTCTGCTACTCTGGTCAGGTTGTGATGTTAATCAAAGTGATGTTCCCTGTAGTAAATCTCAGTGACTAATTCATATGCAGCCTACACATGAGACTAGGGGATGACCTCCACGCGATGGCTTGCTGACCCTGACATGCAGAAATTTGGAAATTCCTCATATTGCAGGCAAGTCTTAGGTCTAAGACAAGAATACCCAAATAGGCAGAAAGTAGTAACATTGTCTCACCGCGTGCTTGGCCCCCTTACCGACTTCACTGGGCAGAAATAGCTTTATGTTATAAAATACCTTGATTGTAAAATGCAGTGCATCACCGGGGTACCCCCTTTTGTACTCCCTTGCTTTGCAGTACTTCCAGTGTATTCTTTCTTGTTTTAGTGAAAAGAGAGTAGGTGGGGAAAGAGAATGCTTCTTACTGCCACACAATTGGGTACAGGTACTGTTCCTCTTTTGTAATACACTCTTGTTGGTAACTTACACAATAAGCCTGTATTCTTTTTTATTGTTAGGGGGAGAGAGAGAGAGAGAGAGAGAGAGAGAGAGAGAGAGAGAGAGAGAGAGAAAAGAGGGAAACAGAGAGCAGGAGAAGCAGATTCTGCTGAGCAGAGAGCCTGACACAGGGCTTAATCCCCGGACTCTGAGATCATGACCGAAGCCAAAGTCAAGCACCCAACTGACTTAGCCACCCAGGCACCCAAATAAGCCTTTATTTTTAATGGCATCCCTTTGCTGTCCACAGATGAGTGCATTAAGGTTTGGAGAAATGCAATAATAAACGTATTTATAGAGCAAGGGAATGGTATAATATGAACCCAGGACAGACAGCAAAACCAGTTCCTCATGCTATGAAGTCTGCATGAACACTTTTTAAAGTTATAAGAATGAGAAGTCACCTTTCTAGAATTAGTAAGGTCTTCTGGGCTGACCCTTTGGGCATGCTTATGAGCAGTGATTGAGAGGCAGCATAAAGCAGCGAGGACCTCCCCAGGAGGTCTTGGAACAAGGTTTGGTGGCACCTTGGTATTGAAAGAGTGAAGGGAAAGCAAACTGACTTGAAGCTCTTTGACCTCCCTGGGAGGCCAGGAGCCTGCAAGAGTAGTAAATCTCTGAAGAAGCCAGGTGAGGAAAAAGAAAAGAAAAGAAAGAAAAAAGAAAAGAAAAGAGACAGAAAAGAAAAAAGAAAAGAAAAGAAAAGAAAAGAAAAGAAAAGAAAGAAAAGAAAAGAGAAAAAGAACAAAACCCTGCAATAATTGCAGGGACAGGATAGGTCTGAATAGGTGTCTTGTACGTTTCACTATTCTGACACATGGGAACCATGCCAACCAGTAAAGCCTGGGGTGCTGTCAAAGAAACACATGGACAGTGACAGGTCTCATGCTGAATGAGAAGTTTGACATTTTAAAGATCTACTAGCACTGATTTATTTGTCAGAAAAGCAAATCTGGGAATTGTTTATCATGCATGTGAGTTTGTGTGTATGTTTAATACTGGGAAAGGTATACATCGTTGTTTCCCTAAAAAGAAAAGAACCCAAAGGTCAAAGATGAAACAGATTTGGCCCACACTCTCCAAAAATAAATAAGTAAAAAGCACCACAGGAAAAAAAAAAAAAAAGATCTCTGGGTTGTAGCCATGCACCGAATACTTAAAAATAGAGATGCTTTAACATTTAACCATTAGTGCATGCTTTTTAACAGAAGACCAAATACATCTGTGGCTTAGTAGCCAAGTGTTATTCCTACACAGTTAAAATCTATTTCTTTATATGACAAAATGCAATCCTGCCTTCAGATCAACAGGTAGGTGAGTCCTGACATGACTACTTTCAGGATGCTCATTAAACCATTTCCAAAATAAGCCAGTGTAAGAACAGTGTGTTCTCCAAGGTTCCAATAGTTTTAAAAATGAATGTATCAAAAATGAAAGGTAGTTTTTCAGTTTCATCTGGTCTTTTGGGTAATTGAGATGATCTTGGGTTTTTCTTTTGCTCAACTATGCTCAGTTTTTCTGCATTATTAGAAACAGCGGATTACTAGAAACTGGCCGGTTAAACTCACTGAGGGCAAAGTTTTAAATCCATCAAGTGTGTGTGTGCTGGCATCATCAGCTTATGTCTGCAAATTTTCTTTTCTGGTACCTGGAGGGTGACCCTCATTACAGAAAAATCCTTTTTCTTTTCTTTTTTGACACCTTCGTTTGTAATTCTCTTTCGGGAGTTCCCCCTCATGATTTTACTAGCCACTTTTGAGTTACAAGTGCTGGAGCCCTGGCCCCCGTGTTGGCAGATGTTCAAGCACAGCCACCAGTTAGTTTAGCTGAAACAAAATTCCCACTAGTCAAAAACAGACTCTGACTTGATCTCTTTTTAGAACGAGCCTTTTAAATACAGCTCTGCTTTACACAAAAATAAAAATAAATACAACAAGTCTTCCTCTAAAGGGAAGGCAACTAAGGAAAATAATGCTCTTTCAAATCCTGGACATTTGGGGATAAATCTTCCTGAGAGGCAAAGCCCCGGAGGGCATTTGGATGTATACTCAGGATCTTGAGTGATTTACAGATTTCACTTAGGGCCGGTTTGCTCCAGAATCCTGAAGAACCTACAAATGTCTGATGGGTTGGTGAGGTGGGCCTTTTATATAATTATTGGACAGAGTGCCTGAAGCAAACCTCTGGGGGGTGGGGGTGGGGACTCAGGACGTCTGACTTGTAAACTTGGAATTTGGCAACTGGGGAGCCCAGGTCCCCCAGAACTTATACGTGATGCCAAACATAAGCTAATGTTTTCAGTGCCAAATAAGGCTGTAGGGATATATTCAAGGGGATTATTATTATTATTATTATTATTATTATTATTAAATTGCAGTAAGGTTAAACCTTAACATGCTTCAAAGCAGTTCCATGCTAGTCTCTGGGAAAGAGGGTGACTTAAAATGGGGGAACAAAGCATTTTTCCCCACCTGTGTGCATGTGCCAGGTGTCCTGGTCCATTCAGGCTGGGGCTGCCAGAACAAAATACTACAGAGTGGAGGGCTTATGAAAAAGAGAAATATATTTCTCACAGTTCTGGAGGCTGAAAGTCCACCATCAGTTTGCCTGCACGGTTGGGCTCTGGAGAGCCCTCTTCTAGGCTACAGACAGCTTGTTTCCTGTCGTGCCCTCACATGGCCACATGGCCACAGGTGGGTAAGGGAGTTCCCTGGGATCCCTTTCAGGAGGACACAAATCCCCTACACGAAGACTCCACCCTCATGATCTAATCACCTCCCAAAGGTCCCACCTCCTACTACCATCACACCAAGAATTAGGACTTCAACCTATGAATCTGGGGGATTCATTCAGCTGGTTGCACCAGGACTTGCAAGCAGCATAGTGCTGTAGGCAGTCCTGTGGACCCAGGACAAGACGCAGGAGCAGTGGCTGGGGGTTCCTGGGGGAGACAGCAGCTAAGGCCTGAAACACCCAGACTCTTCTTCAAATAGCTCTTGGGGGAGGCTGTAGGACTCAGGTGAGGCACCACAGTAGATGGGAAGTCATAGATGAAATCGTCCAATTGCAGGAGGAGGGTAAGGCCTGAGCATCAGATTTGTTGGTAAGAGTGGGTTTTAAACCCGAGGCTAGATTGCTGTGTTAATTCGGCCTCTGGAAGACACCACAAGGGTGCCTAGGACTGCCCTCTAGTGTCTGTGATCCTATGGAATTTTCTCATGAAAAATGATTTCATCTCACAACCTCTTTGGTGGTTTTTCTTTTTCATTAAAAAGTTTCCCAAAATTATAAGTTGATCTTTGCTACATTCATCACCATCTTTTGTTTCCTTACTATAGAGCTTTGCAAATTATCAGGCAAAATGGAAGAAAAGAAAAAGAAGATAGACAAAAAGGATGAAAGAAAGGAATTTGGCCATAAAGGTAATATTTCTTATTTTCCCAGCTAACTGCAAAATCCAGATCAGATTTCCATATTGTTCATGTAAGGACTGTGTCCAACTCAACCTTACTTGCCTACTCAATTTTGTGGTCTATTTATTCATTCTCTTTAACTATTCAATAAGCATGAGCTCTGGCTATGTCTTAGGGCTTGGAGATACAATCGTGAGCTAAAGAGATAGTTTCTCCCTTCATGGAGCCTATGATCTGGTGAGGAGGTAGGTGGCAGGCAAGCTAGCAACCTGATAACAAGATAATTAATGGATAAATTGATAAGCTCCAGGACCCAAACTAAGAAGGTGTGCTTAGAGAATAATGGGGGTGAGGGTAAAGTGGGGAAGCTTTTATGAGATATTTTTCCTCAAAGAATACAGACATGTGACAAGCCAAGGATTAAAACAGACCATTCATGCCACAACTTTAAAAAATATATATATTTTTATTTTATTGTATATATATGTGTGTATATATATATATATATATATATATATATATATAGTTATAATCCTGTTCACCCAGGTCTAGAAAACAAGGAATCCCATGACTTGTGTGGGGCCACTGACTTAGAGACATTTAGTTTTAGCAGAATTCATCTGTGTACATGGAATCAAGTTAGGGCTTGTAGAGCTCTTAGGGTACCAGTGTATTTTGTCATCTGTGTAGCATGTAAAAAGGCCTCCTACTTACCATGTAAAAAGGCCTCCTACTTACGATGCCCATGGCCTTGATCATTTCATTCCCTCTGTTCAGGAATGCCCTAGTCTGTTTCCAGTCTTAGCAGTCCTCAAGAGAACAACTTGAAGGTTGGAAGTGAATTTTTTGTCTTCAACTTAGATTGCCTAAAACGTGACTAATTGACTTAAGTTGACCTTTCTGGTTTTTATTGTTTTGACTTATTAAAAAATGTGTCCTTTTCCCAAAGGCCTCTGGGCACATGCACAAAAAAATAGAAATATGACAAGTTAAATTAAAACCAGCAGATGAAAGTCAAAATACCCTCATAAAGGAAAAAGAAAGATGCCAAGTTGTGTTACTGGAAGGAGAAAACAAAACCAAATGGATTAGGCTTAGCCCAGTTTTCAACTGGTTTGCAAGGAGGACTTGTTCAAAGTAGATCTTAGAGTAATTTCCCAAAAGATCCCTGAAAAGCTTTTACCACCACGTAGTATGGTACCAAATCAGGGAAATAATGGTAATTCAGGAGAGAGAGGGCTGTAAATTGTAATTATTTTTCTAATAATATTGGGATTGTTGCCCAACCCTTAGGCACTGTGTGATCTCAGTCATTTGCATCTCACTCTTGCAAGGTGAGAGATTAGCCCTAAACATGGCAAATATTTCTCTCTTGAACCATAAATTTCTGCCGTCAGCTCAGTCATGGTATGATTCTCTTTGGAAACCAAAGCTGTTCACTTGTGTTGAGGCCGTGTATAATGTAAGCATTAAGAAGCATGAATTTCAGAGCTTAGCCACTTGCCTATAAGACTGTGTGCAAGTAACTTACCATTCCTATGCCACAGTTTCCCCAACTATAAAATGAAGACGCTAATAGTATATCACAAAGATTTATTAGGGCTCAATGAGTTGAAATGTATAAACCTATGTGAAAACCTATATGTAAGTGGGAGTCATTATTACTTACACTTCCAATTGGTTATGGAATGACATTATCTTTTCCTCTCCATTACCCACCTGTGCTTATCCTTCACCAGGGATGTCAGGTACTCACTGTTTGCCTGATCCTAGCCTGGAGATGATCATATTCACAACCACTGCGCTCTGCTGTCTTGGTTGAGCCTTCTCAATTAATACTCCTTTGGGCAATAGCAGTTTGTAGAGAGGTTACCAAAAAATCTTGAGGTTTATTTTTTGGAGGTGGGGGTAACAAATGATGTTTTAGGCATATTTATTTAAAAGTTATGTAAATGAGGATGAAGCAGAATCAAGATGACTCAAATCTGGGCTTCCATTCCTGGAAGGGCCACTCTATTTCCAGTTCATCCTTAGAATGTAAACTTTTGGGTTTTAACCTTAAGTGTGAAATATTTACCATTGAACAAACTTCTTCCAAGATCATGCATTACAATTTTTGTTCCCTTAGCCCTATAAGCCCTTCCCACTCCTACCTCTCCTTATTGCATTTCATTAGAAGAATAGAATATTCTTCTATGGAAACATGGCTCCAGATATTGGCTACCAAATTTTCTCATAGACATTGGTTTGACAATTCCTTATAAATGACTCCAGTGACTTATAAACGTTCCAATGCCTTTACGACTATGGAAAAAACACTTGGTCAACTTCTAAAAATTGTACTTAACAGGAGGGCTCATCTGAAATATCTAGTCTGACATTACCAGAATTTGAGCCTGGATAATTTGAATTATGGTGCATCTTTTAGATATGTAAAATTCTAATGTGGGACTTACTTTAGGGAAAATGATTTAGCTTCAGTTATTTTGAATTTGAAGTAGTATTTATACACACATGTAGGTTTGTTCAATAGTTGGTTTAAAATACAGGACAGAACCGTGATGAATCAGTCAACTGATTCTTGCATTAGATTTTGCATGTGGAGAAGAATATTTACCAAAGCATTTATCTCTTGCTCAAAGGTCCAATTGCAGAAATAATAGGTGACTGATAGGCTAAGGGATTACTAATATTTATTGGTCATGAGCTTGGTGCTTTGCTTTACCCTTTGTGTGTGTGTATGTGTGTATAAAATCTCTTTTAATATTTTTTAAAAATATTCTATTTTGAAAATGAGTAAACCTAAACTTTATGTGGTTCAGTAACTTGCAGGAGGTCACACGTCTACTAAGTGGTAGAAACCTGAGGATAAATCACAGAATGTCCCTCTGATTCCCAAGAACTTGGTTTTTCTATTACTGTATTTCTATTTTCTAGATTTGAGATAGGAAACTAGCATTAGACTCTGAAAAATTAAAACAAGTGCTATCACTGAGTGAGCCCAGAGGCAACACCTAATGGCAACAAGCAGATCCAAGGACCAGATTGTGTCTAACATTATTCTGCAATAAAAGGAACCTGGGCCTCTTAGAGAAATGGCTGATTCTAGGGCTGGGGAAGGGAATATGCAAGATTAAACTAGAGCATCTTGTAGTGTAGAAAATAAGGGAGTGCTCAAAAACAAAACAAAACCCAAAGTGATGAGGGCACCTAGATGGCCCAGTCAGCTGAGCATCCAACTCTTGGTTTCAGCTCAGGTTTTGATCTCAGGGTCATGAGTTGAAGCCCCGGGTTGGGCTCCATGCTGGGCATGGAGTCTACTTAAAAAAAAAAACAAAAGCGAAAAACAAAGCAAAAAAAACAACTGATTGGGGCACATCAAGGGAACACAAGAATCAATCTAAAGAACTCCCAAAGGCTCCTTGGACAACAAAATAAATAATATAGTATTGGATTATTTTTTTTAAAGATTTATTTATTTATTTATTCACGATAGACAGAGAGAGAGAGAGAGAGAGAGAGAGAGAGAGGCAGAGACACAGGCAGAGGGAGAAGCAGGCTCCACGCGGGGAGCCCAATATGGGACTCGATCCCCGGTCTCCAGGATCATGCCCAGGACTGAAGGCAGCGCTAAACCACTAAGCCACCCAGAGATCCCCCTATAGTATTGGATTATAACCCCCTTGCAGGCTGGGAGTCTAAGGCTCATAAGTGTGGGACTTTAACCCAATAAGAAAAAGAAGAGACACCAGAGATCTCTCTGTGCATGTGTACAAAGGAAAGGCCAAATAAAGATACAGTGAAAGGTGGCGATCTGCAAACCAAGGAGACCGGTCTCATCAGAAACCAACCTCTCATCAGTAACCTTGACCTTAGACAAGAAAATAAATTTCTGTTTAAGTCATCCAGTTTGTGGAATTTTGTTATGGCAACCCTAGCAGACTAATACAAGTCCATAGCGATAAAAATAAATGATTGAATAAATAAAGAAATGGGAGAAGAGACAAGTTCCCATATAGAAGAATTTTTTAAAAATGTGTATAGACACTGCCCTCTTAAGAAGATGAAGTGAAAATTCCTACCCCCTAAATGTGGACTGTGCATAGTGACCTTCTAATGAGGAGTGTAGTAGAGAAAGGGGGCAAATGATCAGAAGATTAACATCGTCAGTAGGAGTTGGGGTTGATAACATACCCTTCATGACTGGATGAGAATGGTACTTTACCATATCTGTGGTCTTCCTCCCCAAAACTATCATCCTAATGGAATCAAGAGAAAAACAGCAGGCAACTCCAAACTGAAGGACACGCTACAAAATATCTGACGAGTGTTCATCCAGAGTGTCAAGCATGGACCAAAGAAGTCTAAAAATGGTCACCCCTTAGAGGAGCCTAACAAGACATGACTACTGAGTGTGATGTGAGGATCCCTGGGTGGGATCCTGGAACAGACAAAGGACCAGGTGAAAACTAAAGACATCTGAATAAGGTATGAGCTTCAGTTAGTCTTGTATCAATTTGGTTGGTAAGTTTGACACGTGTATCCTACACGTGTATACTAAGGTCTTAACAACAGGGGACACTGGACACGGAGTATATACAGAAACGACCTGTACTATTTTGTTTTGCAAGTTTTCTGTAAATCTAACACTATTCTCACTTAAAAAGTCTATTTAAAACACACATGCAAAATTGTGTATTTCTTATATCATCTATATAATAGCTCTTACATGGTTTCTTTGAATATTCCAAAGTGAATTTTTATTTGCTTTATCTTGGGTGGAGAGTTTAGTTCACCTTTGTTTCTTCTCAGGGAGCAGGACCCATTTTTGTGGTTAACATTGTGCCTCATCTTGGCAGAAGCCCAGGAGACAAGGAAGGCTGGGGTGGGGAGGGCCCGCTCATCATCGAGCATGTCTGTCTGTCTGGATGAGGAATTCCTGTAGGTATACTTTCAAGATGCATGTGTGCAGTCCCCATATTTGAGACATCTCCACAGCTCTGTCCCTCTCCGCCTTAGTCATCAATTTCTTTCTCCCTTTGTAGAGCATCTCTGAAAATTCCTGAAAACAATATTTGCTTCTAGATGTTTTGGATTAAATCCTCTATTGTCTTTTTCCTTTGAATCCTCTTGTTCTCCCTTTTCCCACAGAGAGACTCCCAGATTTTTCATTTTATTTTAAGATTATGTTACTGAACCAGATGATCCAACTTCATCCTTTGCTTCTCAGGCTCATAAAGAAAAAAATAAAAATAAAAGAAGTCCATGCTGTGGGATTTAACAAACACTTCCACCTCTTCCCTTCCAGACCCTGTCAGCTGCCCTGTTCCAACAGCACTCAAAGTAGATCTACAACTCCAAACCTCATTCCTCCTGGATTTTAGTGTTGGCTTTCAACCAAAAACTTGCTCCAGCTGTACTGGCCTCTAATTTCCTTAACTCTTTCCTTTTCTTGACTCTTGTTTTTGAGAGTGATGAAGGAAAAGAGATTCCTTCATTCTTCCCACATGTGTTTATCAACGACCTATTTTATATATGCTGGCCACTGAGATTACAGCCACAAGGAAGGCAGGCGAGGTCCCTGCCCACATAGAAGCTGCGTTCTAATGACTGAGCGACAACCCTGAAGCATTTATTATTGCCAAAAGGTTTATTTGCATGTGTGATTTCACTTAGGCCTGGTGATGCTGGCACTATGGTTATCCTCATTTACTGAGACACAGATGCTAACTGACTTACCCAATGGCACGCAGCTGGTGCGTGATGGAGATACAATTTAAATCCGAAGGCTCAGATTCCAGAACACTTGGATTCCTAACCATTATAAGTATTGGTACAATTGTTCTTTTTGGGTGTGGGGGCGGGTAGGCAAATGCTAGCCTATTTCTTTCTAATCTAAAAACATGTTATGCTGCTTTATTTATTTTTAAGGATTTATTTGAGAGAGATCATGCAAGAGAGAACACGGGGTTGGGGCAGGGGGGGAGGAGGGGGCGTGGGGAGGAGAGGATGGGACGAGGGAGAGGGAGAAGCAGGCTCTCTGCTGAGCCTGGAGCCTGAGGTGACTCCAATCCCAGGACTCTGAGGTCATGACCTGAGCTGAAGGCAGATTCTTAACTGACTGAACCACCCAGGCACCCTTGTATGCTGCTTTAAAAAAAAAAAAAAAAAAAAAAAAAATATATATATATATATATATATATATATATATAAAATGATATATATCTATAATGGCTCTTTATTGCAATTAAAGAATTGTATTTAGAAATTTAGAAATAAATTTAGAATTGATTACAATTCTAAAAAGAAAAAGCAGGTTTTTAATAAGATTCTATTTATTTGTGTGTGTGTGTGTGTGTGAGTGAGAGAGTGAGAGAGTGAGAGTGAGAGTGAGAAGGAGCAGGGATAAGGGTAGAGGGGCTGAGCAGGAAGCTTGATGCGAGGCTCCACCCAGATTCCGGGATCATAACCTGAGCCAAAGGCACAAGCCTAACAACCTACTGAGCCCCCAGACTCCCCAAAACAGTTCTTTTTTAAGGGGAATAATGCAATTGCCATTCAATAGCTGCTTAAGCAGCTTAGCATCTCCCATCTCTTTCTCATTTCTAAGGGGAAGCTCCGGCCTCTCTACTTTCCATCCCCCATTACAGAGCATCCAAGTGTGATGGAGCCTACAGGTTGGCTCTGATTGGCACTAGCCAAATAGCCTGTGCCATCTTTCTGGCCGCATGATTGGTAGGGGTTAGGTTAGTGCTCAGGCATAAACCAATCAGTGCCTGGTATCCTAATAGCAATGATCAGTTTAGGTTTATATAACTAAAGATGAAAGGCGAGTCTCTCTAGATTAGGAAAGAGGAAGCATGGACCCCAATTGCGGCTGGCCGCCATCATGGAGGAGGAACTGATTGAAGCACAGATAAATGGAGCCAGAAATCTGACTGAACCACACCTTACATCTGCCTAGCTTCTCAACTTTTCAGTGATGTGACTCGTAAATACTTCTTATTGTTTAAGTCAGTTTGAGTTGGATTTTCTTTTAGTTTCATTGACAATCATGCCATCTGATACAAATAATTTTTATGTAGTTCCAAATAATCAGGTTTTTCCAAAACAAATTTCACCATAAACTAGGGGACAGGGGCAGGGGAAAGACCCCATTAAATTATCTAGGAGGCTTCAAACATTCAGAGTATTTGCAAACAAATTTGAATCTCCGACTTAGGTGAAAAAAATAAAATACACCTAGCCCCCTGCTTACTTGGTTTCACACATGAAGATAATCAAGATTGTGAGTTAATAGTTTGGGGCCAGATGTAACAGATGCTCAGTTAATTGGCCCATAATGCGCTGATTTCAGATTGTAGCGTACAATTGTCTTGGATTTTGTTGCTAAAAACACTCCTGTTTTTGCCAAACAACACTGTTTTGGAGGCTTGCCACCACAAACACAGAAAGCTTGCTGTGATGAAAATTTGTCCTTTTGGTGGGACCACGAGACACCACTAGATTATAATAATGTGAGAGGCAAGACATTGGCCTGCATGTCTTCAATGAATCACGTCTTACCTAGAAAATGTCGAAGTACAGCTTCATTCTCAGAGTGAGGATAATAGTGATGTGATTAGGACTTGAAAATGCACAGGAAGTTGCATCCTGAGAGTGTGTACACATCCAAGGACATTCCCTCCATGTCCAATTTAATGTTCCATGTGGATCTTACCCTCTGAGGACACAAGACCAAAGCTAATTAAGAATCAGTTGAGATGTACCACAGACTTTTACCAAATAGGGAAGACACAGTCTGGAGAGAAGTTAGCTCTCTGATAGGAGATCTCGCTGTAGTTTTTAGCTTCCCTCTCAGCTTTGTTGGCCCAGGATGCCTGTAGAATAACACTGAAAATGGCAGCCTTCCACTCTGCTCTTAGAACAAAATATTAAGAAAATAGAGGTCTGGCTCCAGTGGTAAAAACAGAAGTGGTTAGAAGCTTTTACCTCCCATTTCTATTTCTTTTAATATTAACTACTGTGTCTGACAATTGGGATGTAGACAGGGATAAATCCTACATTTATTCCCATAGGAATAAAATACATCTGGATCTCTGCCCTATTAAAACTAATGAGGGTGAAATTCATGTCTACTGCAAGTATAACATCACATGCAAGCAGCACCTCACCTCTGGCCAGATTGTGCCCCAAAAGCCAGTTTTTATGAATTGTATGGAACATGGAATGCATTTTTTGATGGGAACAAATGTGGTTCTCAAAAAGCCAGCCCACCTGGTTTGTTCATAGTGGAAGAGTATACCACAAAACCCAACCACAACGTTAATGGTTTTTCTGGGGGTAAAATGGTTCAGACCATACTTTGGTTGCTGTCCTCCCTAGTTGCGGTGGGATTGGGGTCCTTCTTGGCTATTCAGTAGGGATATGGTGGAGAAGTGTGGAGAGAGAGTCATTGAAGGATAGGAATGGGCAAGGCATCAAGTATGGAAGCAAATAAGACTGAGAGGCTCTTGTAGAAGACATGAGAGCATTACTAAGCCAGGAGATGAGAAAGTCATGGCTCCTAACAGCATGGTCCTAAGGTCTCTGCTTATGACTCCTCTCCTTTTAAAATATTCTTATCTCTGAGAACAACATCATGGATGTAGATTTTGCCTAAGGTCACTTCATAGACCTAGGAAATGCTGGGGCATTAATTAAGTTCAAAGAATTGGGCAGTTTGGTGAATTTTGATGCAAGGCCAGGCTCTTCTGATTTTATCAAACACCTCAGAGTTCTGTATATTAGAAAATTTCAGCACCTACAGCATTGGATAGAAAAGTCAAAATTGAATAGATGTCAGACATTACCCTGACAAGAACATCACTGTAACAAAGGCCTTATTACAATCTTCCTATTCAAGGCAAACAAAATTTGACTTCTCTTTGAAATGTGAGCAGAGTTAAAATTTTATTTTTCTTTATTATTTGTGAATTTTAACTTAGTTCAATTGTATTTTAGGAAGTACACATTCATTTTTCTATGAAAAACCTAAGTACCCATCTTTTATGTATTTTGTCTATGTGGACAAAAACCCTTCTTCAATAAGTTATATATTCCTTTTTTATAAAGGAAAAGTATCCATACCTTCCATTAACTTCTCAGAACCTTGATGTCCCCCAAATGGCCAGGATTCACTACTCTACTAAAATGAAAATACAAGCATTAATTATGGGTCTGCTCATAGTTAGGATTTTGGAGAAGAGCTGGAGATTTTTCCAGCAGCATTCAAAGTGGTGACTTCAGGGCTTATTCATTTGAAAGGACTAAATTCTTCTTTTTTTTTTAAGATGACAAAAAATTTGTGCTTGCAGGGTTTTAATCTATGTCTTAGCATGCTGTTTACAAAAGGGAAATGTTGTAAATATATAATAAACAAAATATTATAGTATTTACAGTATAGACATTATTGAAAGGCCAATATGCATGTAAGTTATCCAAGCTGATAATAATCCTTGATCATGAAATTCTTATTCCTTGGGATGGCACTTGGTCCATGCTATCAGTAATGAAAAAGCGTACTGTGTAAGCTCCTCAGGATTGGAAACACTACCTTCCATGTTCTTTGAACCTCCCTAAAAACCCAATGCTCTCCACCTTTTTAATAGATTTCGTAATATTTTACTCAAATTCCATACTTGGGAAAATAAATACCGCTAGTTGAGCTTTCTTTTGTCTTCTTCTTACCCCATCCACTCAATATTCTAGTTATCCTCTTCAGGTCCTATTCTCTCTGTCAATATCCTCTGCTACTTTTAATTATTTCTTGTATTCCACTGCAGTAATCTCTGCTCCTTCACCAGCTTCCTGTTATCACAGGATTTCTGAAATTCTATGTTCCAATCTCCTTGCTTGGCAAGAAAAAACTAAGAACATAAGCATTGGATAACCATCGCCTGAGCACATTCCGTGGATGTCAGGGAATGTGCTAGGTGCTGGGAATGAGATACATGGTCTCTGCCCTCCAGAAGTTAGATTGAGCAACCTAATAAGATCTTCCTGGAAGCTTCTGTCCTCTGCTAGGAAGGGAAAGGGCTGTTGGGTAAATGGTTTGGGGGTCGGCCTCCCTGCCGTATTTACCTATCGGATGTATCCCCAAGCATAGTATGGGTGTGAAGTAAACATACATGCCAGTCTTACTTTACAGAGGGCCAAGCAGACATGCAAAGATGGTGGCCATTTTATAAATTCAGTTCAACATCAATCACTCTGAGAACATTCCAACTTTCTACCAAAAAAACAACAAAACAGAAAAACAGTCCCGTTCCTCTTTGACCACTTTGATGATGTGTCGGTACTTGAGGAAGATTGCTTTGGACTTTATTTAACCCGTCAATCACTCTGCCAGTTAACATGTTTCCTGAGCACTGGTTGTTGTGTGTCAGATTCTGGGCATTCAGCAGAGAATAAGACAAAGTCTCCACCCTGAGGAGTTTGCAATCTATTGGAGAGAGCGCAGATGGGGATCCATTATGTTGTCTCCTCCCTCATTTCTCTTAATCCTGCTCTAATTTTCTTTAAATCCAACAAGTACTATTTGTAGGTTTTGGTTTGCTTGGCGGAGCCAAACTTGGAATTCCTAACTTCAAAACCCCCAGTGTGTGACAAGGCCCCTGACAGTGGCTCCTTCCGCGGCAGTAGCAGTGACTTGTCTGCTACTGTGGTTGGTTTTACCGGCTCTGTGTGGATCACTTTTTAGTAGAGACAATGGTAACCTTATGTACTCTGAGTAGAGTCTCAATAGTATTTTTTTGCCAAGATCTTGTACAAGATAGACTGTCTGCCATTTGTGAGGGCTCCTGTGAAACTCATAAAGGTGGACGTGATCCATAATATGACTAAGAGTTTTTCCAGAGATTTTAATTCAGTTTCTGGGAAAACAAATGGTAAGCCAAAGCCTGGAGTACATCCTTCAAACCATTTAAGGGCAGATATTCCTCTAAAGTGGGGTTTGAGCTGTGAGATTGCACTCCGCCCTCAACCTAACACTGCCTACACCTTGCTGTAATGCATTGAGAACATGACACATATCCCTCTATCCTCATTCAGAACCCTATGCTAAAATACATTGGAAACAAGGACTTTCTTCAAATAGCTCTATCAGGTTTTCTCATTTCCTACCCTGTGATTTCCTGAGGAATGAATACCATCCTGACCAGGCCGGTGCTGTTTTTTGGCTTGGGGTCCATCTATGCCTACTTCTTTTAGCCATTCATCTACAATCAGGGGGAAGGATAACACCCCTTTGATGCTGGAGGACCTCTGGTCTTCTTAACTGATTAGAGCGCCCACTTGGCACTGTGATGGTTAATTTCATGTAGTGCCCATATATTTGGTCACACACTATTCTGGGTGTGTCTGTGAGGGTGTTTTTGGATGAGATTAATATTTGCATTGATGGACTTTGAGTAAAGCGGATTGCTCCCCATAATGTAGGTGGGCCTCAACTAATTAGTTGATGGCCTGGATTGAGCAAAAGACCAGTTTCCCCCAAGGAAGAGGAAATTCTGCCAACAGACAGTCTTTGGGTTTGAACTGCAACACTGACTCTTCCTTGGGTCTCTAACCTGCCAACCCATCCTGCAGATTTTGATCTGGTCAGCCTCCATAACTGTGTAAGCCAATTCTTTAAAATCTCTCTCTCCCTCTCAAAAAAAATCTCTTTCTCTCTCTCTCTCCCCCCCTTTTCTCTCTCTCTCACTCTCTCTCTTTCCCTCCTTCCCTCCCTCCCGTTTTCCCTCTCTTCCCCATCTCCTCCCTCCCTCCATATATATGCATCCATATTTGTGTGTGTATGCATGTATATACATATATACATCTACTTTCTAAAGAACTCTAATATATTTGGTCAACAGATACCTGGGGTACCAACACATATCTGGTCCTTTGGCCCCCAAATTTTGTGATGTTATGGCTCTAACAGAGTGGGTGCTTATGTATGATGACCCCTCCCTGAAAAGGAGTAGTCATGGAATTTGGAGTGTGCATAAGAAAGAATGTGGAGGGAGGGTAACTCTATGAAGCAACCAAAGGAGGCTAAATGCATGTATTTTTCCTGCTATAACAACACCCCAGCTGAGCCCTGAGTCAACTCAAAACATTAAATGTTATCCAGTAAGACTTTTAGTGGCCTTATATCTGCCATGACATTACACTATGCTGTCAACTGATGAGCATATCCATGGATTGATGGACTAATTTATTTAGAAGAATTTAGACCACTGGAACCCATTCTCCTCTTGATCAAATTGAGCACTTAACACCGGGAACTTTAAAAATGAAATGTGATAGGAAATTGCGGTCAAAGAAGGAAGTGGTGGCAACAGTAGACTGTCTACCATCTCTTCTTCTACCCAAGCTCCCATTTTTAATGGATGGGAATGTATGTGGCTGGCAAAAGAGATGATATTAATAATCTTCTGCCCTGGGTTGATTTCACTCAGATGCCATTTTTTTTTTTTAAACCTTGCTTTCTCTGTGGATACCATCCAGAAAAAGTTGACTCTGAATTGACATGTTTCCTGTCATGGTCCTACCTTTCTGAGGACTCTGCTTTCTTATCATGTCCACCACTCCTCCTGTTGTCCCTCCCTTTCCATTACTATCAGAGCAGAGCCTTGTTCCCATACTGTGTACAAGCCACTGATCTGTTGACTCAAGTGAGGTCAGAAGAACAGTGACTCAAATCTTACTGGTGCAACTTTTTCAATGTTAAATCGACTGCTTAGGAATCAGAGTTTTATCTGACTGGACTAAGCTGACCAGAACAAGGTTATGTGATTTATTATATATTTTTAAACATTTATAAATTATAAATTTCAGGGATGCCTGGGTGGTTCAGCAGTTGAGGGGTGGCTCAGGGCATGATCCTAGTCTAGGGATCAAATCCCACATCTGGCTCCCTGACAGGAGCCTACTTCTCCCTCAGCCTGTGTCTCTGCCTCTCTCTGTGTGTCTCTCATGAATAAATAAATAAAATCTTTTAAAAAATAAATAAAATAAAAATTATCAATTTCTAATTTTAAACACATTCATTGACTAGCTAAACACATAACACTTTCATAGATTACCTGGTCCCATATATCCTCACAGATTATCTGGCCACATAAAACTCCTATAATCTGACCACATAATATCAGAATTTTGTCTTCACTTTGTATCCCAATTCTGTAGAGCATTGTTCTAGAACAGTAGTTCACCACCTTGGCTATGCCTCTCTTGGGGTTTGAAAAAGTATTGTTTTTAAACTTTGTGCCAAAGTCCCACCTCTGAATATTAGGATTCAGTAGATCTAGGAGGAGGCCAAGTGATCTGTAGTCTTAATATCATAGGTGGTTCTGTTGTCAGACCAAACAGCTGACTGTTCTAGACCTTCCAAGTCTGGTTCCATCTGCCCACTGTATGCAGATGATCAGCCATATGGATTATATCAATTGATACTCTATATTAACTCCAGAGGAGAACCTCTTGCTAAAAAAGACACATGCACTACATATTCCTAACAGAATTCAGTTGTAATGACTCACCACAGCCACTGGCCAGAACACTCCCTTTTGTATCAATCATTGTTCCAGCCGTGCTGGTCCCCTGCCATCCCTGGCACTGCTATTAACCTAACAGCTGGTCAGTATTAAGGAAGCTATCCCTATACACATATAAGGAGTTCCATAGCTAATGCTGGGCCCCTGGGGGAGGGAGTCTGGGAGATTTGTGAGTCTGGGCTTGCCTCCAAACACAATGTACTTTCTGCCCACACCAGCTGCTGGAAGACCCCGACTTCTGACTTTCCAAGGTAACTAGAGAAGCTGTCTTCAAGGTCTTCCTGCCCCATACCTTCTATTCCTACTCATCGTGATCACCCAAACTCAAGATTCCCTTCTCCACTTTAGAACCCAAAGAGTGGGTTCAGAGAGGTTCAGAGAGGTTCAGAGGTTCTGGGCATCCAAAGACATTAAAATCAGCCACCGGGAAGTGTTTGGGTCAAAGAGGTACTTGAGAGAACACCTCTCCCATCTCAGCGATGTTCTAGGGAATGTTAGGGTTTGCCCTTGGTAGTGCCACCCCTCTCTTCCTGACAGGAAAGAGTCAGAGTGGGTTGGGGGTGATGTCCAAGTTCAGTGAGCCCCTTTTATGACTCATCCCACTAAAACTCAAGGGGGCAATTGCTTTTATTAAAAGCTCCTACAACCATTTTCTTTGGCTCAGGGCTGTTCCCAGACGCTGTGCCCACCCCTGGTTCAAACCATTTCACATGGCTGGCTTCTTGCCTTCTAGCCAATGGCCACCCTCTCACCTGTGTTTTCTCTCCATCTCTTCTTTCTCCAACCCTAGCCTCTTGGGATTGAATTCCCAACTGGATATAATAAATGCCTCTCAAAAGTGCTGGTTCTTAGTTTCTAGTGGTCAAGTGACCTTTTCTCAATACCCTTCCCAGGTTCTTTGGATGGAGCATTGTAACTCAAGCCCAGCACCCAAACTCCCATTCTTTGTATCACTGAAAGGGCTAGACCCATGCAGCAAGACTCAGTAAGAAAAGTCAATGCTACTTCCTGGCATGTAGGAAAGAAACAGCGGAGCAATACCAAGTTCCCATGGGGTTTCTCCCTTTGATTCCCCTAGCACTTACCACCAGTACTGAGCTATTTCTTAATTACTTTGTCACTATTTAACTCTTGGCCTCTTATTTCTTTCATGCTACTAGATTGTCAGTCCTTTGAAGGCAAGAATAACGTGCTAGGTGCTAGATCTACTTTGTGTCTTCATAGTATCTGGTACAGCCTTTTACTTGGAACAGGGGACAAATAAACATCAAAACATATATAAGTACTAAGAAATATGAAAACTCACCTAACTATGCAAAGACAGAATTAAATGGGATGAGCTCAAAGGGTTTTCTAGCTAAATGATTTCTAGAGTGACCTCTAGAAAGGGGGAAAGTAGGAAGGGTCTTCTCACTCCTTCTAGGACGGAGTGGTGTCTCACATATTCAACAAAAGGATTTTTTGAGAATGACTGAATGCATCCTCTGAAATAAGAGCTCTCAGCAAGGAACTACAGGTTTGTTCAGATCTCTCCCCCAGTGCAATAAAGGCGCAGTGTTGGGTAACAATCTTCAGTACTTCCTCAGTCATGAACCTAGGGTAGCGTTAACCAGGGTGGGCTGGAGGCTCATGTCTGGAATCCTCTTTCTCCAGGCCTTTGTTTTGCACCAGCTGTGACCTCTTTATTTCTTTCTTCTTTTTCTCTTTTTTTTCTTCTTCAAAGTCCCTGTAACTAAGCACAGAAAATAACTAGTCTTTGCTCCTGTCACTACTCCCAGTACAGTCTCCAATTGACAGAGCTTTTGTTTTAGGGAAGGTTTTGCTTCTTCCAACATGTTCTGCAAATGCTAGGCAGCCTCTTTGGGTCTATATCTCTGACTTTTCTCTCTGCCTATACCAAACTGTGTTTGGATTCTCTTTGCAGACTTTATTCTCCTTGGGAGAGAAGGACCTCTTTGTCCAGCCAACTTACTCTGTGTAGTTATTTTAAGCAGCTTTGGTGGGAGCAGCCTCTTTTTGCTTAGAGTCTGGGTTGAAAGTGGACTTCCCACTCCCTGTGGCTCAAAATCAAACTGCTCAGAGGCATTGTTCCATCTCCTCACTTTGGGCTCAGTAGCCTGTGGGTGCTGTGGTTCATGAGGGATGAGAAAGAGGGTGGGTGCTGCTGTTTGTAACTGGGGGTGAAGGTGGTTCGATGATGGGGAAAGGAATACATAGCAAAGTTCCCCTATAATCCATCATTGGTTTGTTTGATCATAACAATACATATAATTTGGGGTTAGTGAATAGATCCTCTGGTCTAGGGAAGCATCACAAAAACTTCCTGAGGAAGTAAGATTTTTGTTTCTAGATGTGAGATAAAATAGGAGGAGGCAGGGGCAGGTAGGTGAGGAGCTAGCCCAGTACAGGAGGCAAAGAGGCCAACGGCTACATCATGAGGAGAAAGGGAAAATATCTGGGACCAGGTAATGGAATGGAAGGCATGAGAGAGGAAGGGTTAGGTACCACAAGGCCCAAAAGAACGCTGATGCTGCCGCCAGCACCTGGGAAGTTGGAGAATGTGGTGCAGACTCTGTGTGAGTTAGGGAGCTGCCTCAGGGACAGCCCTTTCGAACAAGAGGCCAGCTGCCCACATGTTGTCAGTGGCTCACAGGTTGTTCAGTCTTGGGTCCTAGAGTTAGTGTGAACCTGAGCACCCCACTTCGGGTACAGAGTTTACAGGCTGAGGTTCCCCACACCTGCTTATTTGTCACCAGTTACTTCATATCGTTCTGCTACGTTCAAGGGCTTGTGTGGCTTTCCTTCTGCTGCAGCACTTTGAAAATATGGTGCCTGTGTGCCTTGGTTGGTTGAGTGTCCGACTCTTGGTCTCAGTTCAGGTCGTGATCTCCAGGTCCTGGGATGGAGCTCCCCATCCTGCCCTGTGCTCAGTGGGGAGTCTGCTCTGCCCCTCCCCACCCCCTCTGCTCTCATGTTCTTTCTCTAAAATCTTATTTAAAAAATAAAAATAAAAAGACTGTGTCTTCTCCAGGGGGTGGTCCATGTACATCTCATACCTTCCCTACAAATTATGATAGTGGCCAGAAAGTAGGCTTTTCATGAATTCTTCAATAAAATCTACAGGATTACTTTCTTCTTTAGCTTCCATCTCGAGAGGACTGGGGGTTAGATGAGGGAGTGAGAAAGAGGGACATCTTGGGAGATGCATTTTTACTGCTATAGGAATATTTTCTTGTGTGGTTTGGCTTCTGTTTTTGTTTTGTTTTTGAGGGCGGTAAAGCCCAAAGCTCAATTTGTTTTTGATTAGTTGTAATTGCTGAAAAGAGACCCTTTGTCTTGGGCAAAGCCAGAGAAGAGTGTATATAGTAGTAATATAATCCTAGATACTTGATGTAGGCTCTGTAATTGAGGCCAACCGTGATAAGCACAGACCATTCTCTATAAAGGGGGCTGAGGCATTAAGTGTAAAAAGGCTGAAAATTGTGTTAGATTCAAAAGACAGGGTTTTGAACACACCTGGAATTATGGCCAAATCGGCTCTGGTAACATAGGTGAACCGTTTAAATCAGAGATCCTGGGTTTTCTGAATAGGGCCAAGTTACAGGGTTACATCTCTGTTTACATGAGGTTCTGGCCAGGAGATCTGTGTGTGTGTGTGTGTGTGTGTGTGTGTGTGTGTGTGTGTGTGTTGATTTTAGCTCTAGGAAGTAGAATTAGGGAATCAGAGGCTGTCTTGTGTGCTTCCAGTGCTCCAAATTTTTTTTTTCTCTTAACAACTCAGACGTTCTAAATCTCATGTGGAAGTATTCAGAAATACGGTAACTGGAAAGACTTGAGTCAAGCCATTAACAGCTTGCTGGCACTAAATAAGGAAATGTGAGACCATCCCACTGGTACTGATGAACCTCTGGGTGGATTGCGAAGCTTTTCCTGGTCACAGGAAGAGGTGGCCCCACGGCGTGTCCTTTCCTGCCACATCTGTCTTTGAATTTACAGCTCCCTGGGTACTAAAAAAACAATGAAAAGATCTTTTCTTTTTTCTCATCAAAGTACTGGGACCCACCTGCCAATTCTCCTGCTTCACTCCTCTAAAGAAAGACCCTTCAGAATATGTATTTAAGTTAGGAACACTTCAAATTTTAAGGAAATAGGAATTTAAAAATCCCTCAATTTAAGTCATAGAATCTATCAGTCTGCCATCAATTTCATTACATAATCACAGAATCCCAGTGACCAATGGACAAAATCTCAGCATGTAAGTCATAGTCTTTGAAATGATGACATCCTAGGTGATATTATATTAAATGCAATAGAAACATGAAGCATCTGCAATTTTTACTGACGGCACTAAAACCATTGCTACTAACATAGCTGCCTATCTTGCCGTTGATTAAAATGACTTTCTTGTATTTTCCATGCTGTCAAGACATTAAAATGCAGAAACCATGTACAGGGAATGTTTCTTTAGTGCTGGCAAATTGACACCATATCATGTCTTGGGGCCTAAAGATTTTTCTCGTATCATAAAAGCTGTTACTATTTGACTCAGTCTATATTTTGGAAATCATTCCATAGCTATTAAGAGTTGTAGAGGTTAAATTCATTTAAAAAATTAGAATAAACGAGAGGGTTTTTTTTTATCATAACACGAATGCATTCATTTATAGGAAAAATTAGAATATATAACTGAGCATAACAAAGAAAATAAAAGGAAGGTGTAATACTTCCTACCCAGAATTAAGCCGTGTTAAAACCCTGATGCACAGTCTTTCAGGTCCTCTGCTATAGGTTTACGTATGTGCATGTGTGGTGGGGTGACCAGCCATCCCAATTTGCCAACTGAAGAGTTTTCTAGGATATTGGACTTTCAGTTTTACCACTGATCAGTTCTGGGCCGACTGGTACAGCTGGTCTGTGCAGATGCCCTTGTGCACACGCACACACATGCGGTGATAAGTAACACCACTTCTATTAGAAACTCTAAGGGCAAGACCAGTACTCAGCTCTTTACCTGCATTATTGTGATTGTTAATTTTCAAGAGAGAAACTAAAGCTAGAGAATTGTTTTTTTAATTGTGAGGGTCCTGTTACATCCTACAAGCATTTTCCTATTGGGACAGGGTGGTAATGTACACTTTGTCAGCTGCGTATGTGTGTTTTTCTTCTTTTTTTACTTATTCATGAGAGACACAGAGACAGGCAAAGACATGGTCTCCTTTACAGAGAGCCTGATGCAGGACTCGATCCCAGGACCCTGGGATCACAACTGAGCCAAAGGCAGATGCTCAACCGCCGAGCCACCCAGGTGTGCCCCTGTGTATCTTTCTTCTAGTTTGTCATTTCCTTTTTAATTTTACTTACAGCTTCCTATATACAGAAATTATAAAATTTTATAGGTCTGTGCTACCATTTTCCCACTTCCGTCATGCTTAGAAAGTCTTTTTCTATCCCAAGCCCATATAAACTCACTTAGAACTTTGACTAGTACTCTTTAAAATTTTCTCCAGTTTTATCAAGATATAATTGATATATAATGTATTAATTGAGGGCAAACAACATGATTTGATACTACGGTTAGTTTAGTTAACATCCATCCTTATCACATGGTTATAATTTTTTTTTCTTGTGATGAGAACTTTGGATATCTACTCCCTTAGCAACTTTCAAATGTGTAACACAGGGTTGTTGACTGTAGGCCCCATGCTCTATTGTACATCCTAGGACCTATTTATCTTGTAAGTGGAAGTTTGTACCTTTTGAGCCCCTTCACAAATTATGCCAACCCCTGCCTCTGGCAAACTCCATCGGTTCCATCTATCTAGGAGTTCAATTTTTAAAATTTTTAAAAAGATTCCACATAGAAGAGAGATAATACAGCATCTGTCTTTGACCTATTGCACTTAGCACAGTGCTCTCAGGATCCATCCATGTGGTCACAAATGGCACGATTTCACTCTTTTTTATAGCTAAATAACACTCTCTTGTGTATATTTGCCACGGTTTCTTTATCCAGTCATTTGTTGATGGACACTTAGGTTATTTCCATGTCTTGCTACTGTAAATAATGCTACAGTGAATATGGGGGCACAGATACCTTTTTAAGGTAGTGATTTAATTTCCTTTGGGTAAATACCCAGAAGTGGAATTGCTAGACCAACTGGTAATTCTGTTTTTCATGTTTTAAGCAACCTACATACTGTTTTGGGTAGTGGCAACACCAATTTACGTTTTCACTGATAATGCACGAGAGTTCCCTTTTCTCCTTGTCCTCATCAACACTTGTTATTTCTTGTCTTTTTGATAATAACCCTTTGCACAGGTGTGAGGTAACACCTCATTTTGCTTTTGTTGGCAATTCCCTGATTAACCAATGTAGAGCACGTTTATCGTTGGCCATCTGCATGTCTTCTTTGGAAAGATCTTCTGCTCATCATTTAATCAAATTGGGCTATTTGAAGTGTATAAAATCTTTATATATATTGTGCATATTGACCCCTTATCAGAAACATGATTTTCAAATATTTCCTCCCATTCAATAGGTTGGCATTTTATTTTGTCTATGGTTTCTTTTGCTGTACAGAAGGTTTTTAGCTTGATGTAGTCCCACTTATTTTTGCTTTTATTATTACTTTTGCTTTTGGTATAAAATTTTAAAAAATCATTGCCAAGACCAACGTTTATAAGTTTACTCCTTGTGTTTCCTTCTAGGAGTTTTATGATTTCAGGTCTTCTGTTCAAAGTCCTTAATCCATTTTGAGTTGATTTTTTTTTATATCGTGTAAAATGAAGGTCCTGTTTCATTTTTTGCATGTGGCTGTCTAGTTTTCCCATCACTGTTGAAGAGACTGTCCTTTCCACCCTGTATGTTCTTGGCCCCCCTGTCATAAATTGATCACATCTGTATGGTTTATTTCTGGGCTCTCTGTTCCATTGATCTGTGTATCTATTTTTATGTCAGTACCAAGTTTTGATGACTATAACTTAGTAAGATAGTTTAAAATCAGAAAGTGTGGTGTCTCCTGCTTTGTTCTTCTTGGCCAAGATCACTTTGGCTCTTCAGGGTCTTTTGTGGTTTCATATGAATTTTTTATGATCATTCTGTTTCTGTGTGAAAAATGCCATTGGAATTTTGATAGAGATTTCATTGAATTTGTGGTTGCTTTGGGTGTTACAGACATTTTAACAATATTTATTCTTCCAATCAGTGAGCATTTATTTGTGTCTTCTTTTATCAGTGTCTTATTTTCAGTGTCTAGGTCCTCCTTTGTTAAATTTATTCCTGATATTTTATTTTTGATGCAATTAAAAATAGGATTTTAAAAAAATTCTCTTTCCGATGGGTCATTATTAGTGTGTAGAAACCCAACAGATTTTTGTAAATTGATTTTTGTAAACTGTAACTTTGCTGAATTAATTAATTAGTTCTAATAGGGTTTTTTTTGGTAGGGTATTTAGGGTTTTTAAAAATATACATAATGTCCTCTGAAAATTGAGACAGTTTTACTTCTTTCTTTCTGAGATAGGTGTCTTTTATTCCATTTTTGTTACCTGCCTGATGCAGGGTTTGATCTCAAAACCTGAGATCATTACCTAAGCCAAAATTGAGAATTGCATGCTTAACTGACTGGGCCACCCTGGCACCCCATATGGATTTTTTTAATGTTGAGGAATGTTCCCTGTTCACCCAGAGTTTTTATCATGAATGGACATTGAGGTTGTTGAATGCTTTTTCTGCATCTACTGAGACAATTATCTAATTTTTATTCTTCATGTTGTTAAAATGATGCATCACATTGATTTGCAGATGTTGAACCAACCTTGCCTCACAGGGTTAAATCCCATCTGATCATTGTGTATGATCCTTTTAAAGTATTGTTGAATCTGGTTTCTTAATAGTCTGTTGAAGATTTTTGCATCCATGTTCATCAGGTATATGGCCTATAATGTTCTTTAGTTGGAATGTCCTTGTCTGGTTTGGTGTCAGGATAATACTGGCTTTGTAAAATGATTTTATAAGTATTATCTCCTATTTTGTGGAAGAGTTTGAGAAGAATTGGTATTAATTTCTTTTAATTGATAGAATTCATCAGTCAAGCCATTTGGTCCTAAATTTTTGTTTGTTGGAAGATTTTTGTTTACTGATTCAATCTAAGAGTAGTAATCAGTATTCAGATTTTATATGAAGGTTCTATGTTGCTACATTTTTTTCCATTTATATTATCTAATTTATTGGCATGATTGTTCATAGTAATCTCTTATGACTCTGTATTTCTGTGGTTTAAGTTGTAATTTCTTCCATTTCTGATTTTGGATTCTTTTTCTCCTACTTCAATGAGTCTAAAGGTTTGTTAATTTTTCTACCTTTTCAAAAAAAAAAAAACCAGCTCTTAGTTTCATCTTCTGTATTTTCTCATTTCTATTTCATTTATCTCTGCTCTGATCTTTGTTGTTTCTTTCATACTAATTAAGTATGGGCTTAGTTTGTCCTTTTTTTAGTTTCTTTAGGCATAAAGTTAGGTTGCTTATTTGAGATCCTTTTTGTTTCTTTTTTTTTTTAAGATTTTATTTATTTATTAATGAGAGACAGAGAGAGAGAGAGAGAGAGAGAGAGAGAGGCAGAGACACAGGCAGAGGGCTCCATGCAGGGAGCCCGATGTGGGACTCGATCCCTGGTCTCCAGGATCACACCCCAGGCTGCAGGCAGCAAACTGCTGCGCCACCAGGGCTGCCCTCCTTTTTGTTTCTTAATGTAGACATTTACTGCTATAAACTTCCCTTTTAGGACTACTTTTGCTGCTTCCCATAAGCCTTATTATGTTGTATTTCTATGTTCACTTGTCTCTAGATATTTTTAAAATTCTCTTCTGATTTCTTCTTTGATCCATGGGTTGTTCAGAGGCATGTTATTTAACCTCCACATATTTGTGAATTTTCTAGTATTCTTATATTTGATTTCTAGTTTCATACCATTGTGGTCAGAAAAGATGCTTCATAGGATTTCAATCTTCCTTAATTTATTAAGACTTGTTTTAGAAAGAAGATCTATTTCTCCTTGTGCTTGAGAAGAATATGCGTTTTGTTGCTTTTGGATGAAATGTTATGGAAATGTTATGTAAGTGCATCTGGCCTAATATGTAGATTCAGTCCAATGTCTCCTTATTAATTTTCCATCTTGATGATTGTTGAAGGTGAAGTATTGAAGTCCATTAACTATTGCTGTTTTGCTGTCTATTTTTCCTTTCAGGTTTGTTAATATTTGCTTTATATATTTAGGTGCTCCTTTGTCACAGGCATAAATATTTTCAACTGTAAATATGATGTATAATATAAATATATAAATACAATATAAGTAATATATAATTATATATACAAGTATATTATATAAAAATATACAATTACATATAAAATATATAAACATATAATTATATATATAACATAAATCCTTACAGATATTCTATCCTCTCATTGGATTGACCCCTTTACCATTATATAATGACCCTCTTTGTTATATAAAAACTGTCATTAGGGATCCCTGGATGGCTCAGTGGTTTAGTGCCTGCCTTTGGCCCAGGGCACGATCCTGGAGTCCTGGGATCAAGTCCCGCATCGGGCTCCCGGCATGGAGCCTGCTTCTCCCTCTGCCTGTGTCTCTACCTCTCTCTCTCTCTTATGTCTATCATGAATAAATAAATAAAATCTTTATGAAAAAAATAAAAAAAACCTGTCATTATATAATGGCAGTCTTTGTCTGAACATCTATTTAATCTGATGGAAGTATAGCTACTGTTGCCATTTTGTAATTGTTTGCTGCCTGTTTTAAAATTCCTTTGTTCCAAAAAAAAAAAAAAAATTCCTTTGTTCCTTTCTTCTCTTATCTCTTCCTTTGTGATTTGATGATTTTTCTGTAGTGGTATGCTTAGATTTCTTTCTCTACCTTTTGTGTATCTGTTACAGGTTTTTGCTATGTGATTACTGTGAAGCTTATATAAAACATCTATTTTAAGCTGATAACAAATTAGACTGCTTCTGAGGCTCTACATTTTTACTCTCCCCCATATTTTATGTCTTGATTTCAGAGTTGACATCTTTTTATGTTGTGTGCGCTTTAGCAAATCAAGTAGTTGTAGTCATTTTTAATAGTTTTGTCTTTTAACCTCCATGCTAGATTTATTTTTTTTCCATGCTAGATTTAAATGTGATTTACCCACCAAGATGACATTAGAGTATTCTGAATTTATATTTACCTTTACCAGTGTGGAATATACTTTCATGTGTTTTCTTGTTACTAATTAGAATCCCTTTGTTTCAGCTTGAAGAAGTCCCTTTAACATCTCTCATAAGGCCATTACGGTGGTGATGAACTTCTTGTTTCACTTGTCTGAAAAACTTTTCCTAAATTATAAAGGACACCTTTTCTTGGTAGAGAATTCTTGGTTGGGATTTTTTTTCTTTCAGCACTTTGAATGTATTGTGCTACACCCTTCAGCCTACAAAGTTTCTGCTGAAAAATGTGATGAAAGTCTTGTGGAAGTTCCCTTATATATAACAAGTTGTTTTTGTATTGCTGCTTTAAAAATTCTCTCTTTAACTTCTGCAATTTAATTATAATGTGTTTCAGTGTGTGTCTCTCTGGATTCATCTTACCTGGAATGTTAAGGCTTCTTGATGATGGACATTGGTTAGGGACATTTTCAGCCTTTATTCTTCCAATAAGGTTTTGCCCCTTATTCTGTGACTCCTATAATGCAAAAACTGGTCTGCTTGATGTTGTTCTATGAATCCCTTAAAATACACCTTTTTCATTCTTTTTTCCTTTAACTCTTCTATTTGGGTAAATTCTACAGTCCCATATATGAATTTATTTTTTAATTTATTTTTTAATGATGTTATTTATTCATTCATGAGAGACACAGAGATAGAAGGAGAGACATAGGCAGAGGGAGAATCAGGCTCCCTGGCTCCCTGTAGGGAGCCTGATGTGGAACTAGATCCCAGGACTCCAGAATCATGACCTGAGCCAAAGGCAGATGCTCAACCACCGAGCCACCCAGGTGCTCCTCCCATATATGAGTTTAAAGATCCCCTTCTTCCACTTCATCTGTTCTGCTGTTGAACTCCATTATTGACTTTTTCAGTTCAGTTATTATATTCTTCTTCTCTATAATTTTGTTTGGTACTTGCTTATATCTCTTTGTTGACATTCTCACTCTGTTCATGCATTATTCTCCTGAGACCACAGAGCATCTTTAGGAACATTGTTCCTTTTATTAAAAAAGGATTTCGCTTATTTATTCATTAGAGATGCACAGAGGCAGAGACATAGGCAGAGGGAGAAGCAGGCCTCCTACAGGAAGCCCAATGTGAGACTCAGTCTCAGTATCCTGGGATCATGCCCTGAACCAAAGGCAGAGGCTCAACTGCTAGGTCCCTAGGACCATTATTTCAAAACTGTTTTTCAGGTAAGTCACTTACCTCCATTTCATTAAGGTCTATGTCTTGAATTTTATCTTTTTCATTTGTTTGCAACATATTTCTCTGTTTCTTCATTTTCCTTGACTCTCATTGTGGTTTCTGTGTATTAGATAAGAGTCACAATTCCCAGCCTTGAGGCAGTGTTCTCCTGTGGGAGATGAAACTTATCATTTAGCCCTGCCCTAGTTCTTGGTTGTTTCTCTGAACTTTGTGATTGTCCAAGCTGCCTTTGCTCTTAGTGGCTCCCAAGAGTTGAGGCTGTGACAAGACTTTCCAATGTTCAAAAGGGAAGGGTCTAAGCACTTGGATGCAGGCTGATTAGAAGACAGGCTGTAGGCAGTATCTCCTTTAAAACTTGTTTTTTATTCAAGTATGGTTGGCATACAATGTTACATTAGTTTCAGATGTACAACATAGTGATTTGGCAAGTTTCTATATTATGCTGTGCTCACCATAAGTATAGGTACCATCTGTCACCATGCACTATTACAACACCATTGACTATATAGTCTCTGCTCTGCCTTTTATTCCCATGACTTGCTCATTTTATAAGTGTAAGCCTGTATCTCCCAATCCCCCCACACCTCTACCCTTCTGGCAGAGTCATCAGTTTGTTTTCTGTATCTTTAAGTCTGATTCTGTTCTCTCTTTGCTTATTCTTGTTTTGTTTTTAGATTCCACATATGAGTGAAATCATTGGTACTTGTCTTTCTCAGTCTGACTTATTTCATTTAGCATAATACCCTCTAGGTCCATGCATGTTATCACAAATGGCATGATCTCATCCTTCCCTCTGGCCGCATAATATTCTATTGTGTGTATATGTATACACATCTCTTATCCATTTGTCTGTTGATGGAAATCACCTCACGCATCTTTTCCAACCACAAAGATCTGAAACTAGAAATGAATCACAAGAAGAAAAACAGGAAAAAACAGAAACACATGGAGGCTAAAAAACATGATACTAAACAACCAATGGGTCAACAAAGCAATCAAAGAAGAAAAAAAATACATGGAGACAGATAACTTTTTTTTTTTTTAAAGATTTTATTTATTTATTCATGAGAGACACAGAGAGGCAGAGATACAGGGAGAGGGAGAAGCAGGCTCCCTGAGGGGAGCCTGATGCAGGACTCAATCCCAGGATCCCAGGATCATGACCTGAGCAAAAGGCATATGCTCAAACACTAAGGCACCCAGGTGTCCCAGCAAAAGCAGTTCTAAGAGGGAAATAGATAGCACTAGGTGGCTTCTTTTAACGTACACAAGTAGGCCTCTTTCAGGGGGACTGGGAGATAGGTGTTTCTATCCATTGATCTTGCCAGTCTTTGCAGAAGATTGTAATCAATGCCTAGATTTGTATTAAATTAAGAGTCTGAACTTCAAGCTGAAGATAAGCAAATAGATCTCTTTCATGGAAAGACTAGGAGATGGGCATTTTAGTCAGCTGCTTTTGTACTGAGCCTTGGGAGGTTAGCCACAGTGAGTCCTTGTGATCCTGCTTGTATAGCCTTTTGGGTCCTGTGGTCCCAAGCATCACTGCTCTTTAGAGCTAGGTGTTTTGGGGGCCATTCTCTCAGGTGCAGGTCTTAAAAATTGAGGTACTAGATGATAGATGCAACTTTTTGACTCCTAAGAGAGAAGCTGAGAGTTGTGAGTTCCCTTCTAAATGTATGTGCCAGAGGTAGGATTTATGGTGGGATTTCTCTACTGTGTAGAAGTTAACTTGGCTAGTTTCTGAATTTCTTTCAGAGAGAATTATTTCACATATAGTGGTAGATATATTGTGTTCATGGAAGGAGGTAAGTTCTGAAGGGTCTTACGTCTCCATCCTTAACAGAACCCCTAGGAGAACTGTTAGAGGGTCAAATGCATTTGAATACATTTTACTACTGGGTGTGAGGTAGGATCTAACTAATTTTTTTTCCTCAAATAGATGCATATTAGCATACAAATAATCCATCTTTATCTCTTTGATTTGAAATACTACATATTAAATTTGTGCTTGTGTACCATGAGCTCATTTCTACAATTTCTATTTTGCTACCTTCATCTCTCTGCTCCTGGGTCTGTATCACACTATATTAATTATTATAGTTCTATTACATGGACAGATGGGCCGAAGAAGTGTTCTTAATCCCAACCTCAATTTAAGAAATATGAGAGTAAATACTGATCTATGGATAACAATTTAGCTATGAAAGAATTTTTCCAACTCAGCTGTGGTTTGTTGTGTTCAGTAGGAGAAATACTGTATGTTTCAGATCATGTGTTGATGTTTTACAGTTCCCATAGAGACAGACGATGGAGACTCACAATGAGATTTTACCTTGCAAAGTTCTTAATAGAAGTAACAGACAACTTTTAGCCTCATGTCTGTTTTATTGCTACATAACACAACAGTGTCTGAACTTCTAGTGTTCTCTCACATTGAGAATACTGAGATACTTCACTCTTCTTAATTAAGTTCCACGTATTTCCTGGCTAAATAAGGAAGTTTGAAGGGATGGTGAGGATGGAATAGCAATAACAAAGCCATAGAAAAGAAAAAGCTGTAATTGTAAAGATATCACAAAATCTGGAATTTTGGTTGCATTTTCAAATGGCTCAATGAAGGTAATCCATATTTTCCTTTAACTATCAACAGAAGATAAAAAGGAAAATATCAGTGGTGCTACTTAATTGTAGTGATGAATGTTTTCCCTGGTTGAGTGATGCTGTTAAAAAGTCTTAAGCTGGTTTTATCTGTTGCCTTGGTAAGTGTAGTTAAAAGCACCAAGAAAAAAGGATGAGTGATTTCTCCTTTTGCTGTAATTTCTTAGTGGTCACAAACTGACGTGTCATCAAAAACATGCTTGGCCTGTTTGCAGTTTGCTTTGTTTGTGAATGAATGATAAACAGAGTTTGAAAAGTTTATCAGGTTTTAATAAACAGGACAGTTGTTGTCTAGTCCTTGAGAGTAAGTAGTGCTTTTTTGTTTTTCCTTTTGGTTGTAGTGTTCAAGCAAAGACATCCAAAAATAGCCAACTGAGAGGCAAAGGCCTTCTAAGTTCAGGCTTCATTGGAGTTTATAATCAACTCCATGCATCCTAAGAACTTAATGTAGTTTATAAAGATTATGATGAGTGAATGAGCTTTAAAAGTCACATGTAAGTGAAAGATAGAAAACATAGATCAGTTTGATGGGTCAGTGTAGAATAATCAGAGGAGCAGATCTCCTATAATCAATAAAAATCAGCAATATATCATTTGTTCTCAAATTATTTGGCAAAACTTTGCGAGGGGACTACTATAGACTAATGTATCTCTCTGAGATCCATCTGTTGAAACCTAATCTCCAATGAAATGATATTTGGAAATGGGGCCTTTGGGAGGTGTTTAGGTCAGAAGAGCAGAGTCCTATTGAATGGATTAGTGCCCTCAACAAAGAAATCCCAGAGAGCTGCCTTGCCTCCCACCAGGTGAGCGCACAGTGAAATGAAGGCTGGCTGTGAGCCAGGAAGCAGGCTCTCCCCAGATACTGACCCTGCTGGCACCCTGATCTTGGAATTCCCAGCCCCCACATCTGTGACAAATAAATTCTCATTGTTCATAAGCCGCTTACTATAGTACATAGTTAAAGCAGCTCAAACGGATAAAGAAGATGTGGTTTATGTATACAGTGGAATATTCCTCAGCCATTAGAAACGACAAATACCCACCATTTGCTTCAACGTGGATGGAACTGGAGGGTATTATGCTGAGTGCAGTAAGTCAATTGGAGAAGGACAAACAGTGTATGTTCTCATTCATTTGGGGAATATAAATAATAGTGAAAGGGAATATAAGGGAAGGGAGAAGAAATGTGTGGGAAATATCAGGAAGGGAGACAGAACATAAAGACTCCTAACTCTCGGAAACGAACTAGGGGTGGTGGAAGGGGAGGAGGGCAGGGGGTGGGGGGGAATGGGTGACAGGCACTGAGGGGGACACTTGATGGGATGAGCACTGGGTGTTATTATGTATGTTGGTAAATTGAATACCAATAAAAATTAATTTATTTAAAAAAAAAAGCAGCTCCAATGGGCTAAGATAGAGACATTGCAGCAGGCTGTCTCTGACTTTTCAATTTATTTGTCGCATGAACTTTTAAAAAGTTGGGACTTTCTTCTATCATTCATTAATTCATCCAACAAATGTCTTTCAGGTGCCTGAGATGGGCCAGGCACTAGGTGGAGAGATACAGCAGAAGTAGATGAAAGTCTTTCAAATCACGAAACTCAGATTCCAGAGAGGAAAGGCAGACCATAAAAATTATAAACCAGTAAAGACAGACCAAATGGTAAAAAAAAAAAAAAAAAAAAAATGGCGTGCAGAAAAGTAACACAGGGTAAGGAAGAGGGCAAATGACTGATCAGAAGCAGGTTGGGGGCTGCTGCTAATTTATGCACAGTAGACAGGGAAGGCCTCACTGATAAGATGTTGTATAAAGATCTAGAGGAAATGAGGGGCACCTGGGTGGCTCAGCAGTTGAGTGCCTGCCTTCAGCCCAGGGCTTGATCCTGGAGACCTGGGATCGAGTCCCACGTCAGGCTCCCTGCAGGGAGCCTGCTTCTCCCTCTGCCTGTGTCTCTGCCTTCTCTCTCTCTCTCTCTCTGTCTCTCATGAATAAATAAATAAAATCTTACAGATCTAGAGGAAATGAGTGTGTGAGTCATGTGGGTATCTTGGGGAGAAAACACTCTGGGCAGAAAGAGCAGGAGGCACTCAGGCCATTCCCTGTGGGTCTGGAGCACAGGGAAGCAGCGTGGATGGAGGAGAGGGTGAGGAGGGAGGTGAGACACAGGGGAGAGGATGAGGGGGCCACACAATGGAGGGGACTTTTCAGCCATAAAAGGATATGTACTCTAAGTGAGATGGGAAGTCTGCGGGACTTTTGTTTTTTTTTTTAAGATTTACTTATTTGAGAGAGAGAGAGAGTTCTATCAAGAAGTGTTTACTTATTTGAGTGTGCACATATGTGTGTGCGCATGCTTGCACACACACACACACACACACACACACACACACACAAAGTAGCGGGTGGGGTAGAGGGAGAGAGAAAATCTCTAGAAAACTCCATGTTGAGCATATGGCGTGACAGCTCAATTTCATGACCTTGAGTTATGACCTGAGCCAAAATCAAGAGTCGGATGCTTAACTGATGGGAGTCCCCTAGGTGCCCCAGATCTAGGGGTTTTTGAGGGGAGGCATGACTTTTGGCTCTGACCTTCACAGGATCCCTTGGCTCCTGCACTGAAAATCGATCTTGAGAAATCAAGGTGGGAAATACAGAGGCCTAATCAGGAGGCTTTTGCAATGACCTAGGAAGAAAAGATCAAAGAGATGCAAAGAAGCAATTACCTTCTGGATGTATTTTGAAGGTACAGCCAACAGTATTTGCTCATGAACTTGAGAAGGGGAGGAATGACGACAGCACCATGGTTTTTGGCCTGAGCAATGGGAAGAGTGGATTTTACCTAACAAAAAGCAGCAATCGTGCTTATCTCACGGACTGTCTGGCTGTGCTTCTGGCTTTCTGTTCTTTTACTTTGGGCCACACAACTCTGATTCTTTTTCTTTTTCTTTTTTTTTAATTAAACTAAAAGAGCAGCTTTAGGTTAACAGAAAAATTGAACAGGAAGCACTGAGATTTCCCATATACCCTATGTTTCCTACCAAGCACAGCCTCCCCCATTATCAACACCCCCACCAGTGTGGGGCATGTGTTACAATTGAGGAATCTACACTGACACATCATAATTATCCAAAGCCCATAGTTTACCTTAGGGTTCACGCTTGGTGGTGTACATTTTGTTGACAAATATCCCACAGAATAGTTCCACTGCCCTAAAAAATCCTCTGTGCTCTATTCATCCCTGCCCACTAACATTTGGCAACCACTGATCTTTTTACTTTTTCCAACTTTGCTTTTTCCAAAATGTCTTATAGTTGGAATCACAAACTATGTACTTTTTTCAGATGGGCTTCGTGCACTCAGCAGTATGCATTTCAATTTCTTCCATGTCTTTCCATGGCTTGAAAATTCATTTCTTTTTTTGTGTGTGTGTGTGTGCTGTTAAAATATGCTATTGTCTGGATGTCCCACAATAACTTTATTCATTCACCTACTGAAGGTTATTTTGGTTCCTTCCAAGTTTTGGTAATTATGAATAAGGCTGCTGTACACGTCCATGTGCAGGTTTTTTTTTTTTTAAGATTTATTTATCTATTCATGATAGAGAGAGAGAAAGAGAGAGGCAGAGACACAGGCAGAAGGAGAAACAGCCCAACCCGGCACTCAATCCCTGGGCCAAAGGCAGGTGCCAAACCACTGAGCCACCCAGGGATCCCCCGATGTGCAGGTTTTGAGGTGGACACAGTCTTTTGACATTTTTTGGTTAATACCAAGAAGTATTGATTGCTTAGTGATCGCTATATCATATGGTAAGGTGGGGTTTAGTTTTGTAAGAAACTGTGAACCTGTCTTCTAAAGTGACGGTACCATTTTGTGTTCTTACTGGTGAATGAGTTTGTGTTGCTCACCTCTCAGCCCACAACTGATGTTGTCAGTGTTTTGGGTTCTTTCCATTTAATAGGTGTCCAGCAGTATCTATCATTGTTGTTTTAATTGATTCCATTGTCAACGGTTGCCAAAAGTTGTTGTTTTTGAATTACCTGGCCTTTTCCAAGACCTCATCCTGCCGGATCCCTAAAGTCTTTTGGACTTCCTCTCAGATTTAAGAAACATTTTTCTTGGGTCAGGACAATGTAGATACACCAACAAACAAGTCCCTATATTGGGCATTGCTAAGAGACAAAATCATCTGAGACCTGGAGCCTGTCAGTCACAGCTTCAGTATACTTGGCGCTCTCCCTCCTTGGGCCATTGTGTCTGTAAATGGCCCTGTGACTCTCCTTCATCTTGTTAGTCTCTAAATAAGACTATTCCCTTTGGCATGACTCGCTATTCCCACTCTGCTTAGTCTGTCAGGGTGCATGAACATGTCAGCCATCATACTCAAGCTAATAATTCTTTAAAACATTTTTAATTTAAACTTTGAAAGTTTTTTTTTTAATTCTTAAAAGATTTTATTAATTTATTTGAGAGAGAGAATGAAAGCATAAGCATGGGAAGGGGCAGAGGGAGAAGCAGACTCCCCACTGAGCCAGAAGTCCGATGTGGGGCTCTGTCCCAGAACGCTGGGATCATGTAGACACCCAACCAACTGAGCCACTCAGGTGCCCCATCAAGCTAATAAGTCTTAAACTTATGCCTCCAACCCTAACTTCTCCCCTAAATTCTTACACTATACTTTTAATTATCTAGACAATACCCCCATCCTGAGTATCTTGCAACCCTATTTTTGCTGTCCCTCATATCTCACCTTGTGTGTGTCTCCCATTGTCTCTCTCTGGGGTCTGCAGGTGATCATCTTAGGTGTTCAACTCTTTTGCTCACATCCCCCCTTGAATGCATCATAAGGCCTTCCATCACGGTATATCCACCATCAATAGGACAGTTCTCACCTCTACTGCTCCTACCCCAAGTCCTGCAGTAGCTCCCTAGCTGGTCTCTCACCCCTACTTCTGCGCCTTTATGAGACACCTTTATAAAGCATCTAGAGCATCCCCCTGCCTCCTGCAGATGGACTTATGTGGCAGTTTAGGGTGTACAGCATGTTGATTTGACAACAGGATGAGTGCTCTTTTATGAGATCCTGTCACCTGCTTGTTTCACCTTCTCCAGTGGCACCCCATCACTTAAAGAGTAAAGTCCAAACTTCTCACCATAGCTTGAAGCCCAGGTGTTAGTCGTATTTCTGCCTGCCTTTCCCAAACTGATCTCCTACCTCGTCTCTCTCATTGCTAACCCACAAACATGCAAAGCTACTCCGCCCTGCAGGGCCTTTGCATGTGCTGCTCCCTCTGCCTGGCTTGCCTTCTCAGATGCTTCCCTCACCAGCTCACTCTCATCCCCCAGCTCTCCAGTTTACCTGACCTTCTGAGGTGATGTCGTTGCCATCTCTCCTATTAGCCTCATTCACTCTCTCTCCATTTCCTGTTTGGATTTCCTTCATGGCATTTGTAAATCATTATTAGGGAAGTTACCTTATTCGCCTACATGTTTACAGTCTGCCTTCCTCCAGCAGAATGTAAGCTCCCTGGACAACATCTTTGTCTCAACCCCCACGGGGACCTGGAGCGTAGACCAGTGTCTGGCACATTGTGGGAGCTCAGAACATATCTGCAGAAACTTAGCACTTGCCTCCAATAACTCCTCATCCTATTCTTCCATCTAATTCTAAGCAATTTTTCTTTCTCAAGTTGTGTTTTTTCCAATCCTCTAAATGAAAAGTTTGGAGGCCTCTTTATTTCTTCCCTTTTATTTGTACCTCAAACCCATACAACCCTCAAAGCAAGTCCCATTGATCTTTCTTTGCTGTGTTTTTTCACATTCCTTCTTCTCTTTCCTAGTCATGGCCCATATCATTGATCTGTTTTTCCATCTTCGGTCTTTCTATATTTTTCTAGCATTCTGGAGAGTGATGCCAGGCTGCTGTTTCTAAAAATTTGTGTTCAAATGTTATGCCCAAATAGGGTATATTCCTTTTAGGAGTCAGAGGCAAGTACAAAAATATCACTCTGTACAATTGTTGTGAAGTAAAAGCATAAAGAAGTGAATGTGATTAACTATCAGAATAATTAAATGTGAGATATTATGTACATATTTTGCTGTTGAAATGGGTATCCTTGAATTTTATCCAGAAACCATCAATTTAAACTTAAACTAGTAGATGTGTCCTTGGTAATCTGGTGGTATTTAAATGTGGAATAATTGCATGAGCCAATATTTAAGGCTCTAGAGTAGAAATTTTAAAGAGTGAAATAAAGTTGCTCTGTCTAGCATTGCCTGTGGGGCTCCTTGCTTTGACTCTAATGCCCAATTCCAGTGACCGAGATGAAAATATTCTTGGACTTGGAGAATGATAGTACTAGGTGTTATTAGCTTGTCATAATATCCTTTTGTCAAGGCAGAATTTTTATTTTTTTAAATTTTTTATCCTTTTTACTGCTCACCAAGTAACTAAGGACCTGTTGGCCATACATGAATGACACTGGGTTTGAATATAGGCAGAGTTCCCAGGAAAAATTGAATAATTGACACATAATTTATAAATCAGGCTCTTGCGAAGTTGGTTTGTGTGAAATGATCTCTCAAATGAGTTTGAGAACACTTGGATTAAGTGATTAATTTTAGATGCTGGATGTTGAGTCTGTGTTTGGTCCAGACACTCCCTGAGATGGCTGTGAGAAGTTGTTCCTTTGGCTTTCCCAATGCCTCATGTTCCCTGATGCTCCTGTCCTGATGGAGTCACCTTGTTCACGATCTCTGAGCTTGGCCATGTGTCTAATGTTGACCCTTGAAACACCAGCTAATGAAACACGAGTGGAGGATTGCTTGGCATGAGCACTTTGAGACTTGTTCTCTTGGAGCACTCCCTCTGAGTCCAGCTTCTGTGTTGTGCTGAAGCTCAAGCAGTTATGTGATGAGGTCCATGTGGAAAAAGAATTGAGGACCCTGGACACCACCCCATGTGAACTCCCAGTGGCCAGTCTGCATCAGCTCAGCCACATGAGCAAGGCCATGTGGAATTTCCCACTATCCCAGCGTCCTAGCACCCCAGCCCCAACACAGAGTTTTCCCTTCTTGAAATGCCTTTGGCCTTTCTACCCTAATTTCAATTGTATGTCCTTGACATACAAACAATCATAGGCATAACACAACCTTAATGCACCATTTGCTATGTACCAAGCACACAGATGACTGGCTCATTATTGTGTGATAACTGTGTGGTACTGTGTCAAAACATTTTCTCTTTTTCCCCCTCAGTTGCTGGCTTAAACCATAATTTGTCAGAAGTTCCCTTTCCCATCCTTCAACAAATTCTTGGATACAGTAATTCATTCGGCAAATGCTTACTGAGTTTCCACTATGTGTTAAACACTGGTGATTGAGGACACCTGGGTGGCTCAGTGGTAGAGTGGTACACCTCAGTGGTACACCTTTGGCTCAGGTCATGATCCGGGCTCCTGGGATCGAGTCCTGCACTGGGCTCCCTGCAGGGAGCCTGCTTCTCCCTCTGCCTGTGTCTCTGCCTCTCATTCTGTGACTCTCATGAATAAATAAATTAAATCTTTAAAAAGAAAACAACACTGGTGATCGAGTCATGAGCAAAACAAGCACACATCCTTGTCCTGACTGAGCCTACATTCTAGTGGGAAAATACAGATAATTTAATAAGTGTATCAGTTAGCTTAGAGTTAGCTATGTGGTAACAACCTTAAAAAACAATGACAAAGATTACATTATATGGCCTTTGTAGGTTGGCTGCTGTTTCTGGAGTGTGCGTGACAGTTTGAAAATTGGCCAAGAGGCCAGTTGTGGCTAGAACATATGAGTGTCTTTATAGGGTAGTTCTAGGAATAAGATGAGAGAGAGTGGGGGGTAAGGTGGGCACAGATCATGTCTGGCAACATTGGCCAGTGTAAGGACTTAAGCTTTGATTCTGAACAAGAAAGGCAACCATTGGAGGGTTTTGCACAGGAAAGTGACATGATCTGAGCTGCATTTTAAGAGGATTGTTCCATCTGGTTTGTTAAAAATAAGCTGTAGAGGGGCAAGGTTTTGGGAACCATGATACAACTGAGGAGGCTTTTTGGAGTATTCTAGGAAAAAGGGTGGTGGCTTGCTCGCAGAAGGGAAGCAATATGGTGGTGAGAGGTGGTTGGATTATGGACGTATTTTGAAGGTAAAACTGACAGGTTCCTTTGCTGGTTTGATTGTGTGGGGTGGGGGGTGTGGGGGGCAGGGTGGAGATTAAATTAAGAGTCTTTAACTTTCAACTCACTTGAAGTTATGAAATGAATCTAAGACTCGAGTTTCAAACTCAGTATCAAGCTTATCTCCCTCCATTTCCCCTCCCTTACTGGGACCTTGCCTACTTGGACTGGGAGTGAGCAAAGTGCTGGTGATGTTGCTCCAATGTGCTGGGCAAGGAGGGAAGGAGAGAGAAGGGATGTAACTGGAAGGTCTTGCTGCCCTCTCTTGGCTGGCTGTACTCATTTCCGGGGTATTGTTTCCCACATGACAGTAACCTGCCATTGATGGTCTCATTTATGGGTTCCCAGTGGTGCTGCGGGGGATGGGGGGGGCAGGTGGGATATGGATGAGTTGGTTACAGGGTGCTGAGGGGCTCCCTTCTGCAGTTCTTTGACGTGTGATATACTAGACTCTTGTGGGCTGCTTCCTAGTGGGCCCCTGGAGGGAGTTCAAGCACAACTGCTCCCCCAGCACCCCCAAGAAGGAGAATTGCAGGTCGTTCTGTGTCGGGTCGGCTTCTCCAGTTCTCTTCAGTCTGGTTCAGAACAGCAGAGGAACGGATCCCCAGGATGCTGTCCAGGAAGATCTCTCAGTGTTGCAAGCACCCAGGGTTATGAAAAGTGTTTCCCCTGATGCCTTTTTCATTTGGTTTTAGGGAAGGAAGCCCCAGTATGGGCTCCCAAACATGATTTGAGCAGGAAATGCCCTTTGAATATTGCATTCCCACACGGACAGACCACCCCAGAGACCCTCTCTGTGCCACCCCTTTCTCTCAATTTCTTACTCAAGGAAGGAGGAAAGTGATGGTAGGACAGTAGCTGGTGAACCAGTGCAACATGGGGAAACAGAAGGACCCGTACTGGAGGTGGCAGAGAATTGACTGCAGAAGGAAAGGTACTAACTGGCTTGGCTCCCCGCCCCTGGAGACCAAGGCTCCTGCTCATCAATCCAGCGTTGTTCGGCTTAGGGACGGGTAGGTCCTGCTCAAGGACTCGGGTTGGAGCCCCTGCTCTACCACTTACCAGCAGCGTTGGGCCTCAGCCTCTGAGTTTCTGATTGCCCACCTGGGGAGTGGGGATGTAACCTGAACTCTAACAGGTAGCCTCCGTGTCTTTCTGGATAGTGCTCCTGCCTGCTGTTTGTAAAGAGTTCCCCCATCTTGGATTTCACCCCTTTGGGGGTGTCTGGTTCTAGCTCCTAAGTACCCCGTCCTGGCTACCACACCTTTTCTTCTTAGAAACGTTGCCCTAGGGGGGTTATGTTTGGTCTCCTCCCACCCCTCAGCAACCTCCACCCTCTGTATGGCCTCTTCCTAGACCTCTTAGCACAGGACCTCAACTACTCGGCCCAAGAGTCTGCGCCCACGCCCCATGTGCAATTGTTCCATGAATGTAGGACTCCTGGGCAGCCAAGCCAATGCTGTTGTCTGCTCAAGGTTGGCTCTATATGAGGAGAGAGAACGAATCCTTTATACCTAAAGCAGCCTTTTTTTGTGCCATCGCCCGAGGTGTTTAAGTTCATCTCATCACCAATCCCATTTCAGATTTCACCAGGCAAGATTCAGTAGGGCCACTGGGTATACTCATTTGTTGGATTATAGGACCTCTAGTCAGCTGAATCTTAATATGTCACCTTACTCTTAATTACCTTTTACAGTGGTTGTACCAGGTGTCACATGTACTGGGGACAGTGGGCAACTTATAACCACAACTGTTGAAGAGAAAAATCAATTCACAGGATGGCTGGGTGGCTCAGTTGGTTAAACGTCTGCCTTTGGCTCAGGTCATGATCTTGGGGTCCTGGGATCGAGCCCCATGTCAGGCTCTCTGCTCAGCAGAGTCTGCTTCCCCCTCTCTGTCTGCTCCTTACCTGCTTGTGCTCACACATGCATGCTCTCGCTCTCTCTCTCTCTCAAATAAAATCTTTTAAAAAATTATGAAATTTCCCTTGCTCGAGTGGGTGATTATTAAAATGGATTACAAGTGGGTACTGTATTGAATAACAACCGGACATACCACGGTTGAGTCCCCAGTTTGTTCAATAAGGTGGGGATGAGATTTGGTTGCTACCTTGTAGAAGCCCCAAGACTCACTGATTGTAACTGAGGACGCAGAGCCACACTGGGGAATGTACTGGAAACTGTCACCCTGTTCCACAAGAAGTTGGACTGTTTGGGAGCTTGAATATTTTTAATGTAGTTCTATTTTTTTTCCTGTCTAGTCCCAAAAGATTTGTGTACCATCTCCTTTAGAAAAGGAGTACTTTTCTTTTTTTGGTTGATCAGGAAATGGAGTCATTAGTCGGCAAGCAAATAACCTGAAAATCAATGATAAAGATTGTAAATCCCACCACCTACTGAGTATTTACTTGGAGCCAGAAAGTGCGTGCAAAATATTTAGAATTCTCCCAACAACCCATTTCATGGGTGAGGAAAACAAGATAGAAACAGAGCAACGTATTCAGGGCTGCCTAGCTAGTGAGTGCTAGGACCAGTGACAGGGGTCCACTGTGCCCTCAGAAACATCCACTAGGTTAGCTTTTGGTTCCAACCTGTTGCAAGGTTGTGTATTTCCATTAGGATTCTGGAACTCTGCCGTATAGGAAAAAGTGGTACCGACTTACTAGAAATAGAAAATCAGTAGATGAGAAGCGTGACAGTAACTAAGCAAGACGTTGTAGGGAATTTAGTACGTGAAAAAATACCATTTCTTTGTTTGTTTTTCTGGAACAGTGTGATTTTTGACATGGCGCATTTCCCCTATTAAATTTTTACACGATTTTATGTGCGTCTATGTGACAAAATGTTTTCTTTTTTTTTTTTTTTGACAAAATGTTTTCATTTAATTCTGCAAGACAGCTAGAAATTGCTCGCATTTGCTTTTCCACTCAAAATATTTGTTTAGAATTAGTCAATTGGTTTAATATGTAACACCAGTTAGTGTGAACAAGAGAAGAAGTGCATTGACAAGGGGGAAAATATTATTGCATAATGTAACCACTGTGTTGATAGAATGAGTTAGTGTTCTTCAGGGGAGATGTTTAGCATTAATTCTGATTTGGAACGTGGTATAAAAAAATTCTTGTACTGTGAGTCTTCTACTCAAATCAAAATACTTCCCTGGCAAAACATTTTTTGCATACTTAGAAAATTGTTTTAAGCTACATACAGTGATAGGATACATACTGTGTCTGTATGCCAGGAAGTCACGTGGTGTATCTTTTCCCCTCCAATTAGATAGTTATTTTTTTTACAAATTCTGGGCTGGTGTAATTTGGAATGCAGTGCAAGTGTCTCCCAGGCCATATGGCATACTGTGATTTTCACATTCCATCTTCTTCATGAGGAAGAGGTGAGCAGGAACACAACAACAACAAAAAATCCATTGATCATCTAGTATGTGCTGGAATGCTTTATCTTTAATACTTATTTAGTATGTGTGGTGAGAATCACTAAGTTCTTGTGAATGAACATGAATATCATTTTCAACTTGATCTTACACATAGTGCAAGTAAAGGTATTTAAGCAAGTTGCCCAAATCCATACTAGAAGCAAATATTCAGAGATGAGACCAGGTCTTGTTGTGCCTCATTGTAGTAAGTTGTGCAAAGTCGCCCTGTCTTTGAAAGCATGGGTGACATTGACTGTTCTCTGGACTCAGGACCCCCGCGGCTCCCTGGTGGTCAGGGCCAGGGTAAAGGGGCAGACAAAACCAGCCTTGTATCTCGGCTCTGCCACATTCTGATCGTGTGATTGATTATGCACAGTAACTACATCTCCAAACTTTAGGTACTGTGCTTGTGAAACTGTAGTAGGGTTGTTGAAAAGTCTTAAGACTAGTGGCTGGTGCAGAGACCCCATAAAAATGGTATCTCTTATTATAGCTGAAAGACTTTGTGAAAGCAATACCTGAGGTACTGTCAGAACTAATGCTGAACTTGACCTGCAGTGTGACCTTTGTTCCTAGTTGGCCCTTTTTTCTGATTGTTATCATGAATCTTATGGTGAGGAATTAGGCAAGAGAAAATGTTTTCAATTGGCCACTACTGAGCCTAAATGGGAGTCCAGAACAGTCACATCTTATTTCATTTAACTTGGGTAGTAACCCTGTGAGACGGGTGTAATTATTCCCATTTTACAGCAGAGGAATTCGAATGCAAACATTAGTGACCTAGTCCTCACACCACCTGGCATCTAGCAGGTGCACGCTTGCTAAATGAGAAAGTCATATAAGTGATAGGGCCAGGATTTAAAATCAGATTTTATAATCTCAAGTCTAGTGCTCTTTCTGTTTGATCATCCATCTTTCTGGAATGGACTGGGGTAAGCCTAAAAGATCAGTGGTTTCCTGGGTGACTCATTCAGCAGTCAGTGTTTGATTTTGAAAGAAAAGGGATATGTTTGTTTCATTAGCCTTTCTCTGTCTCTTTTGCTTAGTTCATCAATAACTTTTCTTAAAGATTTTATTTATTTATCCATGAGAGACACACAGAGAGAGGCAGAGAGACAGGCAGAGGGAGAAGCAGGCTCCATGCAGGGAGCCCGACGTGGGACTCGATCCCAGGACTCCAGGATCACGCCCTGGGCCAAAGGCAGACACTCAACCACTGAGCCACCAGGCATCCCTAGTTCATCAATAGTTATTTATACATTCCTATCATTAACCTCCTTTTTCAACTGAGATATAATTGATGTATAACACTGTATTAGTCCAAGGTATATAATTGAACGATTTGATATATGTTTACTGTATTGCAAAATGAAAATCACAGTAAGTTTAGTTAACATCCACCACCACACACAGTTACAGACCTTTGTTCTTATGATGAGAACTTTAAAGATCTCCTCTCTTAGCAATATTCAAATATGTATTACAGTATTGTTAACTATATGCACCATGCTGCAGGTTACACCTGCGGGACTTATCTTGGATCTTGTAACTGGAGGTTTATACCTTTGGAGCCCCTTGGCCCATTTCACCCACCCCCAAACCAACCCCTGCCTCTGACAACCACCAATATGTTCTCCGAGTCTATGAGTTCTTTATTTTTAATCTACATATAAATGCTATAATACAGTATTTGTGTCTGATTTCTTTCACTCAGTAGAATAGCCTCGAAGTCCATCCATGTTGTCACAGATGGCAAAGTTTCCTTGTTTCTCTTGGGAGAACAGTATTCCATTGTAAATCATCTTTATCCGTTCATCCCATGATGGACTTTAAGGTTGTTTCCATATCTTGCCTATTGTGAATAATGCTTCAGCAAACATGGGAGCGCATCCACCCCTTTGGTAACTTGCTTTCATTTCCTTTGGATGTACACTCAGAAGTAGGATTTCTGGATTGCATGACAGTTCTGGTTTTAAGTTTTTGAGGAACCCCCCCATACTGTTCTCCACAGTGGCCGAACTGGTTTACAATCCCACCAAGAACACACGAGGATTCCCTTTTCTCCACATCCCTGCCTATTGTGTTATCTCATCATCCTGATGATAACCATTCATAACAGGTGTGAGGAGATAGTGTGGTTTTGATTTGCATTTCACCAATGATTACTTACTGCTGTTGAATGCTTTATCTTGCACCTGCTGGCCTTTAGGATGTCTTCTTTGGAAAAATATCTATTCAGTTTTCTATGCCCATTTGTAAATCCAATTGTTAGGAGGTTTTGTTTTGTTTGAATATTGAGTTGTATGAGAGGTGCCTGGGTGGCCCAGTCAGTTGAGTGTCTGCCTTCAGCTTAGGTCATGATCTCGGGGTCCTGCTCAGCAAGGAGCCTGTTTATCTCTCTCTCTCTCTCTCTGGCCCTGCTCATGCTCTGCCTCTCTCTCCCAAATAAATAAATCTTTTAAAAAAATGAGTTGTACAAGTTCTTTATAAATTATAGATATTCACACCTTACTATGGGCTTACAAATATTGTCCCCAATTCTGTAGGTTGTCTTTTCATTTGTTGATGGTTTCTTTTGCTGTGCAGGAGCTTTTAAGTTTAATGTAGTCCCATGTGAAGAATTCCCCCCCCCCCTTTTTTTTTTAAAGATTTTGTTTATTTGACACAGAAAGAAAATGCCCAAGCAGGGGGAGCAGCAGGTAGAAGACAGGGAGAGGGAGAAGCAGGCTCCTCACCAAGGAGGGCGTCCAACATCACATGGGCTTGATCCTAGGATCCTGGGATCATGACCTGAGCAAATTCCCAATGGATAGCCACCCTATTGCCCCTATATATTTTTTTCATGTATCTTTTGGAGACATATCTAAAAAATCAATGCTGACACCAGCGTCAAGGAGCTTCTTCCTTATATTTCTTTCAGGAGTTTTATGATTTCAGGTGCTATGTTTAGATCTTTAGTCAATTTTGAATTAATCTAATTTTTCTGTGTGTATTTATTCAGTTTTCCCATGACCATTTGTTGAAAAGACTAACCTTTCCCTACCAGATGTTCCTGGCTCACTTATCAAATATTAGTTGACTGCATGTGTAGGGATTTAATTCTGGGTTCTCCTGTTCTATTGGTCCATGTGTCTATTTTTGTATACTACACTGTCTTGACACTAGCTTTGTGATATAGTTTGAGATCAGGAAATGTGATGCCTCTGTCTTTTATCTGATTTCTTGTGATTTCTTTGGCTCTTTGGGGTCTTCTGTGGTACCATGCACATTCTGAGATGGTTTCTACTATTTCTGTGAAAAATGTCAATAGAGTTTTGATACAGATTGTGTTTAATCTGTAGTTTGCTTTGGGTAGCATGGACTATTTAATATTAAATTTTCATTTCATTTTATTAATGTATCATATTGGTTAATCTGTTTTTGTTGAGCCCTTTTTGCATCCCAGGGATAAATCCCACTTGTCATGGTATGTGATCCTTATAATGAATTCTTGAATTCAGTTTTCTAATATTTTGTTGAGCATTTTTGCATCTATGTTCATCTGGGATATTGGTCTGTGGTTTTTTTCTTTGGGGGTGGTTTTGATATCAGGGCAATACTGGCCTTACACAATGAGTTTGGAATGGTTTCTGCCTCTTGTAGTTTTGGAGCAGTATGAGCTGGATTGGTGTTAAGTTTTCTTTAAATATTTGGTAAAATTGACCAGTGAAACCATCTGGTCATGGACTTACTTTGTTGGGAAGTTTCTAGTTACCAGTTTAATCTCCTTACTAGTAATTAGTCTGTTCAGATTTTCTATTCATGATTCAGTTTTGATAGTTTGTCTTCAGGAATTTATCCATTTCTTCTAGGTATTTTGACATATAATTGTTCATAGTAGTCTCCTGTGATCCTATATATTTCTGTGGTATTGACTGTAACTTCTTCACTTTCATTTCTGATTTCATTTGAGTCCTCTCTTTTTTTTCTTGGTGAGTCTAACTAATTGCTTGTCACTTAAAAAAATTTAAAAAAAAAACAAACCCAGCTCTTAGTGGCTCTCTTCTAAGATTTTTATGGTTTCCTGTCTCACATTTAGGTCCTTCAGCCATTTTGAGTTTATTTTTGTGTATCGTGTAAGAAAGTGGTCCAGTTTGCTCTATTTGTTTCTCAAATCTTTGTGATTGTTCCAACTATCTGATTTGTTCTTTCTTTTTTTAAAGTTTTTATTTTAATTTCAGTTAAACATTCAGTGTTATAATAGTTATTCTAGGTTATTTTTGGTGTAATTGTAAATGGGATTGTTTTTTAAATTTCTCTTTATGCTGCTTCATTATTCGTGTGTAGAAGTGCAACAGATTTCTGTATACTGATTTTGTATCTTTCAACTTTATTGAATTTAATCAGTTCTAATTTTTTGGTGGAGTCTTTGGGGCTTGCTTGCTTGCTTTGTTTCTTTCTTTTAAAGATTCTATTTATTTGGGTTAGAGAGCAAGTGAGCATGAGTGGGGAAGGCGCAGAGAGGCAGGGAGAAGTGGGCTCCCCAGGAGCAGGGACCCCAATTCAGGGCTCAATCCCAGGGTCCTGAGATCATGACATGAGCCAAAGGCAGACACGTAACCGTTTGAGCCACCCAGGCACCCCTTTAGGATTTTCTATATAGCCTCATATCATCTGTAGATAGTGAAAATTTTGCTTCTTCCTTACTGATTTGGATGCCTTTTATTTCTTTATGTTGTCTAATTGCTGGTGTAAGACTGTCAGTACTCTGTTGAATAAAAGTGGTGAGAGTGGGCATCGTCTTATTTCTGGCCTTAGGGTGAAAGCTCTCAGTTTTTCTCTATTAAGTATAATGTAAGCTCTTCATATTTATGGGCTTTATTATGTTATGTTCCCTCTAAACCTACTTTGTTAAGGACTTTTATCATGAATGGGTTTTGTGCTTTGTCAGCTGCTTTTTCTGCATCTATTGAGATCATATGGTTTTTATCCTTTTTCTTATTGATGTGATGTAACACATCGACTGACTTGTGAATATTGAACCATGCTTGCATCACAGTAATAAATCCCACTTGATCATGTTGAATGACTTTTTTTTTTTTTTTTTTTTTTTTACTGTATTGTTGGATTCTGTTTGCTAGTATTTTGTTGAGGATTTTTCCATGTCTGTTCCACAGAGATTGGCCTGTAATTCTTTTTTGTGGTGTCTTTATCTGGTTCTGGTATAGGAATGATACTGGCCTTATAGAATGTATTTGGAAGTTTTCCTTCTAGTTTTTGGAACAGTTTGGGTAGAATAGGTATAAATTCATCTTTAAATGCTTGATCCAATTTTCCTGCGAAGCCATCTGGTCCTCGACTTTTGTTGGGAGTTTTTTATTACTGATTCAATCTCCTTGCTGGTAATTGGTCTGTTCAAATTTTCTATTTCTTCCTGCTTTAGTTTTGGTAGGTTATATGTTTATAAGAATTTATTTCTTCTAGGTTTTCTAATGGTTGGCATGTAGTTTTTCTAATATTGTCTTACAATTATTTGTATTCCTGTGGTGTAGTTTTTTTTCCTCTTTCACTTGTGATTTTATTTATTTGGGTCCTTTCTCTCCCTGTCACTCTCTCTCTCTTTTATGAGTCTGGCTAGAAGTTTATCAATTTTTGTTAGTCTTCTCAAAGAACCAGCTCCTGGTTTTATCAACCTGTTCTATTATTTTTTTAGTTTCTATATAATTTATTTCTGACCTAATCTTTATTATTTCCTTCCTTCTGCTGGTTTGGGATTTTGTTTGTTGTTCTTTTTAGCTCCTTTAAGTTTTAAGAGCTAGGTTGTTGCAGATTTTTTTTCTTGCTTCTTAAGGTAGGCTCATATTGCTATGAACTTTCCTCTTCAAACTGCTTTTGCTGCATCCACAAGATTTTAGATGATTGTGTTTTATTTTCATTTGTTTCCATGTAAGTTTTGATTTGGAGGCTGGGGTTTTAAAAGTCAGCTGCCTCAGTACTGGGTGAGCCTGGAAGGTGATTGATAGCCTGGTCCCTGCCCTTAAAGAGACAATAGCCTGAGAAGAGGCAACATAGGAGCACAGTTTACACAGTGGGAGGGAGGGAGATCTGTATATACTGATTTCAGAGCATGTTGGGGATACTTCTCTTGGAACAAAGGAACTGGCAGGTGTCCTTTTGCTTCCCCAACCCAGCATAAAAACAGAGCCACCTGTGGGAGTTGGTGCTACAAAGACATTTGTTACATAACTTGCTAGCAGTGTGTCTCACCCATAAGTTTTCCTGAGGACTCACCCAGTCCAAGCCTGCTGGCCTGAGACCTGGGCTTTGCTACACTCTGTGCACCCCACCCAGCTGCCATGTGCACAGATACCATGTGCCCTAGCCACTATGCTCCATGCCCCACCACTATGCACAGAGAATATGTGCTATACTCAGGCCTGGATGCACAGATGTCACTCACCCCTGGCTACTACCACTACCATGCTCCACAACTCCGGCTACTGCAGCACTTCAGGGTATCTGGCCTGGGACTAGTGGCTCAGGGCCAATTTTGCTAACACCCTCCCTTGACACCCTTCTGCAGTCACACTCCCCCTCAGAGGTGGTCAGCGTGTGTCTCACTAACATCACAGAGAGCAAGCACAGCCCACAACAGGTAGAGAGTCAATGCAGACATCAGGACTGAAAGGAAAATTGACTTAATGCAATTGAGAATGCAATCAAAACACATGGGAGATTCTTCTGAAGCAAGATCCCATTGAAGGGAGTCACCTTTTTAAGCCAAGTGGCTTGCTCAGTGATCTTCTGTAATTGAGTTTCACTTCCCAAGAAGTGTTAATCCAGATATAGCAAGTGATGTTAGCCACAGCACAGACTCCTCCTTGCTTAGCTAAAAGATAATCAAGAGCTATCCTGTTACCAACTACAACGTTTGGCCAAAAGTCTAAGGAGCTTTATTGGGCAGCTATTGCTTTAGCAGATTTTTCAGTAACTTCAAGAATTATGAAGTTCCTGATTATAGTCTCATGTACATTTATCTTTAAACAGGGAAGTAGGGACAAGCCAGGAGTGCATCCTGAAAACCTGTTAGTAGGTCTTTTCTAACATGATTATGTAGCATCAGGGCAGTTGATCAATGGGATATCTTACTTTGCTTGTGGAAAGTTAGGGGTAGATTTTCTCAGTGTTTCAAATATTGTTCTCTGTGTTGTTCCAATGGCCTGGGAGGTAGAGAGGAAGGCATTATCTTTCCAGGGCAATGCCAGAGTAAAGGGAAAGAACAAATATTTTAATATTCAGTTAAAGTAGAAAATCTTTATCTGTCATCTTGGGTAGAAGCAGTCTACCCCAATGTCAGCTGCTTCTCTTCCTCATCTATTTGATGTGGAGTTCTTCAGTATCTATTCAGGACCTGATGCCAGGTGAAGACTTGTTCAATTATGAGATCTTTATCCAAGGCTCAGTGCTTTCTAATATTGCAGCCTTGTCAGTGGTCAGGATCACTTGGTAAGGTACTTTCCAATGAGGTTTGAGGGCTGTTTTTCTCTGATATCATTTCCAGAATATCCGATCACCAGGCTTCACACTATTGACCAACAGGATCCTTTAAACTGGAACCCAAGAAGTTGTCTTTAATCTGTTGATGACAGGCTTTGATATAAGACGTTAAAGATTTATCACAGCTGGTCATGTTAGCATGAGATAGTAAGAGATCAGCAGAAAGTTGTATAGCAATAGACATTGGTCTGTCAGTGGCTGTCCTGCATGGAAAGAGTTTGTTTCCCAAAGGGGATACTGATTATAGCCAGCAAGACTAAAAACAATAGCTTAGGCCAGGGAAGTCTGGTAGCTTCGGCAAGTTTACTACTTTTAAGTCTGAGGATCCCATCAGTTCTCTTGACTTTGCCTGAAGATTGAGAATGAGAGGGACAGTGGTTTTTCCAAGAAGGTTGCTAGGTCTTTGTTAAGGCTCATAGAATAGGCTCTGTGAACTGGGCGCCTCGATCACTGTAGTTTGAGGAAGGTATGCCAAGTGGGAAACATTCTCTTAACAGTTTCTTTTTTTTTTTTTAATTATTTATTTTTGATAGTCATACAGAGAGAGAGAGAGGCAGAGACACAGGCAGAGGGAGAAGCAGGCTCCATGCACCGGGAGCCCGACGTGGGATTTGATCCCGGGTCTCCAGGATCGCGCCCTGGGCCAAAGGCAGGCGCCAAACCACTGCGCCACCCAGGGATCCCCTCTTAACAGTTTCTTTGCCACCGTGAGGACAGCAGCCTTGCATTAGACAAAGCTTCAATCCATCCAGGATTGTTATGTACAGTAACAAGAACATATGGGTAACTCATACTAAGTGGCAGTTGAGTGAAGTATAGGTACAGGTGTTCAGGGGGTCCAGAAGGAGGCCTGAAGCCTCTGGGAACAAAACCAGTTTTTCAAGGATTATGGATCTAACAGGTCAGACATTGTTGGTAGAGCACTCAGAAAATTTTATAGGATTCTCTCTGTCAATGTCTATTCATAACTGGAGTCCGTTTAAGTGCACGATGGTGGGCGAAGGAATGCAAAAACTGAAAAACGGGGTTTGTCATGGTGCCAGGAAGAGCTAAGTGGTTATCTTGGGTTTCCCAAAGCCCTGACTGCTAGAGCCATCATTCACTCATCTTATTTTCTGACTCAGGAGCACACCATTGCCATACTAAAAGGACATCAGAATGGCAAAAGTCTGGCAATGAGGGGCCATTTCTTACAGAAGGAGAATGGACTTCACGCTACAATCTTAGTTCTATATAAATACTATATAAAGGAGGCTTAGAATTACTTATGGACAATGTTTTCCATATAATGTACAGATCAAATAAACCTAATTACCCCATATAATTTACATATCAAATAAACCAAATTACTTTAACAAAACTGACTGGAATATTCCAGGTCAAAAAGATTTCTCTTAGAGTTTGATTTTGCAAAGTTTGGGGAAAAAATGTCAAAAGTTTTAAAAATGTTTGCCTAAATTGGATCACAGATTATCACAGAATTTAATAATTTAAAGATAAACCTTCACAATCTGTTACCAAAACCAGACCAGAAGTCCAAGAATACTGTCTTTTTAACAGAAAGAAAACCAAGTTCTAAATTTACACCAGCTTACTTCTGATATTAGAATTCATTTTATTTTTTTATTTTTTATTATTTCTTTTAGAATTCATTTTAAAATAATTTTAATCTTAGCCAGCTTGACCACACATTAAAGATTCCTTTTCCACACACTTGCTCAACTTTCTTTTTTACACTGATTTTGTCCTGTTTTCCCTCTCTAAATAATCACACTCACTTTATGACAAAATTGCTTTCTTTTCCCTCAACAACAAAAAAGTGTATTTCCATTTCTCATACCTTCTCTTACTGAAAACAAATCCTACTTTCCTGGCATACAAAGATATTTTCCTTATTGAGTAGACTTAATTCGTATATTATTTTGAATTCTTAATCCATAGAAACCCCAATGTCTACTGAAAATAAGAATGACTGTAAACTGTTTTACTAGCATTCTTTAAATTTGCAAATTTATGAATATATTTCATAATTTTTGGAAACCTATGCCTGTTTCTATTTTCCAATATCTTTTCTCTGTATTAAGAAGCCAAAAGTAGATAAACTTTTTTTTTTTTTAATTTTTATTTATTTATGATAGTCACACACAGAGAGAGAGAGGCAGAGATACAGGCAGAGGGAGAAGCAGGCTCCATGCGCCGGGAGCCCGACGTGGGATTCGATCCCGGGTCTCCAGGATCGCGCCCTGGGCCAAAGGCAGGCGCCAAACCGCTGCGCCACCCAGGGATCCCCAAAAGTAGATAAACTTATGTACAGTAAATGTTGCATTATTTTATTGAGAAATGATCTAGATTTTTCAATGAATTTAACTTTTTTTTTTAAACAAAGATGCTACTTTTAAGTAATCTTTACACCCAATATGGGCTTGAACCTACAATCTTGAGGTCAAGAGTTGCATGTTCCACTGACTGAGCCAGGCCAGGTGTCCCATAGATTTTCAATAAATTTAACTTAACTCATTTAGCAAAACTTCAATATTTCAAATATGTAAGATCCAGGAAACTATTTAAAAAGCTTACAGAAAAAATTTTTTATTCCATCTACTTGTTCTTAACATTTATGTCTAGGTCACCTATGAAAACGTACCAAATGCCTTTTCTCTATTGAGATAATGTTATGGTTACAGATACTTAGCAAATGTTTTTTCACCTGTATCTGTTAAATCAGTTTTTTTTAAACATTAAATGATCTTAATGCTTCTGCAATTCTCACTAGTTATGTATTACATATAAGCACATTGTACACACACAGAGATTTATTCATGGGTTTCCTATTTTATAGGATTTTTGCGTCCATGATCATAGGAAATATTTGGTTGTAATCTTTCTTGTAATGTCTTTGTCAGGTTGTGGCCTCCTCGCAGTGCATTTTGGGTTCACAAAATATTCTTGTCTATTTTCTGGGGTTACTTGTATTATTTATTTCTCAGTGTTTAGAAGTATTTGCTAGTGAAGTCCTGAAGAACTTTCTTTGAGGGAAGGCTTTAAAGTATTGATTAAACTTTTTAAATGGATTTAAGATTTTCTTGTATCAGTTCTGCATTATTTTTCAAATAATTAGTTCATCTAATTTTTAAAATTTATTGCCATAATAGTAATATCCTCATTTCTTAAATATCTGGAGAATTTATAGTATGTCTTTTCCTAATTTTTTCAGGTTTTAGATTTTATTTATATTGAAGTTACTTAACAGAACATGTATTATTAGTTTGAGGTAAAATTCAGTGATTTATCCATTGCATATAACATCCAGCAGTCAGTATATCAAGTACCCACCTTAATGTCCGTCACTCAATTAATTGCCTCATGCTCCCAACTCACCTCCCCTTTAGCAACTGTTTGTTTCCTATAGTTAAGAGTCTTTTATGGTTTGCCTCCGTTACCTTATTTTTTCCTTCCCTTCCCCTACGTTCATCAGTTGTTTCTTGAAATTTGACAAGTGAGATCATATGGTACTTGTCTTTCTCTGACTTATTTCGCTTAGCATAATGCCCTCTAATTCCATCCACGTCATTGCAAATGGCAAGATTTCAATCTTTTTGATGGGTAAGTAATATGCCATTGTGTATAAATACATCTTTATTCTTAATCTTATTTTTTTCTTAATCAGTCTTATTAGAAGGTTTATCAATTTTATTAGTTTCTGTCAATGAATAAACTTCCGGATCTGCTTTTTTCCTATTATATATCTATTTCCTTTTTCTTAAATTCTTAACAGTTCAGTGTTTTTTAGTATATTCAGAATTATGTATCCAGATTTATATATTCATCATGATCTATTCTAGAACATTTTTATCACCCCCCCAAACTCCATATACATTAGCAGTTATTCTCCGGTTATGTTCCTCTACTCCATTTATCCTCAAACCCTGGGGGCTGCTAATCGCATTGCTGTCTCTATGGCTTGCTCATTCTGGACATTTCACATAAATTGAATCGTATAATAAATGTTTTTTTTTGTGATAGTTTCTTTATCCTATTTTAAAGTTTTCAGTTTCACCTATGTTGTAGTGTATGTCAGTAATTAGTATTTTTTTGTCAAATATACTCAGCTGTATGTATATACTATATTTACCCATCATTTGATGGACATTTAAGGTTGCTGCCATTTTTGGGTATGAATAACTCACTATGAATGTCCACAAAAAAGCTGTTGTGTAAATATGTTTTGTGTAATTGTAGCTAGGATTGAATTGCTAGATGATATGCTAATTCTGTATTTAACTTTCTGAGAAACTACCAACTATTTTTCTAAAGTGACTTTACCACTTCACATCGCCACCAATGTGAGGGTCCCAATTTCTCTACGTCTTTGCCAACAATAGTTCCCATTTTGATTTTAGATGTCCTAGTAGGTGTGAAATGGTATTTTGTGGTTTTGATTTGATTTTCCTTAAGGATAAATTATGTTGAGCATCTTTTCATGTTTACTAGATGGATAGCTGTATTTCACCTTTGGAGATACAGGTCTTCAAATCATTTGCACAATGAAAAATACTTATTTGAATTATGAATTCTTTACACATTCTAGACACAAATTCCCTATGATACATAGGATTTTGGAATATTTTTCTCCCATTCTATGGGAGAATTTCTGAATGAGATCCATTCACACACAACGGTTTTAATTTTGGTGAAGTCCAGACAATCCTTTTGTATTTGGTATTTTGAGAAAACCATTGCTATGGGCTCAAGGTCATGAAGACTTCTGTTTCTTCTGGGAATTTTATGGTTTTAGCTTCTACAATTAAGATCTCTGATCATTTTATGTTTTGTATATGGTGTGAAGTAGGACTACAAAATCTTTCTATTGTATGTATCTCCTTTTCTCTTATTTTCTTTGGTTTACTTTGAGACGAAAGCCTAGCTTTCCAATTTCCAAACCTTTAATAATATATTTAAAGCCATTCATTTCCCTCTAAGCATTGCTAGTTACATCTGTAATTTTTGCTATTTCATTTTCATCATGATTCAGTAAAACATGTTCTAACTTCCACTTTCTCTTCAACCATTGGGTTATTTAGGAGTGTGCTGCTTAATTTCCAAACTTTTGGGGGTTTTTCTAGACTGCTTTATGGCCCAGCATATAGTAGCATATAGTCATCCACTCTTGCATGTGTAAAGAAAACATATCTAGAGTTTTATGTATAGTGTCCTGTATCTGTTGCTTAGACTGAGCCAAGGTCCAGTCCTGTGAGTAAAGACTCCTCCAGTCTCCCAGCTGAGTATCCAGATTGAGAAGGAGACCAGCACTCCCCATTGTGCTCTGTTTATACTTCTCGGCCACAGAGGAATAAAATAACCATTTGTAAAACAATTGTTTTATGCCATGAAGTTTTTGGGATGGTTTGTTATATAACAATCATAAAAAGTATATGCTGTTTTGTAGGCTCAATGTTTATGAGAAAATCTATGCTTTTTCATAATCCTATGGAATTTGGGACCAGAGTTAGCACAATGTGTTTTATGTACATTTAGAAGTAGCTAAGATTAACAACAAAAAGACATTGCACAGCTGTAATTCTAGTAGCTAGTATCACATGCCTGAACATAATGTCACCAAAAAGCATACATAAAGTCTTGTGTCACGTTTTTCTTATGCTAAAGCCTACTTATATTAGCATTAACATCTATAAAAATAAAATTTAAAGAAAACCCCAAATGAATTCAGAGCATATATTTAGCTAATTTTACCTGAAGGTAAAATTCTTTTTTTTTAAAGATTTTGTTTACTTATTTGAGAGAGACAGAGAGCTGGAGCAGAGAGAGAAAAGCAGACACCCCACTGAGCAGGGAGCCCAATGCAGAGCACAATCCCAGGACCCTGAGATCATGACCTAAGCTGAAGAGTCACGCTTAACCACCTGAGCCACCTAGACACCCTAAAATTCAGTTCTTAAATTCCTAAGAGGACACTTAACACTTATTGGGATGCCTGGGTGGCTCAGTGGTTGAGCACCTGGGGAGCCTGCTTCTCCTTATGCCTCTGCCTCTCTCTGTGTGTCTCTCATGAATAAAATCATTAAAACAAAAACAAACCCAAAAACCAAATACTCCTCAAGTGAAGGAAAGAAAGTATTTCTGGCTATTCACACTTCAAAACTGCTGGGCAACAAACTTAGTGAAATACAGTAATCTCTCCCTAAAATACACAGGATGGGGCTTCTGTCACTGTCTCCTCAGGGTCTAGTGTTCCTGGCTATTTAGAACTCTCAGGTTTGGTCTCCTTTCCAGGGTGTTACTGTTCTCAGGATTGCTGGGCAGAAACACTGTAAAGTATTCGTTTCCTTTGAGTCACTAATATAAAAAATGCAAAGCTACAGTTAAAGAAAAAAAAGTGTTTATTTAGACCATCCACCAGGATCATAATAAATAATGCAATATACTAATGTAATAACAGATGTTCTCATGCACTTATCACATAAATATACAAGAAAGCTGGCTTACAGGGCTGCTGGGACAAATTTGGAAAAGTGTATTTGGCAATACAGTAAAAGTTAACAGTGTTAAGACTATCAAATAGATTCTCTTACCTATCATTTTTTGAAATACATCCTCTATATCAGTGAATAAATGGTAATGTTCCCTTATAGTTTCTACTTTTTATAAACATGCCAGAGCTAAGCCAATTGGCAAAGAATCCAGGTTGATAATTTATCAGTATTCCTAATGGAAACCAGATTTTAGAGAAGAAATAACAAAGATTTAACTTTTGTGCATTTCAGCGTGGAAGCTGATAGACTGCAAGCCAGAATCACTGAAACCATAAAATGTCTGATTGAAATAAAAACCCAATGTATAAGTTTATAAATAGTAACTTTGATACTCAGTATACAAATGCTCTAGAGTATTAGGATGTTTATAATTTGATAAATGATCAATTATCTGTAAAAGTGATGAAGTCGGATTAAAGCTTAATTTTGCTAGTAAATTTCACATTGAGTTAAAATAGGGTAACCTTTAACATAAAGCTTTAAAACAAATAATTTAAACATATCTTAAACACTGAAAAAGTGTTTTGTTATTTACAGTTAATTAGTGATACCAGTGTATAGCTTAATGTAGCCAACCGCCAGTCTTGCATCCCTTTCAACATCTGCTATTACAATCTTCCTTATAAATACTTAGGCAAATTAGTTTAGTGAAGGAGAGCGATCTGTGGTCCACAGTAATTCAATGTATGGCCATTTGGTTTGGAGACAACGTTTAATAGGAGTGTCATCTGTTTGTAGCATGGGATCTTCAAAACCCATAACAACGGCTGTCCCTTCAACGTACATTACCTGTTGAACAAAGAAAGCCACAAAAATCAACCGATATTCTTAGCAGATTGAAGGATATAAAATTTCTCATGGGCTAGCAAACACCGCACTGTGTATTGTTTCATATGGAACTTTAATTTTATTTCAATAGAAATTTTGTAAACAAGACGGTGATATACATTTTAACTGAGAGTATATTAGCAGTTGACTTTTAAATTTTAAGATCATAATTTAAAAAAAAAAGCATATTTGAACCCTAAAATACATGCAGGTTGTTTCTTATAAAGGAAAAATCATCCTTTAATTAACATATTCCAGTTGGAAAAAATATTTATATAACATTTAGTTCTCACTGCTTTAATATGGAGGCCCTTGGAATGGTCATGCTGCTGCATGAGAGGAGAAGCTGTAACAGAAATAGAGTCCTCCTTTAGAGGAGGACTTCATTTTCTTTCCATTTAAAAGTGTAACTTTCCGGAGCTGGAAGCAAACTGAATGTTTGTCATGAAATTTACTATTATAATTGTGAAATGCTATTCATGTGTACTCAGTACTCATGAGAAATCATGGAGAAAAAATTAAGGGTATCAGGACATAAACAGATAAGTAGAAAAAGCCTGGCAGATAAAACTAGCCCAGGTGGTTTATGTATAGTGGTGATGATCATACAAAACGTACATGGGCAGGTGGATATTGGAAACCAGTTTTATTCTGATTTAATTTGCAACAATAAACTTTCAGAACTCTCTATGAAATAAAATATACTAATTCCCTAACTCATTGTAAGGGCTCACGGTGTACATTAGGTAAGTCAGTCATTAATTTCTCTTTGTAGGGAGAGAAAATTCCAATTATATACGTTAAATACAGACTGCTTTCCTCTAAAGTATCTATATTTTTATATATTCAGTGTTTGGTACACGATTATAGTTATGTTCTTCCAATATAAAAGCTAAGCTATTTGACTAAGGAGCCCAAAGAAACAACTTTACTGGCTTTAACTGGGGGTTTCCATAAAAACACATTTGCATCTTTATTTTCATTAATAGAGTACTTTCTAGTTGTGATGAAATAAATTTGGTATAATAAAACTACAACTCACGTTATCAACTCCCCACAGCACAATTTCCTTTTCTGAAAAATCGCCCATAAAGAATTTAATTCCAGTTATTACAATTATCAGATAAAACAGGACCTATTTGATAGGCAAAACCTGATTTAAAATATCTGTACAGCCAAGATGTATGTACCAAAAAATGCATGGACATGTAATTACTTTGTCCTGGTGAAATTATTGTCCCAAAACTCCAATGCAGCTCTCAATGACTAACATATACTGATCAAATCAAAACATAACCTGTTCTAAAATATATTGTAATTATAAATAGAATAGAGACTCTTGGAATATTTTATGGGAATCAAACCTTGTTATATACTCATATTTACCAATTAAGATAAAGACAAATTACTCTGAAAGACCATACCTTCTCATTATAATTTGACTGCTTCAATCCATTGTAGTGATAGACAGTAAATGACTCTGGACCACTGGAGCCCTATTATAAATAAAATATTAGAATTTTAAATTATATTTTTATGATAGGCAATTTATAATTAGCAGTTGAAAGGAAAATGCAGATTTCTTAAATCCTTACCCTTTGGTTGGGGAATATTTTGATAAAGCAAGAAGCCTTAAGACTTTATCTACTAGAAAACCTAAAACTAAAATAGTTGCTTCTGGGGAAAAGAAGAAAGTGGAAAAGTATTTTTTTAAAGGACAGGGTTCAAAAACACAAAAATATTTCCTAAAATCTTACCTCTTTTTTATTCCTGGTTGTAAATAATTTGTTCCTCTCAGTAAATACATAAGAGCAGTAATGTCACTTTTCGTCAGCCTGCAAACAACATCTAGGTACCAGTATTTTCCATTTGGCTCACAATATTGAATTAGGGGTTTCCACCCTTCTCCCCCATCTAAATATTGTCAGTTTTTAGGTAGTGAAAAGAGCCTTATGGGAATGAAAATGCAAAATTATAGTGCTTGAAGTCTTTATTGGATATTATTAAATTACTATTTTATTAAATTTGTTATTCCTACTGCCTTAACCTTTGTTCCCAGTTAGCTAAAGATCAAGTTCAATTCTCTTAACTTGGCTTTAAGGTCATTCATGGTCTGGCCCCACCAAAAAGGTACCAGGCTCCAGTGATTTCTCTTTGATTGATACGAGGATGCATGTGGGACAAAAGCTGGTCCTGCTCCTCCTCAGAATTTGTTCCATTTTTTTGGAACTAAGAGAAGAGAGGTGTTGGCAAGGGTGGCTCCAACTTTGTAGGAGGCTTGCTGCTTCAGTTCTTGAACGCCTGTAAGCTATTCCTTGCAGTTCTTTCCTTGCCCTCCCACTTCAGTCATTTCAGGCTGTCATCTGCAACCAAGAATCCTAAAATACAGAACCTAATCTACCTTTACTACTCAATTGTCTGAATTTTCTGTTTTAGGCAAACCTATTAGTCATCTTCCCATGAAAAGACTTTTTGTTGTTGGCTCTTTGCATATTCATTTTTTTAAAACCCCTTGAAAATTGAGAAAGATCTAATCTAAGCTTTTGCTTTCTTGTTATCTATCAAAATGCTTTACAAAACATAGAAAAATCAGTAACTTGGTCATTTTCTTAATTGTACACATGAGTTGATGGAATTAGTTTCTTAGATAATGAGCTATTATCAGAGTTAATATACTTTATTTTACTGGAATGGATACACAATTTATATTCTTTAGTTCCAGTTATTAACAGTTGGCACAAAATGCTAAAATATCAACAGAAGGTGGTTGTAACATACTGGCGAACTACCGACCCTGGACTCCTTAGTCAGCCACCGTCTGGCTATCTGACCTCAAGCGGTTTTCTAAAATGCTCTAAAGCCTCAATTTCCTCATTGCCAAAATGGGGGAGCGGGGGGAGGCGGCAGCGGCAGGGAATAGTACCTAATTTATAAGGCACACAGTAGCCAATGCATAGTTATGGGCTTAAAAGATGGCAGTTGCTTCTGCGATTCTTATAAACAAATTGCCTTGAAATGCTTCTCTGTATTTCTCTCCTTGAGGCCAAGAAATGCTCTTCCCTAGCACCTACTTTAAGCATTTGTAGAGATTACAGAAGTTAGATAAATATTCTCCTGGCTGTCCTTCTGACCCCAGTTTTGCAACTTTACTGAGTTTCACTAAATTGGTCTGTTGGTACAAAGCGTTATACAGAGGACCTCAGTGGTGTGGGCTATGATCAAAAGAGACGTGTGACAGAAAGTTGAGCATGTGAGTAAGCGGGAATGTGAGGTCTTCCTCTGGAGGGTGTTTGATTGGGAAGGGACCTGAGGACTTGCATTTCTAACCAGCTTTTGCAGATTACACTTGGAAAGACCAGGGGACTAAAATTCTCTTTAATTAGCTCAAGGAATACAATGTAAAAAACTGTTTCTTGAACTAGTAAGTTCTTAGGATAATTACAAGTACTATCTTGTGATGAATTACATCTAACATGCAGATTTCCAAAAGAGGTGGTAACTATCCCACTTTTATATTTCCCAAGCACTTTTCTAAATCTGCCCCTAAAATCAGTGCTGTAATTTTTAATTTAATGCTATAAATTTACTCAACACTTATAAGATATGTAAAACACATTGTTATATTCCAAAAAAGAACTCTGAAAAAACCCTAGTAGTTGGGAGTGTGAACAAACAGGACATCACAATCCAGTAGTCATTTTATTTTTTTCATGAAGCATTTACTAAAATCTAAAGAAGTCTAGCTATCTTGTGATATACTTTTTGAATTTACCTCACTTTCTTTACTCAACACCAACCATAACAGATCCAGATTTAGAAAATATGGGCTCTCTTTTAATTACCAAGATTAAGTGTAACATTGTCTATTCTGTTAAAGATAATAATTTGGTATTTCAGGTTTCAATTAAGACATATCCTGACATTTTCCCTCTGTCACTTTGCTGCTTGGCCTCTCTATAAGAGAGGCAATACAGAAATTGGCATTTCTATTAAAACAATGATCTTTAACTTAAACCATGATGGTATCTGAGGAAATGATCCCATTATGCCTGGCCTAAAGCATCTGGTTTAGCAGTAAAGTCCTTCACTGAGCTAGGAAACATGAAGAAAATAATTGGCTTGGTCAATGATGTAGATGTAACTCAGGAGATTGAGACTAGCTCCTATCAAAGCCCTGTTAGAAGACATGTCCTAATATGAAATAGCACAGCTCCACTCAGAGGTTCTCCTTTTACTCTAAAATTCTCCTGGAACTTTGTCATCTCCACTACTTACGGACTCTTCAAATATATTCAAAGCTCCAAGAAAGATACATACCATCTATGATAACAGTGACCCGAGAGAAGGAAAATAGGGTTCAGGTGGATAAAGAGGATCTTTCTCTTTTTATTACACATATTTCTGAATATTATCCTTCCTTTAGAGAAACAGTACCATAATGTGTGTATACTGGTGTATGTACACTCTTCCACCACCTCCTCCTCAGAAATTTTGCATTATTGTATTATAGCACGCATACCCTTCTATCCTCTCTGTATGGGAAAATATTTACATCATAACAGTGCTTTCTTCGTCTTCTATGTGCATGTTAGAACATCTTACATGAGTAGGAAAAAAGTGAAATAATCACAAAAAGCTCATCCCAATAGAACAAAACATTAAATAGATTTATTTCTTCAACTATGTTACCTGATCGGGAAAAAATTCTTGAAGGAATGGACCCAATAATATGATTCCTAATCCTTCTGGATCTAATTTATTCTTCATGAGATTTATACTATGGGAGGAAAAAAAAAAAAAAAGAAAAACAGTGGATACCAAAGGAGAAAAAGCTTATTTTCCTTCTTTCATAAAGATTAAATTACTAGTACTATAACACATCTGCCTGCCAAAAATCTTAAGAGCTGTTCTTTTTAGACCCTTAATGACAAATACACAGGAATGACATCTAATTTGCCAAAACTTGGGTATTTTTAAACCAGAGTACTCTGTTACTATTTAGAATTTAAATTATGATGATGACTTTGGAACATTGTCCCTTATTAGGTAAAGTAATTTTAAAAAGCTTGGCTTGTAAACGCAGGCTTATAAACTCCCAAAGGCAATTCTCCTTGTTAAATTCAGGCATACACCTATGAAGCAAATGAGGCATTTAACTTAAACCTTGGTTTTTAAGCTCAAAGAGGAAAAGAAGACAGTGTCAAAGGCAGTGGTCTGTCAGGTAATCAAAAACATCTCCCAAAAGGCTACTTTCAGAAACCAAATGTGAAGGTAGCTTAAAATTCTTAGATAATGTAACCTGAAGAGTGAAGAGGAAAGACTATTGTTGGAGAGCTGAGGCCTAGTGAAAGCAATGAGTGGCACATACTATGTTGTTCTGGGAGCAGCCTATGGTGAACAGTGCTTTGCTTAGCCTTGCCATTTAGGTGGAGCCAAGGCTGGTGAAAGGGGTTATGTGTGACTAGAAAGTAGGCAAGAGTTGTAAAAATGAAAACGGCCTTTGCAGAAAATTTTCATTTTCCATGTTCTCTCCCAAATTGTACATGCCAGGTTAACTATTCCTTGTTATGCAACATGCAAAGGATATGACAGTTGAGCGGGTCTGAGTATGGGCTGCGGGTTAGGATATGAAGGCAAGGTCATATTTAATGCATTTAATTCATTAATCCTAATGTGGTCCTGCTAGTTTATAGGCCATCACATAGCATAAATGTGACTAGGCCAAAACACAGAATGAAGAACTCAGTCCAATTTGTCAGCTACTTCTAAAAAAACAATCTAACTCAACTGGACCTACTTTATATTTGAAGGTATTTCATGTATTCTGATTAAAAAAATGAAAAGTAGGTGATATATAGCCATATATGTAAGAATTTGAGAAAAAAACTTTTCTTTTTTCTTAAGAATTGTGAATAACCAGAATTACTGGAGTTTAATTCTCTTTTGCATATTACAATGATATAAACAAGATGGCCTTTACTTGGAAAACTGTTAAAAAAAAATTTTACAAAAACCGTAATTCCAAAATATATAATTATGATTATAATATTTATTAGACAAGTTCAACTCTCTGAATTGACTTCCTCCTCAAGTTGGAAACAACTGTCTATTCAATAATGCATAATATCAGAGCTCTAGGTAGTAAGAGTTAGACAAACTAACTCAAATGTGAGCAATTTGAAAATGTTTGCTTCATACTTTCTTTTTTTTTTTTTAATTTTATTTATTTTTTCATGATAGTCACACAGAGAGAGAGAGAGGCAGAGACATAGGCAGAGGGAGAAGCAGGCTCCATATAGGGAGCCCGATGTGGGATTCGATCCCGGGTCTCCAGGATCGCGCCCTGGGCCAAAGGCAGGCGCCAAACCGCTGCGCCACCCAGGGATCCCTGCTTCATACTTTCAAAGAAAATACACCAAACTATTTAAAAACAGAATAGGATCAACTATATTAGGTTTGATGATGCTTTTGCTGAATCCTTTCCTTCAGTGTTTTGTAAGCTCAAATCTGTTCATCACATAACTTTTCAGACTAAAAAAACAGGGCAGAAAAAGGAAAAGTTAGCATAGATCATAGGTGATCTTTATATCGATTGCTCAAATACAAAAATATATCCTCTTAATGAGAAAGATTTTGTCATGGATAACAAAAAGCACAAATTTATGAAAGAAGTTATAGATGTATCAATGTACAAAATATAAAAGAATGAAGAAGACATGATATTAACGTTTGACAGTACTGAAAACTAAATTCTCTAACACACTGGGGGCTGCTCACAAAGGTTTTAGCCAATTTAATGATACAGAATGTCCAGTGTCTCTGATCAATGTCTTCATCTTTAAGATGAAGTCAGAAACTTGCTGGCTTTCTAAGACGGGCAACTAGCAATACAGACATTACAGTTAACTGTCATTACTTTCACCTATGCACAAAATTTTAAAAAATGGAAAAGATTTTGTAGCAAGAAAAACAGTGGGGAAAGGAGCATTTTCAGTATGTTGAGTCTTTGCTATAAATACTCATCAGTTTGATTTCTTCCTAAATCTTTCTTTATATAAAGGACTAAGCTAAAAAAAAAAAAAAAAAAAAAAAAAAGGACTAAGCTTCCTCTATGCAGGTTTAGACTTTTTTAAAAAGGCAAAAATGTAATGTTTTAAATTTAATGGAAATCTTTTTGAATCAGTTAAATAATACTTCCTACTGCTTACTATTCAGGATCTGAAACAAGGTCCAATGCTTTCATCACATCTTCTAGAAGTGAATCAGGTATGAATCCATTATCTGGGGGGGAAAAAAAAAAGCATTAGCATCTTAGAGTAAGAGTTTGCTTCAAGAAATGCTATGAAAAAAATCACCTAAGAGGCAACTGTGCCTATTATTAGATGCTCTCTTCTTTTAGTTTTCTTGGGAACAGAGGCACAGATTTAAAGTCAAATTACTCCTTAAACAGGCTTATATATTTCAATGATAAAAGTGTTTTTCTATTTAAAGTGATAATTATTTAGCAAGTTAGGTACATCTTTGATTAAAAATGTGAACCTTTAGATTCCCTTTAACAAACTGAATTAGAGTAAGTCTTTACCAACAAATTCCTTTAATTATAATGTCAATGATAATGTTCTTTTTGAGAGAATGTTTATGATGTGCTGTTATTTATGTTATTATGTTATCTGATAGTATAAGACATGAGCTACCCCTGTAAAGAACTTGATTTAAATAAAAGCCATGGATTTAATGGGAAAAATTCAAGTTGAAATTCAGAACAGAATCAAAGGGTTGATGAAGACTAGTTTATGGAAATATTCCTTTTCTTGGGCTTGCTGAGGAAATAGTATTGGGAAAGGGCCCAAGCTTGGATGATGCAATAGCACTTGACACACAAAAAAAGGCGTGTAGGGCCATTGAAATCAGTTTTAACAAGCAAATTCATTCCCTTAAATGTGCAATGCCTGAGTTTCTTTACCCATTTACTCATTCCTGGAGACTGTTTCAGCTTTAAATCAACTTTGCAACAATATCCTTTTCAGGAATTAGATAATTTAAAAACAAAGTCTTGTCATGGAGAACAAAATGTACAAGCTTCTATAATCCAGAATAAAATGGAGTTGTTCTTTTGGGATGTAGCAAGTACTCTAGCAGAAAGGATATAAAGAAGTTAAGGTTTTAAAGTCTTAAGCCTTGTAAGCAGATGCTTTCTCATTTGAAGAAAAACTGGACTTGACAAAAAGGCAAAGAATCATTGGAGATAATTAAAAATGTACAATTTTTAAAAGTGAAGGCTTAATACCAAATTTTCCAGTTACCAATACTTTGAGGCACAGAGAGTAAAGAACTTGTTTAAAGGTACTTGTGAAAATATTCAAGCTTTGTAAGCCTAACTTTGATCAGTTTAGAAGGCAGAAAATTCATTTGTTTAGTTAAGTCACAGCTAAAACCTCAACACTCTTTGGCCACGAGATAACAGGCACAATTCTCTGCACTGGTTTTCTTGTTTTGGGGGTTATCATGTATATCCACCTGATAGAAACAGTCTGATCTCTTCTTTACATAAGTAGAGACTCAGCTTCCACCCCCAGAAGAAGCTAACTGGCCATACAAAGTACGCAAACAGCAATGAGGAAAACAACCTTCTTCACTCAAACACGATTAACCTCAAGCATAAACATTCCAACATATTTTTAAGATACCTAATGAGTATCTTAAGCACAGACATTCTGTAGAACGACAATAACTACCAACCCAGTGATTATGCACAAAATGTAGACAGTATTTTAAAATTAGACTGTAATGCAATGTTCATAATATACCATAATATACCAAAGACTTTTACTATACCCCTGATCAGAAGAGGCAATTTTGATGTTACTTTATTCTTGAATCATACCAAATAAAGTATCAGACAAATTCTTTACAAAGTCTGAAAGTAGATGAAGCTTAGGATATCTAGTAGTTAAACAACGAATTCCTGAGAGACGATGGAAGTAGAGATACCATGATACCTTGGTACCAAGAGCAGAAGAAATACCAGTGAGGACCATTTGCTGACCAGTCATGCAGACCTAAGTAGTGCTCTAGAGCTTGGACACATTGATAACTTAACCAGATGAACATAAACAGATTTCCAGAGGCTTTAAAGCTCAGAAGAATGGGGAATAGCCAGGGGGCAGCGGGAAGAGTACAAAAGGGGATGCCAGTTGTGATCTCAAGCAGTTACCATGTAAATATTCAAATGCAGTTACAATGTGTTTTAAAATGCTTGAAAGGGGGAAAAGCTGTGTGTTAAAAATAAGTTTTAAATCAACAGATTGTAAAAAGTGTCAAGTGGCAGAGAAGGAATAACTCAATGTAAAAAAGTGCTGATAAAGGAGAGCCAAAGTTACAGTAAAGTAATTTCCTGATAAGCTCACCATTTGCACCGAATTCATGATTTCTGTTCTAAAAGACAAGGGAATAAAAGGGAGAGCCCAGCAAGTCTTGTCACTAGTGAAACTGTGCTGTAGGAGGAAAGTATTAGAAGGTTTATCAATTTTATTAGTTTCTGTCAATGGATAAACTTCTGGATTTGCTTTTTTCCTATTATATATCTATTTCCTTTTTCTTAAATTCTTTTTTTTTTTTTTTTTTTTTTTTTTTTTTTTTATTTATGATAGTCACAGAGAGATAGAGAGGCAGAGACACAGGCAGAGGGAGAAGCAGGCTCCATGCACCGGGAGCCCGACGTGGGATTCGATCCCGGGTCTCCAGGATCGCGCCCTGGGCCAAAGGCAGGCGCCAAACCGCTGCGCCACCCAGGGATCCCGCTTTTTCTTAAATTCTTAACAGTTCACAGTGTTTTTTAGTATATTCAGAATTATGTATCCAGATTTATATATTCATCATGATCTATTCTAGAACATTTTTATCACTCCCCCAAAACTCCATATACATTAGCAGTTATTCTCCGGTTATGTTCCTCTACTCCATTTATCCTCAACCCCTGGGGGCTGCTAATCGCATTGCTGTCTCTATGGCTTGCTCATTCTGGACATTTCACATAAATTGAATTGTATAATAAATGTTTTTTTTGTGATAGGTTTCTTTATCCTATTCTAAAGTTTTCAGTTTCACCTATGTTGTAGCGTATGTCAGTAATTAGTATTTTTTTGTCAAATATACTCAGCTGTATGTATATACTATATTTACCCATCATTTGATGGACATTTAAGGTTGTTGCCATTTTTGGGTATGAATAACTCACTATGAATGCCCACAAAAAAGCTGTTGTGTAAATATGTTTTGTGTAATTGTAGCTAGGATTGAATTGGGGAATGATATACTAATTCTGTATTTTGGTTGGTGTGGAAAACTGTATTTTTTCTTTAATTCTTAATGATAGCCTTGCTGGGTTGAGTATTCTTGGGTCTAAGTTTTTCCTTTCAGCTTGAATATATTAAGCCACTCCCTTCGGGCCTACAAAGTTTCTGCTGAAAAAAATGAGCTGATAGCCTTATAGGGTTCCCCTTGTATGCAACTGCTTCCATTTCCTCTTGCTTCTCAGATTCTCTATTACATTCTTGTTGTAGATCTCTGTGGGTTCATCTTGTTTGGGGATCGCTGTGCTTTCTGGACCTGGATGTGTGTTTCCCTCTCCATATTAGGTAGATTTTCAGCTGTTAATTCTTCAAGTAGGGTTTTCCTCCTTGTTTCTCTCCTTCTGGGGCCGCTACAATGAGAATATTACTATGGCTGATGGTCTCCTAACCCAGCCTCACTTTTTAATTTTTTTTGCTATTCAGCATTGTTGCTTTTGTATTACTGTCCTCCAGACTGCTGATCCGTTCTTACATTAATTCTCTCTGGTGTATTTTTCATTTTAGTTACTGCATCTCCTGTGGGTTTTTTTTTTTTTTTTTAAATAACTTCTATCTCTTTGATGAAGTTTCCACAAATTTCATCCACTCCTCTCTAAAGTTCCATTAGTATCTTTATGACCATTGTTTTGAATTCTTTATCAGGTAGATTGCTTACCTCCATTCTGCTTAGCTCTTTTTCTGTAGTTTTATCTTGTTCTTTCATTTGGGAGATAGTCCTCTTTCCTCAATTGTTTCTATGCAGTTGGTAAGGTCATCTATACTGCTCTTGAAAGTAGTGGTGTTGTGGTCCAATTCCCTCCTGTTCAGCAGAACCAGGAGCTCCTGGGTGGCCCCTGGGTGGATTACATATGCCCTGCTGCTGGGGCTAAGCAGTCCCCACTGTGGGCACTCTGATGTGCAGGTCCTGCTTCCTGGGCAGCCAGCTGAGTTTCTGATACCTCAAAATACTCTAATATTCTTTTGTTTCATATCTTTGGTCACATCAATCTACCTTATAACCTACTTCTAAAATTTTATTTTTAAAACTTGTAAAAAAAAAGTCCCGGAATATGACATACATATCCAAATACTTTCCCCCATAAAAGGGATACAAAAAAACAGAAGTATGAAT